>NC_045438.1:62611762-62701467 GCF_002776525.5 Piliocolobus tephrosceles
AAAAAAAAAAAAAAGAGTATTATTCAAATATGGGGCAAATGTAATTGTAGCATGATTTTGAATAAGAAGAAAAAATGATGTTTGGTCTTGATACTAGAAACATTCTACTTAGGGTAGTGCATGTTTCTTTATATAGAATTGCATTCCCTGTATTACTAACTCTAGCTATAGTGAATAAGGGTTACATAATTTAACATAGCAGGTGCTGTTTATTGGATTTCCATATTCAGAATCAATCAAATGCTGTTTGCTTGCTTTTAATTTTTAGAATCAATTTTACATGAAACACCAAATACTGAACTCCAATTATAGGACAGGGACGTAAATGTAATAATATTGGAGATGAAATACTTAGAAACTGAAGAAAGGGAGACTTGGAAGGAAGAGTAAGGACATCCTCTTGACGGGGAATCAAAACAGACATCTGAAGAGAACAGCTCAATAAATAGAGATTCGGGGAGAGTATTCAAAGTTATAAGCACTCGATTACAAAATAAACAGCGAAAATATGACTAAAACTGGGCAACAGGCAGAAAGAGGAGTGATGTAAGTTAGCTAAATTTCTCATCATCACTGGCAGGAAAGAGGAACCAAATATCACGAGGGTCAAAAGTGATTACCATTTATTGTTTGTTTTGTTACTTTCTAAACTGGTTTCTATAGAAAAAAACACACATTTTTTAAATAGAAGAATGATTGAATGAACTGTGATACTACGAAATACTATGTGACTGTTTAAAATATTAAGATGCAGAGAACAATCAGTGAAGAGAAAGAAACGCATCCAAATAGGAAAAGTAGTTAAACTATCTCTTTGCTGACAATGTAATTCTATACCTGTAAAACCCTAAAGACTCTGCCAAAAGGTCACTGAAACTAATAAACAACTTCAGTAAATTTTCAGGATACAAAAATCAATGCACAAAATTAGTTGTCTTTATACCAGTAACATTTAAGCTTAGAGCCAAATCAAGAATGCAATCCCATTTACAATAGCCACCAAAGAATACAATACCTAAGAGTACAGCTAACCAAGGAAGTGAAAAATCTCTCCAAGGAGAACTACAAAACACTGCTGAAAGAAATCAGAGATGACACAAAACAAATGAAAAAATGTTTCATACTCATGGACTGGAAGAATCAATATCATTAAAATGGTCATACTATCCAATCTACAGATTCAATGCTATTCCTATCAAACTACCAATATCATCCTTCACAGATTTTTTAAACTATTCTAAAATTCATATGGAACCAAAAAAGGAGCCCCAAACAGCCAAAACAATCCCAATAAAAAAGAAGCCAGAGGCATCATACTACCTTTATACTCTTAGATTACGGTAATCAAAACAGCATGATACCAATACAAAAACAGACACATAGACCAATGGAACAGAAGAGAAAACTCAGAAACAAAGCTATACACCTACAACCATCTGATCAACAAGGCCAACAACAACAAAAAGTAATAAAGGATTCCCTATTCAATAAATGGTGCCAGGTTAGCTGGCTATTCATATGCAGAAGAATGAAACCTGATGCCTACCTTTCACCATATAAAAAAATTAACTCAAGATAAATTAAAGATTTAAATGTGAGACCTCAGACTATATGATTGCTAGAAAACCTGGAAAACACCATTCCGGACATTGGCTTTGGGAAAAAATTATGACTAGGTCCTCAAAAGTAATTGTACCAAAAAAAATTGACAAATGGGAGCTTAGCTCCCACTAAGGACCTAAGTCTATGGAGCTTCGGCACAGCAAAAGAAACTATCAACAGAATAAACAGGCAACCTAAAGAATAGGAGAAAATATTCACAAACTATGCATCTGACAAAGGTTAATATTCCAAATCTATAAGGAACTTAAACAATTGAACAAGCAAAAAGCAAATAACCCCATTTAAAAGTAGGCAAAAGATGTGAACAGACACTTTTCAAAAGAAGACATACACGCAGCCAACAACATCTGAACAAATGCTCAGCGTCACTAATCAGCAGAGAAATGCAAATTAAAACCACAGTGAGATACCATCTTACACCAGTCAGAATGGCTACTCTCCCATTTGTCAATTTTTTTTGAGACAGGCTGAAGTGCGGTGGTACCATCACAACTTACTGCAGCCTCAACTTCTAGGGCTCAAGCAATCCTGTCTCAGTCTCCAAGTAGCTGGGACTGCAGATAGCACACTTAGGTATTTTTTTATTTTTTATTTTTGGAGAGACAGGGTTTAACCATTTTGCCCAGGCTGGTCTCAAACTTCTGGTCTCAAGCAATCTGCCAGTCTCAGCCTCCCAAAGTGCTGGAATCACAGGTATGAACCACCATGCCTGAGCTAGAATGGCTATTACTAAAAAGTCAAAAAACAACAGATACTGGTGAGGGTGCAAAGAAAAGGGAATGCTTATACACTCTTGAGGGGAATGTAAATTAGCTGAGCCACTGTGGAAAGCAGTTTGAAGATTTCTCAGAGAACTCAAAACAGAAATACCATTCGACCCAACAATCCCATTACTGGGTATATATACAAAAGAAAATAAATTGTTCTACCAAAAATACACATGCACTCATATGTTCATCATAGCCCTATTCACAATAGCAGAGACATGGAATTAACATAGGGGCTCATCAATGATGGATAAAGGAAGTGTGCTACACATGTATAATACTGTAGAATACTACATGGCCATAAAAAACAACAAACTCATATCCCTTGCAGCAATGTGGATGCAGCTGGAAGCCATTATCCTGAGCAAATTAACACAGGAACAGAAAACCAAATACCCTGTATTCTCATTTATAAGTAGGAGCTAAACACTGGGTACTCATGGACATAAAGATGGCAATAATAGACACTCAGAACTACTAGGAGGAGGGTTGGGGACAGGGTTGAAAAAATAACTCTTGAGTACTATGCTGACTATCTGGGTGACATGATCAATCATACCCCAAACTTCAGCATCATGCAATATACCCTTGTAACAAACCTGCACACATACCCCTGAATCTAAAGTAAAAGTTGAAATTATTTTTTAATTAATTGAAAAAAATTGAGATGTATATTCTGATATGAAAAGAAATTTAAATATATTGCTAATTTTTTTAAAGTTGTAGAAAATAAAATAATCCCCCTTATGTTTAAAATACAAGGTAATTAAATATATATATATAGTAAAACATTTGTAAGGATCCTAACCAAATTGTTAACCAAAGTTAATTCCAGGTAGGAGGGTAGAAATAGAGATAGGAGTGTGATGAAAGACTTCTACTTTTTATCTTATACAATACTATATAATTTAATTTCTTTATAATAAAAATGAATTTCTTTTTAAAATTGTACAATTTCAATTTTTAATAAAAAGTTGCAGGAGCTGTTCAGTGGAGCCAGAGAGTTGAGCATAAGTTCATCTGGAACTAAGATGTCCCAGCTTGTAGTGTAGACCTATCCCACTATACTTGCAATGATCCTTAGAAAATTAAATATCAGGATAGAAAATTGACAAGATACAATAAAAAAGAACAAGTTGTAAGGAGACTAAATGATCTCAAACTTCTTTGAAAGGAACCAGAACTGAAAAACCCTGCTCCATAGCCAAACTCCCCTTTTGGAGAAAGGGGAGCTTGGGCAGGAATGGGTCCTTATGCTCTCATCTTCCTCCCTGCACTCACAAGCCCAAATCCCAGGCACTTTTCACAGGACCAGAGGCCTGGTCATTTAGAACCATTAGGAAATAGCTAGAAAATTGCAGGCAAGAGACAATTTGAAGGCAAACAGTGGAGAGGGGCCTCAAGGGAGGGAGTGTTGAGCATTATTTAGAATTACAGTCCTTTGTAACCCCCCATCCCTTCCCATCCAGGACTCTCATCCTGGGAATCTAGATAATTCCCAGGTTTCAGGCTGGAGGGCAGTTCTCCAACTGAAACAAGGAATACTACAGGGAGAACAGTGTGGAGGCAGTGCAGGAGTGCAGGAGGATGATTATTATAGGGTTCAGTTTTGAGCAAAGTGAACTATAGCACTTAAAACCTACACAATACAACTTAGTACCAATATCCTGTCATGGTCTTTAATAATCATTAATGTATTATTCTCATTTTCTCAGATAGGCTATAGCCTCTGAAAAGGCATTTGCTCTTCTATTTGTACACTGCTTTACACAAAGTGACAGTAATAGCTATAAGAGCATAATAATAGCTAATGTTCACATACTTACCATGTGCCAGATACTTTTCTAATGGCTTTGCATGTATTAACTAATTTAATGCTCCCAGCAACCCTGTGAGGTACTTTTATTATTCTTATTTTACAGATGAGGAAACATCTTGTCCCAGTTAAGACAGCTAGTGTTTTATATTCTTTGAACTGCATTAAATATTGTTCCTGAAGATCATCAAAAACATGTAACATTCTGACAATCATAAACATAAATAATATTTAATATTTTTTCTCTGTATTTATTTATGGGACCACTTTGGGGCCAGAGTCTTGAAAGTATTAAAATTCTGAGTACCAAAGAAATTTTTAAACAATTTTTCCAAGATGGCAGGTTGGAGGCAGTGTTAGCATGCCTCCCCACTTGGAAAGACAAAATAATGTGTAGAGATTCACACTATGAACGTTTTTCCAAGAAGCAACATAGGAACTGAACAGGAAAACTGAAAGAAACCACAGACCCTTTGAAAGAAGCAGCGGGCTACAGCCTACAATAGGAGCCAGGCAGAAAACTGAGACAGTGAACCCGCTCCACATTGAGCACACTGCTACTACAACCAGCAACTGAGAAAGCCATCATCTAAAGACTACCACCGAGGAACTCATGCACAGAGGCTTCACGCCTGAAGGAACCCAGAAGTTACAAGCAACTATAAACATAAAGTCACATCCTCAAGGAGAAAAAAAAGAAATTTTAAAAAACCAGTCAAATCCAAAATAAATTCAAAAATAGTTAGAAGAAATAGTCTACCTACATGAGAAGGAATCAGAAAAATAATTCTGGCAACATGACAAAAAAGGGTTCTGTAACACCCCCAAAAGTGTCAGATATTTAAAACCTTATTGCATTACTCAATGAATGTCAACATACAATACCGACCAATATCAAGCCATTACAAAATATTCTAGATGATTTGTTAATAGTGTCTTTTGTTACATATTTTACATGTATAGTAAAAGGGGATGTTTTCTTCCTTAGAATGTTGTTAGAGATGATGAAGAGATTAGTGAGGAAGAACTGGAAGAAGACAATGATGATATTGAAAACATCCTTGAAGATGAGTTTCCAAAAGATGAGGAAGAGATGAGTGGTGAGGAAGATGAAGAACAGGAAACTGATGCAATTGAGCGCCTGAGAGGTGAACTAGGAGAAAAATTTGAAGCAGATACACATAATTTACAAATAATACAGGTTATTACTTTTCCTTCACTTTTTATAATTCAAAAAGTAACATTTGAGAATCAGACTAAAGCAATTTAGTTCATGCCATTTTTTAAACATTTCAAAAATGTATATTTTAGGGCTGTATTTCCTTTTATCAGTATCATTTAACAATTTTGCAATAAGTCCATAATTTAAGAGCAATGTGGAAGCCACAGAGGGTCAGAATAAGTTTAGTCACCAACATGCAGCCACTTGGAAGCTGAAAAATATTTGTATTCTGGACTGAAGTAGTCAGTCACCAGCAGTGTGTACATGCTGTGACTAAATACTACCAGCCTTTTTCTCACAAAATATATTTGTTTTTATGACTTTTCTTATCAGGATGAACTTGAGAGGTATTTGATACCAATAATTTCCATTAATGGAGCTCGGAAAAATCACATTGTACAATATACATTGAATACGAAACTGAAACCACTGGTGGAAAATCGTGCAAGCATTTTTGAGAAATGTCATCCAATATCAGCAGCCCTTGCCCAGAAAATGCTCACCTTTACCTACAAGTATATAAGCTCATTTGGCTATTGGGACCCCGTAAAGGTAATTTCAGTAAATGCACCTGAAAGCCATGTTCCTTCTTTATTTTTTTCAAAGGTATGTCTTTCTTAAAAGGAAAAAGACTGGATAATTTCAAAAATTGTAAGTATTGTATAGTAGTCTCATCTAGCTATAAAAATACTTTGGAATTTAAAATGAATCATTAAACTTTCAACTTTTCTTTTACCACCAACTGTATAACATAGAGCAGACACCCCTACCTCCCCCTGAGTTTCTCCTTATCTCTAGCCTTTACTCCCATCCATGAACTTCACTCTAGCCCAAGAATTACAATGTTGACACTACCATTGATCTGTAACAACTGTCTTGAGGTAGCTCTCAGGGAGAAGCAATATCACCGTACTGTTTCACACCTACTCTGTCAAGTCCAGGGATGGCTGACACTTGCCCATCTGATGCTATAAAAAGATATTCAAATGTAGCATTGATCAATTGCCCAGTCTTCATCATCACCAATGCAAAGATGTGGAACCATTCCTCCAACTTCATTCCTACCCACACCTTAGGCTGCAGTTTAGGTGTATTTTTCCCTTTCATGATAGCTCTTAATGTGTATGTCAGTAGGATTTGAACAGTACAAAAATATAGAAGAGAACCCAGTGGGATTTGCCCTACTAGAATACTCCAAAAGATAACCCAAGAACCCAATTGTATTAGTCATCTCTGGCTGCCATAACAAAATACCACTTGGTAGCTTAAACAACAGAAATTATTTTCTCACAGTTCTAAAGGCTAAAAGTTCAAGATCAAGGTACCAGCAGGGTTGGTTTTTCTGACAAGGCAAGACCTCTCTCCTTAACTTGCAGGTGGCCACCTTCTAACTGTGTCCTCACGTGGTCTTTTCCGTGTGTCCACCCCGATGTTTCTTCCTGTTGTAAGGACACCAGTCCCACCAGATTCAGGTTCCATCCTTCTGACCTCATTTAACCTTAATTACCTCCTTTATTAAAGGCCCTGTCTTCAAATACAGTCACTTTGGGTGCTGGGGCCTCAAACAGAAATTGAGGAGGTAAGGGAGAAACAATTCAATCCATAACATCACCTTAGGAATGGACCTCTTTGTGAGGATAAATTGGCCTGTGAATAAATGCAAACAACGGTAGGCTCTTTGACAGAAACATTTAGTATACACTAAACACACTATAAAGGAAGTAGAAGGACTATAATTGTCATAAACTGAAGGCCAATTAAGAACTATTACATTGATTACATACGGCTGTAAAATAATGTGTACTTTTCCACAGTTGTTTAATATTAATTGTTGATTATAATTAGTTTTCCTATTCTGTAAGGAAATTTTTTTTCTTATGAATTGTTTTTTTCAAATGTATTTCAGGGAAGTGCTGTATAAATTCAAACTAACTTTCAAATTCAACTGTGTATATGTTGCAGCTAAGTGAAGGAGAGACAATCAAGCCAGTTGAAAATGCAGAGAATCCAATTTATCCTGTAATCCATCGTCAATATATTTATTTTTTATCTAGTAAAGAAACAAGAGAAAAATTTATGAAGAACCCAATCAAATATATCCGCCAACCCAAACCTAAGCCTACTGTGCCCATTAGGATTATGATTGTGGGGCCTCCAAAATCTGGGAAAACTACAGGTGAGCGTATGTTTGCCTTTGTTTCCCTCAAGCATAAAAGAATCTGCTTGTTAACTGTAACAGGTCCATTACCGGATGCACATGGCAGGTCAATTCACCAGGACACTGGGTTGCAGCAGAAAAAGACATTGAATCGTAGGGTGGCTGAGTGAGGAGACAGGAGGAAATCTCAAATCTGTCTCCCTGAGGAATTTGGGGCTAGGGTTTTTAAGAGTTTTGGAGTGGGCTGAATTGAAGTGCAAAAATCATTGATTGGTTGAAGAATGCAGGTTGAAGTCATGGGAGAGGGAGATGAAGAAACAGAATTCTCCTGCTGATTCGGTTCCTCTGTGGGGTTTAAACCTCCTGTTGGTGTCAGCTATTCTGCTGACATTTAGGTTCTGCTTAAGGAATTCCTTAACAAAAGCCTTATTATTCTAACATCAGAGATCCTATCTATCTTAAACAAAAAGCCTTAAGAGTTGAACATCAGAAATCCCGTTTATAGGAATGATGGGGATGCCAGTGGTCAGTAACTACGCTATGTGACTTTCAGTTACAAGGAAGTGGATCAAAGCTGCAGCCTGATTCAGGCTTATTATAACTATATTTCTGTCCAGAATTCTTGTTAATCCTGTGAGAATGACTTCACCCTGAAAACTAGTGCCACTTTTCAGAAAATCAACTATCAAGATTGACTCAAAATAAGATAGAAAACCTAAATAGACCAATAACCATTGAAGAGAAGGCATTCGAAAATAATAACCCAACTCTGAAATGGCCCAGAATCAAATTGTTTTAGACAAAAATTATAGCAAATTTTAAAAGGATTAAACACTCAAGAGATAATGCCTGTATTTTTATAAGCTCTCCCATAGCAAGGAGAAAGAGTAAGTTTCCCAACTTATTTTTATTTTCTTTTTTATTGAGGAATATGGTTCATACAGCCAAAAAGGCATATAGGATACAAATCTACTTTTTAATTAACATGACCCTAATATCAAAACCTAACCAAGACAATGCAAGAAATTACAAACTAATATTCATAATTATAGTCAAATATCCTAAGTATATAAAGTATATGAAAATATTTTACAAATATAATCTACTATACTAGGCACAGTGGCTCATGCCTGTAATCCCAGCACTTTGGGAGGCCACGGTGGGAGGATTACTTGAGCCCAGGAGTTCAGGACCAGCCTGGGTAACATAGTGAGACCTCATCTCTTCAAAAAAATTAAAGCATTAGCTGGGTGTGGTGGCACATGCCTGTAGTCCCAACTATTTAGGAGACTGAGGTGGGAGGACCACTTGAGCCCAGGAAATTGAGGCTACAGTGAGCCATGATCATGCCACTGTACTCCACCCTAGGCAACAGAGTGAGAGCCTGTCTCAAAACAAGTAATAATAATAAATAATTATCTTAATCATTGCTGGAAAGGCATTTGATAAACTGTATTCCTGTAATGTTTTGTGTAACTTTGGACTTTAGGGCAAATAGTCCAAAACTTGGTTGATTGTAGTATTTCAACATGACATGATAACAAAAAGAACAGTGGGTGGTCATAATCAGAACAGAATGGAAAGGGCAGATATAGGATACATTTCCAAGGAAAACAGTAAGTCTTAAAGATTGACCGAATAGAAAACTCTTTGTTCTCTTCTTTAGAGAGATAAGGGAGTTTTATGTTCCAGCTCTTCAGATGAAAAGTTTATTTTGGCTTTATAAAGTTCTTAACATGACAAAAGAGTCTATAATTGTTACAGGAAAGGGGTCCAGAACCAGACCCCAAGAGAAGGTTCTTGGATCTCACCTAAGAAAGAATTAAAGGCGAGTTCATAGAGTACAGTGAAAGCAAGTTTATTGGGAAAGTGAAGGAATGGCTGCTCCATAGACAGAGCAGCCCCAAGGGTTGCTGGTTGCCCATTTTTATGGTTATTTCTTGATGATGTGCTAAACAAGGGGTGGATTATTCATGTCTCCCCATTTTAGACCACATAGGGTAACTTCCTGATGTTGCCATGGCATTTGTAAACTGTCATGGCACTGGTGAGAGTGTGGCAGTGAGGACAACCAGAGGTCACTCTCATTACCATCTTGGTTTTGATGGGTTTTAGCCAGCTTCATTACTGCAATCTGTTTTATCAGAAGGTCTTTATGACCTGTATCTTGTGCTGATCTTCTGTCTCATCCTGTGACTTAGAATGCCTTAACTGTCTGGGAATGCAGCCCAGTATGGCTCAGCCTTATTTACCCAGCCCCTACTCAAGATGGAGTTGCTCTGGTTTGCACGCCTCTGACATAATCACATCCTAAATGTTCACAAAGATAATGATGTTTTCCAAAGACAGCAGAACATTGACATGCAAAATAAGATCCCATATCCAGAGCACAAAGTGAAAATGTAGATTACCTGATATCTCATTTTTTTTGTTGAAATGGTGGTTGATTTTTAAACAAGGTGTCAAATTTTAGGAGCTTAATTATTGTTAGAACTTAAAAAAAAAAATATCTCGTTCCAGCATTTGTGCAAAGCTGAAGTTACGTGCTCTGTGGCTCTCACAGGAACTTCCTTATTGGATGGTCCTGATGGTGGTCCCTAGTCAATCACCATCCTCATGGGATGAGTAGGGTTCTGAGTATCCTCCACCAACTGCTATCTCCACACAGTGCTCAGGCAAGGAATATACACACAACAGAGCACACCCACATTTACTAGCTACTAGAATCCATTTATCTGTCTGTTGTCTCACTCAGGAGAAGCCAGTGTGAGTCTTCCTTCAGCCAATGGCAACATCTATGTAACCTTGGACAAATCAGTTCCCCTCATCTATAAAATCGAAATTTCAATATCAATTCCACCCACCTGATGAAATAGTTAAAAATATCAAATAAAGTCATGGAAGAAAAATTCCTCATAGGCTGTAAGTCACTATTAAAATGTCAAGTGTGCCATTATACATTTTAAAAATTATTTCCTAGAGTATTAACTGAGATCTAACTGTATAGGTTATGCAATGCTGATTGCATCATGGAGTCCATAAATGGACAGAAAGGAGAATGATACGATTCAGTGAAACAGGAGTGTTATATTGTTATTTGGGGCATACTACCAGATATTAAGAGTACATATAAGATGACTTGCAAAGCTCTCAAAAATTTTGCTACCTCATGCAGAAGAAAGAAAACCCTTAAAATTGGTTTGTTAAAGAAAAAAAAAAAAAACAAGCAGATTTGGCCCATTAACCAGATCTATCAGCCACAGACCTGAAGTACTGTTAATGACTGACCTTTGACAGTTATTAGTTCCATAAAATATGGCAATTTTAATTTTTGAAATTTCATTGAGAAATGTGAAAATTAGCTTGCTGTTGATATAATCAGCCAGAGTCTAAAACTAAGGTGAACTGATAAATTCATGAAATGAAATAAATTTAGAGTTTTGTTTTTCACTATCTGTTGGGTACTATGTTCTGGTATCTTTGGGTTGGATCTTTTCTGGCTTGAAACCTCTGTGGCTGCAGCAGCTTTGCCCACATTCTTGTCCTGCATCCAGGAAGAATGAGGTAGGCAGACAACTGAACAGTGAAAAAGACAAATGTGAATTGAGTGTTACAGCAGCTCAGAGGAGACCCACAGTGGGTGGCTCCTCTGCGCAGTCAGGTCATCTGTTCAGTGTTCAGTTCTCAGCAGAGAGGAGGCCCTGGAGAGGGTGGCTCCTATCTGCTGGCAGGTCATTCTGCAGCTCTCAGCAGAGAGGGTAGCTCCTCTCTGCAACTGGTTGTTCTGTCATCTCCAGCTATCAGCAGAGAGGATATTCCTCTCTGCAGTTGGACATCCTGTCCTCTCCAGCTATCAACAGAGAGGGTACTCCACTGTCAGCAGAGAGGGTACTTCTCTCTGCAGCTGGTCATCCTGTCATCTCTCTGCCCTCTTTGTCCTCTGGTCATCCTCTCCCTGCTCTGGCTGAGCCCAGGGCTTTTATGGACCTCAGAGGGGAAGAAGTGCCTGCTGATTGGTCCATGGGTGGCCCTGGGTAGGCCCAGAAGAGGCACCACAAGTCCCCACTGCTGTCCACAGACTGGCATCCCAGCCCCCAACCTTCAGGCCCTCCCTGGCCTGAAAGTGGGGCCTTACTGGGGACCCACCCCCTTCTGCCTAGGAATCAATCTGCCACCCACTGCTATTTATGGCCCCTGGGCTTGGCCCCAACCCCTGCTCAGAGATGGGAGTAGGGTCAGGAGCAGAGAGAGAGGCCAGACAGCGGGAGCAGACACCACTGAGCCTGCAGGGGTTGGGGAGGTTCCCAGGCCCCTGAGGATGCAGGCTGCAGAGATGCAGAGATGCCTGGGTCCTGCACCTGGGAGAACCACCCCCCAAGCTGCACCCAGGGAGCTCCCATCCTGCCAACTCAGAAGGGGCAGGGTTCTGGCTTGTCCATGGCTTCTGCCTGCTCCCTGGAGCAGGAGGCCTAGAGCTGCAGCCGTGGGTCAGGCGGCTGCAGCTGCACCCAAGAGGGCAGATCTTACCTGCTCCTGGTGCCTCCAAGAGCACAGGGAGGCTCAGACCCACAGCAGCAGTTTAAGTGACTGTAGCCATGCCCAGGAGGATGGGGCTCCTGCCTGCTCCATAGAGCAGGAGGCCTGGGTCTGCAGCATGTTTTGGGCAGCTGCAGCCAGTGTGATGGCAGCGGCCACTGCCATCACTATGTGTGCTACTTGGGAGACAGGATCATTAGAAGCCCAAACCTGAGCATCATGCAATATACCCATGTAACAAAACTGCACATGTTCCCCTTGAATCTAAATCACTTAATTTAATTTAAAAGTTTTATGTTTTTCAGTTGCCAAAAAAATTACAAGCGAATATGGGTTAAAGCATATATCAATAGGAGGAGCTTTGCGTTATGTACTAAACAATCACCCGGAAACAGAGCTGGCACTTATGTTAAATTGGCATCTTCATAAAGGAATGACAGCACCTGATGAACTGGCTATTCAAGCCTTAGAACTTTCTCTGATGGAAAGTGTGTGCGGTACTGCAGGGTAAGTGAATGGGGTGAGGGGATGGGACAGAGAGAGTTAAATCTTTCAAGAAACTGCTGGCTCATGATTTAAAACACTTACATAGGGCTTAAAGCTCTTGTAAAAGGGTGTGATCTACTTCTGTCAAACTCTGGTAACCTATATGGTTACATATTTGAATTTTCTGTCAAGCAAAAACTTGGCTTGAAAATTCACATCCCAGATTAGCAGGCAGGCCCCTTCACTCCAGCAACCCCTGAGTGGTCCAGAAGGCTTCAGACTTAAACAAAGGAGGCTGATGTGACTTCTACACTCCAGGTCTTCTCACTGCCCCATGAAGTGATGGAGAAGTGGCCCTCCCCTGTCCCCCAGGTGCTGGTCCAATGGAGATGGTCTATGTCTGGCCCAGCATTCTGCACGGGTAGCAGTGCCTCTCCCTTAACACCACATTTGGACAAGAAAGCTATGCACTTGAGCTGTCGCTTCCATTTACACTTCTCACCTTTGCTCCTCCAGCATAGCCATGGGCCATACCCAGTAGTAAAAGCCCTCCCCATGAAACCTGAGGCCCTGGTCTTGAGCACAGGTCACTGACCTAGAACTCCCCTAATTTACTCAAGGTTTTCTATTAGGAGTCTCCTTGCCTTTCCTTACCCGTGACCCATAATTAAGTCCTTGAACAGTTCTCGTGAGTTCATTTATTGGGAAGCAGCTTCTGGGTTGTCAGACTTTATCCCCAGAAAAGGCCCCGGGTCTTACCTAAATTGAATTACCTCCTCCCTGGTGTTCAGCTTTGCATAAGAAGGACCTCAGTGAGGCAATCATGGTTGAGTCAAAAAGATTTCATTCCACCTTAATACCAGGACAGTGACTGCTCATTCACCCGAATTTCCCTAATCCTGAGGGCCACTTAAGTGACTCTTCACAGAACAAGTAAGTTGAGCTACTCTTGATTTAAAAAACAACAATGGCACCCTCATACATTCTCTATGAGGCCAGCCTAGCCAACAATCCCCTCTGCTGTAGAATTGGAGGCCAGTGCCTAGAGACTCAGCTGTTATAAAAGAAAAGCTTCCGTTGAATTAAATTTAAAGGAGTTTAATTAAGCAAAGAACAATTCACAAATTGGGCAGCCCCCAGAATCATAGCAGATTCATAGAGACTCCAGCGCAGCCACATGGTGGAAGAAGATTTATAGACAAAAAATGGAAATGATGTACCGAAATTGGCAGTGAGATACAGAAACAGCTGGATTGGTTACCGGTTGGTGTTTGCCTTATTTGAACACAGTTTAAACACTTAACAATCTATGAGTGGTTGAAGTGTGGCCACTAGGATTGCCCAGGATTCAGTTATTGTTATAGGCACATACTCCTAAGTTAGGTTTTCAATCTTGTCTGACTATTAAGCTAGGTTACAGTTCATCCACAATAAGTCAAATACAGAAGTGTGGACATATTTAGTTTGCTATAACAGCTGGAAAGCACTGAGGCAGGGCATCCTGTGGCTTAGGCCAAACCAAGCTCCCTAATGACCACCAGCCAGCATGCCCAGCTTGCTCCCACCTCACAGGGAGTTTCTTGACCTTGGGGGCTAGAAACTATAACCAGCCTTTTTTTTCCCTCCTCTCAGTTTGTTAGTGACAATCTCATTATCTCAATGTATTGAACTAGTTTCAATTCTCCTAGCCATTTCTGCTCAGAGGCATGCATCATGGGTCCTGATGGAATGATTCCCACCCAAATATTATAGGGCCACTCTCACCAACTCTCCCCCAGCTGCACTCCCAGGCTTCTCACAGAGCATTTACTACAAAAAGCAAGCTTGCAGCACACTTTTTTTTTTCATATTGGCTTAGTCTCTTACTAAAATATTACTTCTTGAGCATCTAATATGTACCAGGTCCTACTCTAGTTGCTTTACATACCTGATCTCCAATCTTTAAAACAACTCTAAGAGTTAAATATCATTTCCTCTCAGAAAGTTCAAACCAGATTTTAAATCTAAAGTTATCTGCCTATAAAGCTATACTCTTTCATTTTTAGATTAATAGCACCAATTGAACACAATGTTCAAGGTACTGTGGGAGTTATCTCTCAAATTCTGCCAAAACCTATCTCCAGCATGCTGAGTGTAGAAATTCAGAGCTCTTTCCTATGCCCACCTTCTGAACTGTGTTTGGATGTGTCCTGCCCACCTCATGGCTCTTGGCCTGACTGAGATTAAAGATGCAGAGATGAAGAGGGCAAAGTGTGAAGAAAATAAATGAGTTACATAAGGAAAAGCATGGGGCTACTCCTAAAGAGACAGACTGGTTCCGGAAGACAGAAAGTACGAGAGAAAAAGAAAGGTGGAATTTTTATTTTCATGTTTTTCCTTGTTAGTGTTGTCATCGATGGATATCCTGTAACTAAACATCAAATGAATCTCTTGGAAGCCAGGTCAATCATTCCCATGGTCATCTTTGAATTGAGTGTGCCTTCCAAGGAGATTTTCAAAAGATTGCTCCTAGAAAAAGAAAATGAACAAAGGTAACGTGCATGATGAAGACAACAAAAAAGGAATAAACTTTAATCATACAGGGGGAAAATATATGTTTTTAACAGCTTTTTCCATTCCTTCTCTGTTTCTCTATTAGATTGCCTTATCCATTGCACAATAGTGCACAAATTATAGCTGTCAATAATGCAAAGTATCGCAAAAATATTGGTGAGATTAGGCAATATTATCAAGAACAGCATCAGAACTGGTATGTGATTGATGGATTTCACAGCAAGTGGTGGGTATGGAATGAAGTCATTAAGAATGTTCAAATGGTGAATAAATACATGCAGACATACCTGGAAAGAATAAAAGCAGGTAAGAAAACACTTTTTAAGGTAGAATAAAATATTAATTTAAAGTGTAAACATGCCTGACTCATGTTACTGTAATTCATTCCATTTAAACATGAGTCAGGCATGACGTAATCAGTATTTTATATACATAGTATTATTCAATTATTGTGATGCTATGGTCTGAATGTTTATATCACCCAAAATTCATATGCTGAAACTGAATCCCCAGTGTAATAGTATTAAGAGGTGGGACCTTTAGGAAGTGGTTAGATCATGAGGGCTTGCCCTTGTGAATGGGATTAGTGCCCTTATAGAAGAGGTTCGAGGGAGCCAGGTTGCCCCTTCTACCACATGAGAATACAGCGAGAGCACCATCTATGAGGAACAGGGCCTCGCCAGATACTAGATTTCCTGGTACCTTGATTCTGGACTTCCCAGTCTCAAAAACTGTGAGCAATAAATCTCCGTTGTTTATTAATTACTCAGTCTGTAGCATTTGGTTATAGCAGCCAAAATAGACTACGACATGTGGGCATGTTTGTCCTAATAAATGACTGCCGCTACCCAAGCTATCATTTATTGAATGCCTATGTGAATCTAGGACATAAAAATAATGCATGATCTCTCACTAAAAGGGTATATAGTGTTTGGAATAGTAAGAAGCTATTTTTCAGAATGTGTGGAGTAGTTATATGGGTCCATGATTGCAGAATGACATCTGGCAAAATTTTATTTAGGAATCTAGAATTAAAATTATTTTTACTATTTACACCCATTATAGTATGATGTAAATGTTGAGTCCATAAAAAAAAAACTGAACTTGCTCATTAAAATGTCTTTTAATCTATATTAGGAATTCACAGAAGCACATGTTTGATTATATATTCTCATTAAATAGTTTCTTTACTGTTCTCTGAAAATACACAAAATACAAGGAAAGTTATCAGCATCTAATATCTCTAAAAAGAGTGATGACTACAAAGATGTGATCTGTAGGGGTCTCACAGACATCTGTTTCATGATTTTGTTTTAACTTCAGAAACTACAGAGAAGGTATGATGAGGTTTATGGGAGCAATGTGACTAAGAGAATCCTGTACAAAGAAAAATGCAGTGATGATTCCAATAATAACTGCATCACTGTATCTTGATTTGCTTCATCATGTGGGCATAACCAGTATCTCTGGTTCCTGTTTGTTTACAAATCTGTTTTCACCTAAAGATTATAAGGCATGAAGATAAAAGCGCAAGAGAAGGGAGAATTGAGTTTTTAGAAATATCTCAATAAGCTCTGGATGGGATCGCACTGGAAAACACTCTACAGCAGACTTTGAAGCGAAAGCTGTGCCTCATTCATCTTTCTGTTACTCTATTTCACCCTCCCTGTCTTAGACTGGGTTCCCTAGAAACAGACTCAAGATGAAAAGTTATGTGCAGAAGTTTTATCAGAAAGTACTTTCAGGAGTAGAGTTGCCAGATTTAGCAACTAAAAATATAGGACACCGGTTTTTTTTTTCTTGAAGGAGTCTCACTCTGTCACCCAGGCTGGAGTGCAGTGGTATGATCTCTGCTCACTGCAACCTCCCCTTCCTGGTTTTGAGCAATTTTCGTGCCTCAGCCTCCCGAGTAGCTAGGACTACAGGTGTGTACCACCACGCCCGGCTAATTTTTTGTATTTTAGTACAAGGTTTCACCATGTTAACCAGGCTGGTCTCAAACTCCTGACCTTGGGTGATCCACACCCCTCTGCCTCCCAAAGTGCTAGGATTGCAGGTGTGAACCACCATGCCCAACTGACACCCAGTTAAATTTAAATTTCAGATAAACAATAATTCTTTAGTATAATTATATCATAAATAATTGCATAGGGTATACTTATACTAAAAACTATTAATATTCATTGCTTATCTGAAATTCAAACTTAACCAGGCATTCTTTAATTTTATTTTTTGTTTTTTTGAGACAGGAGCTTGCTCTCTTCTCTAGGCTGGGGTGCAGTGGTACAATCATAGCTCACTGCAGCCTTGATCTCCTAGTCTCAAAGGATCCTCCTGCCTCAGCCTCTCCAGTAGCTAGGACTACAGGTGCATGCCACCATGCCCAGCTAATTTTTAAAATGTTTTTATAGAGTTTGGAGGGGGCATTCTTACTTTGTTTCCCAGGCTGGTCTCAAACTCCTGGCTTACAAGCGATCCTCCCACCTCAGCCTCCCACAGTACTGAGTTTATAGGCGTGAGCCACAGCGCCCAGCAGTGTCCTTTATTTTATCCAGCAACTCTAATAAGGAGATACACCGGTGGACAAGTCAGGATGGTCAAATTCGGTAGAGGGAGAAACTAACCTGCAGTGTGGTGGGAGCAGAAGCCCTCAGTAGATCCTGGGGAAACACTGGTTCTGGGAGGGACCTTCAAAATGTCCCCAGAGTGGGGGGAAGGTCCAGGCTTTGTATCCTCTCTACCCTCACATCAGCCTGTCATTGACCGCAGGCCACCCTGGCAGGGAGTATAACTTGTGTAAGCTGTGATAGAAGGGCAATTTCCAGTCCAGCTGTGAGCCATCAGCGCCAGGGTGTCCAGCAGCTGCAGGGTGGGTGTGTCAGCCCTGGAGACGGAACTGAGGATCCACTACATGATTCCAGTGCCTGCCTCTGCCACACAGTTTCATCTCAGTGAAATCTGTCCTATTCTCTTCTGCTTTAGCGTCCCCCTGATAATCTAGCTTGTACTTGATTGTTTGAATTTAGTTTTGACTTTTTTAATGCTCTGTTTCCTTTGTATACTGTTCAAATGATCCTCCCCTATCAGGATGCCAATATTTACCCTGATCAGTGAGATGGTGCAAGGCTGGGGCTAGAGGATTAAAGAGATTCCTCCTGCCACGTTCCGGAAGAGGGTACATAGACATTGCCAGATGTCATCAAGAATATCCCAATAATTAGAAAAAGAGACATTTGGGTGTCTTTTGAGACCTGAAGTCACACGATTCTAAATTACCCTGTCACTAAACCTGTCAGGATTGGTAAGGTTCAGTACATCTGAGCTAAAGAGCAACCTAGGAATAGATAGTATTATAATACTATAGCACCACGTAGTATGATATAATAATACTTTGTATTTTAATACTATATACCTTAATAATACTATGTATTATTGTACTATAGTACTACATGTTATAGTACCACTATAGTATCATAATAGTATAATATTCTTTGTAGAAAATCAATATTGGGACTTCTTAGCCTTTTCATCTGTATAATAAGCAACAGATAGAATAGTGTATTTGTTATCTACTGTTGCACAACAAATTAGTCCAAAACTTAGCAACTGCAAATCACACACACACACACACACACACACAGTTCCTGTGGGTCAGAAATCTGGACAGTTTAGCTGGGTAGTCTCTCACAAAGCTACAGTGAAGGTGTCAGCCAAGACTATGGTATTTTCTGAAGGCTCAACTGGGAAAGAGCCCACTGCCATGCTCACTCGCGTGATGTTGGTAAGATTCCGTTCCTTGAGTGTTACTGGACTGAGGACCTCAGTTCCTTGCTGGCTGCTATTGGCCGGAGGCCACCCTCAGTTCCCTGCCACGTGAACCTCTCCAACATGGCAGCTTTCTTTATCAAGTGAACAACCTGAAAGGGCAAGAAAGAGTGTCCATCTTTTGTAATTGTTTTACTTAGGGCTGCTGAAACAAACTGCCACCAACTGGGTGGCTTAAACAACAAGAATGTATTGTCTTACAGTTTTGGTGGCTAGAAGTCCAAAATCAAGGTGTTGACAGGGCCATGCTCTGCCTGAAGTTTCTAGGGGAGGATCTATTCCATGCCTTTCTGTTAATTTCCAGTGTTGCCAGAAATCCTCAGCATTTCTGAGGTTGTGGACGCATCACTCCAGTCTCTGCCTCTGTCATCACATGGCATTCTCCATATATGTGTCTTTGTGTCTTCACACATCACTCTCCTTTCCATATCTGTCTGTGTGTATTGCTCTGACCCAATTTCCGAGTAAGGTCATATTCATAGGTACTGGGGGTACTTCAGCGTATCTTTTTGGGAAACATAATTCAGGCCATAATGGTAAACTAATCTTGGAAGTGACAGCCCCTCACTTTTGCCATATTCTGTTTATTAGAACCAAGTTACTCAGTCCAGCCCACACATGGGGGAGGAGATTACACAAAGGCATGAATACCACAAGGCAGGGATCAAGAATACCACTGGAGTCACGTCACATCAGCCCACCCTATGGCTTCCAGTGATACACATGATATGATGATAGGTGAAGGAATTCACAGTCAGATTTATGTTCACATTAATCAGGCAATTGGGAATGTTAAGTGACAGTAATTTTATGTGGTAAGGTTCAAAGTCATTAATGCTCTCCTAGAAAGCCCCTCTGTTAACTCTGTGAAACAAGCACAAAGACATTCGGGAGATCCCACCCAGCTGGCTCTCAGTTCTTCAGAGAAGACCAGAACCTAATGATATGGTCAGGATTCATTCATGGCTGGTATCCTTTCTTCAGGGACTCAGAGTTGAGTTGGGGATTCTAAGTGACCTCTGTTGACTCTGATGAGTCTTGGATGTTACCATTTGGAAAATACTGTCACTTTATCGGTTTATGTCCTGAAGACCTTTTTGGGAATAGTGCTGATACCACACTGATGATTCTTTGCTTTTTTTTTTTTTTTTGAGACTGAGTTTTGCCCTTGTTACCCAGACTGGAGTGCAATGGCGCGATCTTGGCTCACGGCGACCTCCACCTCCCAGGTTCAGGCGATTCTCCTGCCTCAGCCTCCTGAATAGCTGGGATTACAGGCATGCACCACCACGCCCAGCTAACTTTTGTATTTTTAGTAAAGATGGGGTTTCTCCATGTTGGTCAGGCTGGTCTCCTGACCTCTTGATCCACCCACCTCGGCCTCCCAAAGTGCTGGGATTACAGGCGTGAGCCACCACACCTGGCCAGATTCTTTGCTTTCGAGAGATGAATGAAGGATGAGAGTCAATAAGCAATGGTTTTAAATGCCTGCCTTATTGAAGGAGGGCTGTGATTGCTTAAAGAAATGCCAGTTAATAAAGATTCCCTTCATTTTGTGTATGTTACTTCCCCCCTCCCTGACTCCCTGTTTAAAAGCAGAATTGGGGAGAGATTGCATAATGGAAACCTCTTTGGGCATGGTTTCCCAACCATCTCCTTTTCAGGATTACATGTGACCTCTTGAAGAAGTGAAAATGGTAGTTGGTATCAGGGGACATCATCTCCTGGACCCCCACACCCTCTTCCCCAGTACAGGCAGGCAGATCAGTGAGGCAATCATGTGACATGACACCTCTGGCCTGTGATTCCAAAATCCAAAAACCTCTAAAAATATCAAGTTTAGTTATAAATCATTTGAGGGCAAAACTTGACATGAGCTGACATATGACTATTTGCAGTCTTTTTATGAAACCCAGTAAGTGGGGAAGGGTCATCCTATTTGGTTGGAGAAATTTCATCTTATCAATTACAGGGTGCTTCTCCAGACTCTGTGAGGGTGTGATGCATTTCTTTTCTTTCATTTTGTTTGTTTGTTTGTTTGAGACAGTCTCACTCTGTTGCCCAGGCTGGAGTGCAGTGGCTTACTGCAGCCTCCACCTCCCAAGCTCAAGTGATCCTCCCACTTCAGCCTCTCAAGTAGCTAGGACTACAGGCATGCGCCACCACACTAGGCTAATTTTTGTCTTTTTTGTAGAGACAGGGTCTCACCGTGTTGCCCAAGCTGGTCTTGAACCCCTGGGCTCAAGCAATCTACCCACCTCAGCCTCCCAAAGTGCTGCAATTACAGGCGTGAGCCACTGCACCTGGCTGAGTGTGATGTATTTCTAAAATCTAAAATATTCTGAATTATCCACCATATCTGGCCCCAAGGGTCTTAGATAAGGGATTATAGTTCTGTAATAGTACATTTCAGAAGAGATCATTTCTATCCTAACAAACAAAAAAGCAAACTATGATTTATGCTTCATAATTTTAGGGTTAATTTAGGACCTTCCTAGGCATAATCTTTAAATAAGGTAAAACTTTTCCTTGGTAAAAGGACAACTAACAAAATATACTGGCTATAATAAGTCCACTCATTATAACTAAAATGTATTTAAAAAGTAATTTTGTTTTCTATAACATCTCATATTGCTTTGAAGTCCCCATTCCAGTGAAGTATGAGAGAGAAAACTCTCTTTTTTTATGTGTATACTTACATTTTTGTTCTGGGTAAGCATAGAGGGAAAACTCTTAATCCTGTTCATTAAAGGAACTTGGGCACTTTCTTTTTAAAATCTATCCTTTAGAATAAAGCCAATCACTTTTGGATAAATGTTTGTTTTCCTCCTCTTGGGTGGGATCTGGGCACAGGGAGAACTTTGTGTGAGTAACATCATGTCAACAAAGTATTTGCACTTCCTGAAATCTGGCCCATAGTTTTTTTTAAATGTAGCAGGTTTATAAATGTGCAGGTATACACATGTATAAATTTTGTGTGTGTGTGTGTGCATGTCTGTGTATCACATATATAGTCTATAATAGCTAAGAACTAAAACAGCCAAAACATTCATCAATAGATAAATAGTTGAGTAAACTACTTGTGTGTTTATACAGTGGAATACTATGCATCGATTAAAAAGAATTAGGTGAATTGGCCAGGCACAGTGGCTCACACCTGTAATCCCAACACTTTGGGAGACCGAGGTGGGTGGATCACCTGAGGCCAGGAATTTGAGACCAACCTGGCCAGCATGGCAAAACCCCGTCTCTACTAAAAGTACAAAAAATTAGCCGGCTGCGATGGGTACACACCTGTAATCTTTGCTACTTGGGAGGCTGAGGCACAAGAATCACTTGAACCTGGGAGGCAGAGGTTGCAGTGAACTGAGATTGCACCACGCCACTGCATTCCAGCCTGGGTGACAGAGTGAGACTCCATCTCAAAAAAAAAAAAAAAATTAGGTAAATTGTATAAGCTTATATGAAAAGAGGTCAAAGACCATAACTGACTGATAAAAGCAAGTTGCAGAATAATGTTTATAGTATAGTTGCACAAGCATACTATATGCAAAAAATATATATGTGAATATATAGAAAAAAGATGAAAAAGATACAAATCCAACAGTGATGATTACCTCTCTAAGTATTGGATTGAAACAACGGAGATGTGAATAGTAACTTTTACTTTCTACTCTACTGTTTGGAAATTTATAATGTGTATGTATAGTGCTGTGTAATTAAAATTATTTTAATTTCTGAAATCATTGTATTTTCTATGAAAAATATATACATAATAATAGTTAATATGTTAATAATAGGAAAAGCTGCCTGCATTGACAAGTTATGTATCACACCTCAAGAGCTGCTTTCTCGCCTGGGAGAATTTGGACAGTTCTGCCCTGTCAGCCTGGCAGAATCCCAGGAATTATTTGATTGCTCTGCAACTGACTCCTTGGAATTTGCAGCAGAGTTCAGGGGGCACTACTATAAAATGAGTTCTCAGGAAAAACTGAATGTAAGTTTGTTCCTAACTCCAAATATTTACTAAGGAAAGAAAATGTCTTATCTTCGAATTCATCAATAGGAAGGGATAGGCACCCAGAAACTTGGTACCAGGAGCCCCATTACTGGAACCTGTGACTCTGGGACCAGTGAAGCAACTCAGTGGTGAGTTCCAAAACTGCATCCCAGGACATAATCTGAAACATTGCAGGAGTCCAGTGTTGGCCTGGGCCAGCCTAATGGCTAGGGAGAGCCAACTGTGAGCCCCATCAATGGAAGAGATGCTGAACATCAAGGGCTCAGCCCACAGGGGATCCAGGGCATTCAGGGCCCAGGGTTGCCGAAGGGAATCAGAGTCAGTAGAAATGAAGCAAGAGCTGACGTATGTCTCCTGCACTTTAAATTTTTTTCTATCACTAGAACTCTTTATATACCTTATATTTCTGCTTAATGGAACAGAATATAGATTTCGTCTCATAATGTCCACAATTTGATGGGTTTAAAAGATTGGTAGTTGAAAACAAACAAAAAAAAAAATCAGATGCCTCTGAACATTTTATTTCCTTGGAGAATTAGAATTGTTTTTCCCTTTATTATGAGATATTTATTTATTCCTGCTTACTTATATGGTAATCATAGGATTTTTAAAACTGGAAGTGACACTAAAGGCCATGTGTCTGGTCCACCCCCTCCATTTTACAGAGCAATACCTGAAGCTGGAGAAGTTAACTCACCTGCCAAATGCACCCAACCGGTTAATTACACAGCGGGACAGAAAGACGGGCTGGCAGGGGCCTGCTCTCTCCAGTGCCTGTCGTGTAGTAGGAGCGCAACAAGTGTTTTTTGTAGGAATGAATGAATGATTGACTGAGATGAGGATAAATCTTGGATGTGATCACTTGGGAGTATTCCTGTAAGGAGCTTCCGGTCAGAGAAGAGGTTATTACAGTTTGAGGAGCGGCAGAATGCTGCTACTGAAAATGGGAAGGGTGCAGGAGAGCCTCGGTGGCCTTCTGATTGGCAGAGCATTTCTGGTTTAAATAGTCTTGCTACTGGAATTCTTTTTTAATAGAAATTCTTGGAGAACCCAGAATTGTACGTGCCTCCCTTAGCACCTCATCCACTCCCATCTGCTGACATGATCCCCAAAACGCTGACGCTGTCAGAGCTGAAGAGTCGATTCCCTAAGTGTGCGGAGCTCCAGGGCCACTGTCCAGTGACCTATCAGGATGGAAACCAAAGGCAAGTCCTGGCCTCCATGGAAGTATAGAATGATATTGCTATACCGAAGAAGTGGTTAATGTAACAATCTTAACATTTTAGTCAAAAGGTCGCTATTGTTTAACTGGAAAAATATTGTATGTCTTCCTTGAGCTACAAAGTAGAAAAATAAAATACTTTTGACATTTTATTTACACAAGAATGCATATTAATTATACAATAGAGGTTTGGTTTTGTTTTTTGGTCTTCCAGATATGAAGCTCTAGTACCTGGTAGCATTAACTATGCTTTAGAATATCGTAATCGTATATATATTTGTGAGAATAAAGAAAAACTCCAGAAATTTTTGAGGTGAGACCATTAAATCACAAATATTTACTGAAAACCTGTGTTGCATGCAACATGCTGGGAACTGGGGAGAGGAGTGTGAGTGTGTGTGTGTGTGTGTGTGTGAACAAGCACTGGTCCCTGCCATCCCAAAACTGTCCAGGGTAAGATGGACTTTGAGTGCCTGATAACAACAGAATGTGATGGACTTTAGGGTGGGGAAATGCCTGGACTTCTGAGAAAGTGTAGTCCAAAGGTCTAGCTGAATTGTGTGTGGATGTAAGGTCAGGATAAGGAGTAGGAATTGGCTAGATGAAGGGAAAGAGGGACATGTTCCAAACAGAGGGACCTACAACAAACCTGGCCTAGGGTACTCCTGAACTGCAAGAACTTCAGCATAGCTGGATGCGATGTGGAGAAGGGGCTGAGCGAAGGCGAGGCTGGAGGTGGAGGGCAGGGCCAGAGTGTGGAAGGTCAAGTAAGACAACCATCAAGTGTTTGCGGTTTCATGGACTCATACTGTGTACACAGTTTGTGTCCTCATAGTGATCCTGAGGGCAATCCGAGCACAATGACTGATTGTAAGTGAGAATGTTACAAAATGTTAGAATCAAATTTACTCTGGAGTCAGACCACTACTAAAGTGTAGACCATGGGTGATGAGGCTGCCAGAGTGATCTTGTCTGAAATACAACGGCATGTTTGAGCTCATCCATAGTTACGTGGGGAACGCAGCGGGCTTGGGACCACGCCCTGAGAAACACCAACGCATGAATGTCAGAAGAGCTTACAATGGAAACTGAGAAAGAAGAACCACAGAGACGTGAAAGGAGAGCCAGGATGAGGAGGGTTGAGGGAGGCCAAGGGGAGGGATGGCATAGCAACAGGTTTAAATGCTTCTCAGAGGTCAAGCAAGACAAGGGCTGAAAAGCGTTTGAGATTTAGGGTGTAACAGGCCATTGGTAATCTTGCCAAGAATGGTTTTGTCAAGTGACGCGAGAGGACATGACTACAGAGCTCCAAGGAGCAGAGCTGAGGAAACTTGAGCTCTTGCCTGTAGTGCAGAGGCTACAAACAAACACAGATGCCTACAGGAGGTGAGGGACCTAAGACAAGCAGGCTGGGTGTGAAGACGCAGGAGTCAGGGGGCCTGCTGCAAACTGGACTGCACATGACCGGCTGAAGGGACCAGCAGCTGCCCATCTACTGCTGGAAGAAGCTGGAAACCATTATTGCTGTTTAAATTGTTCACATTCCTAAACATCCATATTTGATTCAAATTTAAAAATAAAATACATATGGATCAAATCCCATCTATAGATAAAATGTATGTGGTAGCTTGCAATCTCTAGTGAAGCCACTGTTTGAAGAAGTTTAATTATAAAAAGAGTAGAGATGTTCGTTTCTGGAAGTCACATAGGATTTAAGGAGTAAAGGTGGTTTTTCTTTTTCTTTTTTAATGGGGAATTATGAAGATGTTTAAATGCGTATGCACTGAAAGGACCCAATAAAGAAGGAAGTAGCAGAGATGCCAGGGCAGGGAGCAAGTGGGTGCTGTAGTAAGATGCCTGGAGAGAGGGAGCGGTGGGACCAAGGGGCCTGGTCTCAGATGGGAGGCACCTCCACCATGGGAAGAGAACATGTGGGTGGCTCTGTTGTGATGGGTTGAGGAAGTCCCATCCCAATGGCTTCTCTGAGTACAGCATGGCATCTGCCTGGGGGTGAGGGGGCATTTGGGAGAGTCAGAAGTTTGAGGAAAATAAAGTTTTATATAATTGCTGTGAAAAATGAGAAAACTGAGACTGGGTACCTAGTGGAGTACCCACTAGGTGAGTAGGGCTGGGTGAGTAGGGCTGGGTACCTAGTGGAATGAGTGGCTGTGCACTTCCAGGAGCCCTAGCCTTCCCAGTGCAGAAAAACAAGTAGTGAACTTTATCTTCTAATAATCTCTTGTCTATTCCTATCTATACACACTGAGTATAACTGTGAGCATCCATCTAATGAACTTTGTGTTCTTAGGTCGCCACTGAAATACTGGGAACAGAAGCTTCCACACAAGCTTCCCCCATTAAGGGAACCGATACTTCTTACTAGTCTTCCTTTGCCTGGATATCTGGAACAGGTTCTTTTACTTAATTTTCTGTTATATATGTTAGAAGAATACAACGATTTCTTCTTTTTAACACTAATTTTCATTTTGGGAACAATAAAATTCAAGGCAGAGTTTTCTGATTTTAAGCTGCAAATTCACTCAGCCTATTTTGTTTATGTGTAATGGTTAAAATAAAATGTGTGAAAATCCCCTGCTTCCATAGCTAATTCCAAAATATCTGCCCAAAGTGAACAGAAAGTAGAGCATCACAAAATTGTTTCCATTTGAATTAGATATGCAGTTTGGTTCTTACATTTGAACTTCAGTATCTGAAACTTTTCATAATTTGAAATGTGCAGATTCAGTCTGTGAGAGGGTCATTCACTCAGTACTCGAAAGAGTGGAGGTACAGTGACACAACCAAACCAAAAAGCCCATATTTTGCCCCACATCCAGATAAAGTCAGTTTTATTTACTATTATTTATTTATTCTATTTAAGTTATATTTTATGTATCTAAGTATAACTTTTTAAGAATAGCAAAACTTAGCAGCAGCCTACAGCTATCTTTAGTATTTTATTTATTTTTACTATTTTTAAAGATTTTTTTAAAAAAAATTCTACAAAATAAATGCTTAGGGCACAATTTCAAACCTTTGTCAGCAATTCTTAACCACTCCGATTTTTTCAACTTGCCTATAAGGTTAGCCTTCAGTCTGGTTTAACATCAAAATGCCAGATGAGACCCACCCAGAGGGGAGTATTCTCATGAAGGTCAAATTTTATCAGGAAGGCCTCTTACCTTCTTCTGGGCTCTGGAATCTTGCCAGCACTGACTGCTGCGGTCTCTGGAGTTCCTTGTCAGGTGGCCAAGGGTCCTCAGAGTGGAGGCAGTCTGGCCATTCCTGAGAATGGAAGCAGATATGGGCCAAGATAACACAAAGCCTAGGGTCCCCTTCTTTCTTCTCTTAACTTTTTGTTATAAAAAATATCAAACATATAAAAATAGAGAGGCTTGTGTAATGAAGCTCATACTCCTATCCATCACCCAGCTGACACTAAGTCAGTTTGTAATTTTCATTTTTCCTAATCAAATGTATTTTGTATTTCTTTCCTGTTGGCTAACTGGTCATTTAACCATATTTATAAGCCCCATCCCTACTCCAGGGGACTATTTGAGGCAAAGAAATATTTGCCTCTTTATCTATTGGCACTAAGAAAAGAAACCAAACTCAAGTATACATAAAATTTGAATTGTTCCCTCCCTGCAGGGTATAGCAACTTCTCTAATTAAAGCAATGAATGCAGTGGGATGCTTAAAGCCCAAGTTCCCCTTCTTAAGTATAAGGAGATCTGCACTGCTATATATAGCACTTCATCTCAAAGGTATGTTTCTTTTAATGATTTACTACTCTGAACGAATTTAACATTAATGGTAGTATAAGTGATGAATAGGATTGTTAAACTGAGTTGCCTGCTTGGTGAGAGAGAGAGAGAGAGAGTGTAAGAAGCAAATACAATACAGGCCAAATATTTTAAATAAAATATCAAAGTTAAAATTCTATTTTCAAAGTAGGGACTATGAGTAATACAGTCAGCTGTCAATAATCCATGCCATAAAGAAGGGTGAATAGAGGCAATTACGACCTAAAACAGAATAATCTCCAGATTTCATTTGGGATTTGGATATCTTCTCAACTGTAACTATGTAACTAACTCAATCACACATCCAGGTCTCTTTCTCTTTCATTTAATGACTCACTAACTAGCAGAAATTATTCACAGTTCTGTGAAATTTTCCACAGCATTTAATCCCAAAGGTTCTGAATATACAAGAAAAAAGTATAAGAAGAAGATGGAGCAGTTTATGGAGAGTTGTGAACTCATAACATACCTGGGTGCCAAGATGACCAGAAAATACAAGGAACCTCAGTTCAGAGCCATTGACTTTGATCATAAGTTAAAGACCTTTCTCTCCCTCAGAAATATAGACCCCATTAATGGGTAGTTTACTTAGGTGATAGCAGCCTGAATCTCAAGAGTTATCTGAAAGTGATAGAGGGAAACTGAGAGAAGTAGATTGAAAATCTGGGCCTCTTGGAAGTACTTCTGCCTCCTGAGCAACGTACCACGGCTGCCACAGTTCAGACGAACTCAAAGGTCTGCCAGCCAGGAAGGAGCACTCTTATGGAAACATAAGTTTTAATACAATTTTAAAATGCATTGCTCCTTGCCTGAACTTTGATGCTTTAACAAAATAAGCATTCTATTTATAATTGCATATAGAAAATTTAAGTAACTTATTTAATAAATGTATTATTTTCCTTTTTAACATTTTCGGTAGAAAAGTCAGTCTGTTAAAATTACTCATTAAATGCTAGAAAGCTTTAAGAAACACAGTTAACATTCTTATAAATGAAACCAAAATATGGGTTATACATTTTACATAAGAAATTGTTTGTGAACTTTGTGAACATAAGATACTATCATTTTCCCAATAAAATAAATGAATTTTGCAACAACTGACTGGCTGCCTCTTTTCTTTTTCTTAAGTATTCATTGAAGTAAGCTTTATACCTTAATTTTATAATTAGAAATTACCTGGAATTTTAAGAAGGATGAAATCTAGAGTCATTATATGCTAGAGGAAAACTTACTAAATTGAATTTAATGAGATTTTTAAAATAAGAACAATTTTCAGCAGCAATATAAAAAGATCTGGAATATGAAACAGCAAGATTGACTCATAAGAAATAAAACATACGACCATTAACTGTGTAACCCTGGGTAAATTTCTCTGAGCCTTCATTTCTTAATCTCTACAATAGATGGTTTAGTTCTTTGATTCCTATAAATTCAACAATGTTAATTAAAAACTAGAAGCCTTTTTATATATGTTTTGCATTACATATTTCATAATAAATTGATTTTTAAACAAAAACTGGAAGCCTATTTTCAAAGTTAGGATAAACCTCAAAAGCCTTTACTTTTTCAGGAGACTGGGAGTTGCCAATAGCTACCAACTTTTGCTGGCAACTTAAGCCCCATTTTTGTTCCCTGCTCATTTCTTAATGCCTGTAATTTACCATCTTTCCATCACTGACTGCAATCTACTGGCTTTTTCATTGTTGACAAGATATAAATATTCTCAGGTCTCTTCAGCCTATGGGTACGATGAGTTTGCTTTAGCAACTCATTGCTTCAGTGCCCCTGCCTTTACGAAGGGCAGCAGTGCCTGCGGAATACTGCCAAGTGTTTCTTGGGGTCTCCAGGGAGTGTCCCGTGTGCTCCAGAGAAAGTCCACACCCACTGCACATCTCCTGGGGATGAAGTTCTCTAGTATGGCTTTGCCCTGAGAACTCTGCGAGCCCAAGGGTGCTGTCTTCTGAGCTCTAACATCTCATGCATCATTGTTCTGGAGCTGCTGAATTCTGCACAAAACTAGGGCAAATGCCCTTTATCTTCTTAGTGGGAAGAAACTCAGTCCTTGAGCTGAGCCAGCAACCAAAAGCCATGTGATTCTCCCTTTTCACGTCTCTCTCCATAGAGTATCTTCCTCTGAGTAAATATATACAACAGAGTATAGCAAGTAGGAGCAGTGGAGAAGGAGTGAGGAGTCAAATTTCCTAGAGTAGCTTCTAGTGCTGGACACCCCGGGTCCCTACCATTCATATGCAACTACAGTTAGCTACATTTGGGGCCTGATTTAGAGTAACTACTGACGCGGCTACTATTTCCTGGCTGTCTTCTATGTGGCCAGAGAGAGTGTGCTAGTGGCTTTTCATGCATTATCTCATTATTACACATGAGACGAGCTCCCTACCCAAGATCACATAAGTACTATCCAGATTCAGACCCTGATCTGCCTAACTACAGAGCCTTGCTCTTTCTCTTACCACTTCCTATACTGTAAGCACATCTTGGAAGCCACCATCACAGTGTCAGTGTTCTTAAGTAGTGTCAGTAGTGTCCTTCATGTGTGTCTGTGTGTCTGTGTGAGTGTACTTTAGAGTACAAAAAAAATACGGGAGACCCTTGGGAAAGTCTTCTTGTTGGAGCCTGAGAACCACTCCCCCTCCAGGCCCACTACATACGTGCACTCACACCCACCTATCATGTTTGCTTTCCTTCTCAGGGGAGCAAGCTGTGTTTTCCAGGTCAAGGGGTCTGTGTCCCCAACAAGGGAGAACAATATTTCTGCAGTAAGAAGAACATGTATCCTTTTAAAGCCTCTTATTGAAATTCTGCTTTTGTTTAGAAATTATGCTTGCATATTATTATAAATAATCCATTAACTAGCATCCCAAATATAATGAGAGAATATTCTGAACAGGTGTCCTTCCCTGTGTGAAACATTAACAGAGTGGGTGGCCAGGCCACGGCGCTCACTGAGGCTCACAGAGACTCCTTTTTGCCCACCCCCATCCTCCAGCTGCTGCTCCAATTCTGACTGCTTCAGAGGAGGCTGAGGCAGTGCAGCTTTGAGGGCAAGGGAAACTCCAGCCAGCCTATGCCTCTCCATGGCTTGTCTAGATGTCATTTTCACAGCAACAATAACTTCATCCAGGAAGGAGAAGCAGTCTCCATTTGACAGATCCTAAGTCAAACAGTAAATGAAATGTGGAAAAGTAAGAAAAGGATTTTGGAGTACTTCCTTTCCTTTTTTTTTTTTTTTTTTTTTTTTTTTTTAACAGTTACACTCAGATCCACACTGAGTAGATATGCTATATTTGACCATTCCTATTGCTGGACTGTGTACTGTTGTACTATATTTTAAAATGCTATGTTGAGGTTGGGCACAGTGGCTTATGCTTGTAATCTCAGCACTTTGGGAGGCTAAGGTTGGGGGATCGCTTGAGCTCAGGAGTTTAAGACCAGCCTGGGCAACATAGTGAAACTGTCTCTATAAAAATTTTAAAAATAAATAAATACAATACTGTGTTGAATCTTTCCCTCTTATATTTAGTATTATTAGCCTGATATAAATTCTGAGAAATAAAATTCCTGGGTTAAAGGGCATGAATATTCTTAAATGGATACTCACAATTCATATTACCAAGCGACTTTCCAAAATAGTTTTAGCAATTTATACTGCTTCCAGGAGCGCCCAAGAGCACCAATTTTAATACTTCTTTACAATCATTTGGCAGTATCTTCACATTTTTTTCTTTAATGAGTGAAAAGCAGAACCTTTTTTGCTTTAAACTGAACTAATAATGAGATTGAACATTATTGCATATGTTGGTCACCAGTTCCATTTTCTCTTTTGTGAATTATTTTATCACATCCTTTGCCCTCTAACTTATGGGGCATTTAAAAGTTATTCTGCATGGGTTCTTTATGTGATGTAGACATCAACCTTTGGTAGTACATATATTCCATTTTTTAAGTACTAACGTAAAACCTGTTCATCATTCCTTTCTGATTTTTCTTTCTTTTTTTCCTTTGAGATGGAACCTTGCTTTGTCGCCCAGAGTGCAGTGGCGTGGCGTGTTCTCAGCTCACTGCAACCTCTGCCTCCCAGATTCAAGCAATTCTCTTGCCTCAGCCTCCCGAGTAGCTGGGATTACAGGCACCCGCCACCATGCCTGGCTAATTTTTGTATTTTTAGTAGAGATGGGATTTCACCATGTTGGCCAGGCTGATTTTTAATAGTCTTCTAAGCTCTGGAAATTCTTCAGTCTCTAGAAATGGAACATTCCATTCTGCTTTCTTGTACTTACTTGCGGTTTTAAAAATATATATTTAATTCTTTAAGCCCTCTAGAATTTATTTCAGGCTATGGTGTGTACTGTGGTTTTAAATTTTCAACACTCAAAGTACAGTAATAAATACTATAGGTTTTAAACATTTTCAATTTTATATATTTTTCATTTTATTTGCAATTCATTTGATAATCTGTTGAATTCAGGTCATTCATTAAAATTTCACAAATTCGGTGGTGAAGGGGAGGAAGTTCAAGAACAGGATAGGAATGAGAGATACATGAATGCCTTTGTCTAGTTGTGAGTGATTTTTTTGTTTTTTCTTTTTTTGGTTCTCGCTTTTACAAATGAAGATCTGGGTTAAAGAATATCAAGCTACAAAGCCTGAGAGTCCTTAGCTATGGGTGGTTCTGGCAAGAATTATCAGAGGGAGTGACATCTGAATTAAATGGACTTTTAAAAATCAAAGTAGGTAAAAATTTAAAAAATAAGTCAAATTTAAGATTATAAGCAGGGGGTGAAAGACATTCCAAGAATTAATTTGTAAGCATATGTATTTACCAAACCTGGGAGAGGCATGTTGAAGACTGCTTAGCATATGCAAGCATGTGTATATTTACAAGAATTCTACCAGTCTATACACAGTAGGAGATTAAAATATAAGCAGATACACACCCTGCCCTTGTGTAGTACAGGACACATGGGATCTGGAAATTGGAGCACTACTGGATTAGTGCTATAAAATCCCTCTAAAGATACACTATTGGCACTGAACATTGACAATTATCCTTCTGTTCTTCTCAAATCCCTTTAAGTCATAATGAGCCTTGGACTACAGTTCCTTCCAGCCACAGTTATCAACCAACCATCCCGGGCTACACAAATATTTTTGATGCCCTTCATCATGACAAAGGACTTCCACTAACTTTTAATTGCCAGATGATCATGACCTTCTTCTTCCAATCTGCCAGGTTCTCCATTGGCTCAAAACATCTGGAAGCCAGCTGGCACAGGGCTTCGATGATGACATCTTTGAGTCCCTGTAGCCTCCCAGGGCCAAAAAAAAAAACCACCAGGAGAGAAGAGTGGAGACTAAAAGAGGAAAGAGAAAAAATCTGGATAGCCTTTTATCAATGTTCACTTTGTAACTGATCTTACAACAATTTATAATCTATGTTCTGATAACTCCATTATTAATATATCAATTCTGTTCTCAGCTCTGAACTCCAGATTGTTACCTACGACTGCCTACTGTACTTGGTTATCTAGTTAACATTTCAAATTTAGTATCTCCACCCCATACTTATTATCCAACCCAACTTCTTTTCCTCCAGATCAGTTAATGGTAACACCGTACACTCTGTTGATTTATCCCCAAACCCAGGAGTCAATCTTGATTGCATTGTTTCTGTCACTCCCCACATCCATTGTCAGCAAGTCCTTTCAGAAAGACCTATCCCCCAAATCTACCTTGAATATGGGCTCTTCTCACATTTTACACTGCTGTCACCCTCATCTCCATGCCTCCACTCATGTCCCTCCAGGATCTACTATTCATCTAGCAGCTGGAGTAATTTTTAAATACACAAGTCAGACTCAACAGTCCTTTTGAATAATCTTCCAATGGCCTCCTATTTCAGTTAAAATCCAAACTCCTTTTTCTTGGCATAAAAGACTTTAAATGATCTGGCTCTTCCTCCCTTTTCAATATCCTCTCCATCCTTTTCTCCTTTTCTTTCTTCTTCTTCTTTTTTTTTTTTTTTTTGTTGTTGTTTTTTGTTTTTGAGACAGTGTCTTCCTCTGTCGCCCAGGCTGGAGTACAGTGGCATGATCTCAGTTCACTGCAACCTCCGCCACCTGGGTTCAAGTGATTCTTGTGCCTCAGCTTCCTAAGTAGCTGTGCCACCACACCCAGTTAATTTTTGTATTTTTAGTAGAGACGGGGTTTTGCCATGTTGGTCATGCTGGTCTTGAACTCCTGGCCTCAAGTGATCCGCCCATCTCGGCCTCCCAAAGTGCTGGGATTACAGGCATGAGCCACTACGCCCGACCTGGCATTGACCAATAACTTTTAAATGCTATTATCTCCTCTACAGTGTTTGAAGTATGCACTCTATTTGTACCAACTAAGTGGCTGTCCCTTACTCTTTCACCATGTATATGTAAAGCCTTAAAGTAATCAATAGCTGTACCCTTAAAACACTGGAATATGGATAACCAGCTTCCCATCTTAAATGGTATTTTCATTCAATATTTTAGATCTCCTCTATTTGTTTACTCTCCAAATTAGACATTATTTTGCATAATCAATGTTTGTTTAGATTTCCTTCATATTTACTTTTTTCTCTTTTTTTTTGCTTACCACACCCTCTTATATCTCAGACTTTCCTCTTGGTGTTATTTTCCTTCCTATGGTATGGGTTTGTAGGAGGTTAATAGTTTTATTTTTTCTTTGACCAAAATTGTCTTGATTTTGTCCTTGTCCATGATAATTGTAGTGTATAAAAAAGATTCTAGGTGAATTTTGGAAGTATGCCACTAACCTCTGACTTCTACTGTTGCTCTTGAAAAACAGTTGTCATTTTAACTGGTTTTCTTTTATAGGTACAGTCATGCATTGCTTAATGACAGGGATATGTTCTGAGAAATGCATCATTAGGTGATTTCGTCACTGTACAAACATCACAGAGTGAACTTACACAAATCTAGACGGTATAGTCTACTACACACCTAGTACAACCTATTGCTCCTGCACTACAAACCTGTACAGAATGTTATTGTACTGAACACTGTAAGCAGCTGTAACAGTGGTATTTGTGTATCTAAAAATATCAAAACATAAGAAACACACTTAAAATACAGTATACTGATGGCTCATGACTGTAATCCTAGCACTTTGGAAGGGCTAGGTGGGCAGAGCACTTGAGCCCAGGAGTTCAAGACCAGCCTGGGTCACATGGCAAAACCTCATCACTACAAAAAATACCACACACACAAAAAAAAAAAAAAAAAAGCAGGGTGTGGTAGTGTGTGTCTGCAGTCCCAACTACTCAGGTGGCTAAGGTGGGAGGATCACCTAAGCCAAGGAGGTAGAAGTTACAGTGAGCCAAGATCATGCCACTGCACTCCAGCCTAAGCAGCAGAGTGGGATTTTGTCTCAAAACAAAACAGTATAAAAGACAACCAAAAAAAACCAAAAACAAAAACCAAAAAAAGTACACCTGTGTAGGGCACTTACCATGAATAGAGCTTATAGGAATAGAAGTTGCTCTGGGTGAGTCAGCGAGTGAGTGGTGAGTGAATGTGAAGGCCTAGGACATGGCTATACACCACCGTAGACGTTATAAACATTGTATGCTCTAAGCTACACTAAATTTATATGAAAAAAATTCTTTCTTGGCTGGGTATAGGTGGCTCATGCCTGTAATCCCAGCCTGGGAGGCTGAGGCAGTATTTATTTTTTTTAACCAGGTGTCCTGTGTCTTTATTTGTGAAATCTGGCAACGCTCCACTCCATCTGCTGCCCCTCACTCACTGTGCTCCAGCCACACAGTCCTTGCCGTTCATCAGATGCTCCTTCCCAGTCTCAGAGCCTTTATGCTTGCTTTTCCCTTGCCTAGAACATTCTTATTCTAGATCTTCCCACAGCTGTCTTCGTGTCATTCAGATCTCAGCTCAAATGTCACCCTATCCTGATTTTACTTCCCTGTCAGTCTCCATCATCATTCTTCATAAAATTTAACACTTTCCAAAACTATTATTCATTAGTTTACTTGTATATTTGTCATGTCTCCCCTTAGTAGAACGTAAGCTTCATGACAGGAAAGGCCTTATTAGTTGCTGTATCCCCAACACCTGACGCCAATGTCTGGCTCTTACTAGGCACTCAATAAATATTTGTTAGATGAATGTATGACACCCCAAATGCTGTTCTGCAAGATTTAAAGTTAAGAATACCTGTAGGCGTAGACCAGCTGGCCTTAACAGTAACAAAAGTTTCGAAAAAATCAGTATGGATCCAAAACAAAATTTCCTTGAAGAAAGGGCTAGTCTGTGCTGTGGGTGGCTGATGCTGGAAGATCCTCCAGACTCAATCTTCCCTCACAGGGTTATTCTCCAGTAAGCAATGATTGAATGAGGAAACGGAGTACCTGGCTTACCTTGGCACTGAGTCATCTTATGCCATTGAGGACCTCTAGAGGGCCAGTGTTTTGACTGCAACTCTCGTAGCAGCAAGAAACAATGAGGTAGCTAACTTCCTGCTGGTATGCAGAAGTCAGGGAGCGCTCCCCCATCCCACTTGTACCCCCACAAATCCAGAGGACTTAGAGACAATTCAATATGAAAGGGAAACCTCAGAGAAGGAGCATGTGTGACTTGAGCTAGTTTTAATAAAAATACAGTAAAAATGTAAGAGCCAGGTTGCTAATTACACCTCCGGTTCAAAATCAGGGAGGCTATAGATGGCATGTTGGGAATCTGGAAATGGACAGAAAGATAAATAATAAGTAATTAGGTATTGGCGAAGAGAGAGAAAATGCGGAAATAAATGGATGGAAGTAGGTGGGGAGTGGATTTGGATGGGGCTTGTAGACCATATTAAGAAGCTTGGACTTTATCCAGAGGGCATGTGGGAGCCACATGGATTCTAAGCCGAGGAGTGACTCTAGTCTCTGGATCTCGTATGTGGAGAGATCCTCTGTACTCCACAATGGATTCTAAGCCGAGGAGTGACTCTAGTCTCCAGATCTCGTATGTACTTGGAGAGATCCTCTGTACTACTGCGTATTAAAGGGAACAACACTGCAGCTGAGACCAGTTAGAAACAGTCTATTATTGAACAAAGATGATGAAAGTTTGAATAATAATGATCATTTTAATCATAGCAGGCGAATTAAACCGGACACTTCCTAAGCCCATTACATACTTTTGGTGATGCAATAGCAACCCTACCAAAGTGGCACTAGTGTTAACGTCTCCATTTTACAGGTAAGGTAAAGAAATTGTGAGGGTAATCATTTGCCCAAGATCTCTCAGAACCCAGGTTTCTCTGACCGCAGTGCTCTCTTCATTCTCTTAGACTAAGGCATCGGGAGCGGGAAGGAAAAGGAGGCAGATGTGAAAAACATTTAGGAGGTAAGTAATAGTTATTATATTAGCACTAGATAATGATGATGGTGATGATGATGACGGTAAGGGGGATTTCATGCCTTTATACATTCAAGAACTTAACACCGGATTCAGTGTCGGAGAAGAGATAAAATTAAGGTATTGGCGTTGAGCTAACAGTTTAATACGATATAAAACTTCCCAAAGGGAAGGGTCACAACGCCTCTCCTGTCCATTGCCCCCAATCCACCGCAAAAGTCGCTCTTGTCTGGGCTCCCCAGCAGTGCCACATGCAGGACCTCGGGCGCCGACATCGCCCCGCCCCTGAGCGCGCCCCGCCCAGGCCCCTGTCACTTTTCCGAAGCCGCGCCCCGCCTCGCCCCTCCCCGCCCTGCCCCGGCCCCCAAGCCCCGGACCTGCCGTCTTGCCCCCCCGGTCCCCCGGCACCCCCGACCTCAGGCCTGCACTCTCGCCCCGCCTTGCCCCTCCCCGCCCCTTCCACGCCCCTTCCACGCCCCAACCCTCGAACTGCCATCGCGCCCCGCCCCGCCCCGCCCCGCCGCTCTCGTGGCCCCCACCTCCAGGGGCGCCTGTGCGGGCCACGTGGTCCGGCGTCCGCGCGCAAGCGGCTCTTGGCGCCGCGCTTCCGGGTTGGCTGTGGCGTGGCTGCGGCTGCAGCGCAGGGGCAGAAACCAGTGCGGCGCAGAAGCCCCAGAGGCGCGCGGGGCGGAGTGAAAGGCTGGCGGGGCCCTGCGCGGGTCTCCCTCCAGGCCGCCGGGTGAGCTGGCAGCGACCCGGACCCCACCGGGTGCCCCTGAGAGGTAGGTCTACCGCGCCATCCTCCCCCGCTGTCTCCTCTCCAGTCGGGCCCGCGGGGCCTGGGCGGGGAGGTGGGGGTCTTTCCGCGCCTCATCCCCGTGCTCGGACCTCCGGGGGCTCGGCGCCGCGCCCAGTCTGTGTGGCGGCCCCACGCATTTTACGTTATTAGTGTTTTATTGCAGCTGCCTCACATTCGCTTTGCACATGCACATTTCTTCCCCCTTCACGTTGGTTCCAACACATGAAATGGCTAATAATCTGGGAGATGGAGGCAGCTTCGATCTCCTTGAGATAGTTGTGCGACCATAGAAAGTTCGTGCTGTGGAGGATTTTGGAGATGGTTGATCCCATTCCTTCATTTTAGAGAAGACCCTGAACCGTTCCATGAATACTGGAGAGTCACTCAGCTAGGTAATGTGCGGCAGGAGGCTGAGGGAGAGAATTGCTTGAACCCGGGTGGCGGAGGTTGCAGTGAGCCGAGATTGCGCCACTATACTCCAACCTGGGCCACAGAGTGAGACTTCGTCTCAAAAAAAAAAAAAAGAAAGAAAAGAAAAGAAAAGAACCCCGAGCTAAGTTTTTTTTTGTTTTTGTTTTTTGAGGTGGTGGTCTCGTTCTGTCGCCCAGGCTGGAGTGCAGTGGCACGATCACGGCTCACTGCAGCCTCGAACTCACAGGCTCAGGTGATGCTGCTGCCTCAGCCTCCCGAGTAGCTGGGACCACAGGCGGACGTCACCACGCCAGGCTAATTTTTGTATTTTTTGTGTAGGTAGATTCTTGCCATTGTTGCCCAGGCTGGTCTCAAGTGGTCCACCCGCTTCGGCCTCCCAAAGTGCTGGGATTACAGGCCTGAGTCACTGTGCCCGAGCCCAGAGCTAAGTTTTTAGACAGACAATTAAAAATGGTAATGGTAAAATTCAGTTAATGATGTGAAGTGAATAGGAAGTTCATGTGGGCTGGCATTAACCTTTTAGGCAGTGCTTCCTCCTTTTTAAATCTTGTTTTCTTATTTCAGATTTAACCCTTTGTGGCTTCTGAAGAAAATGGCAGAAACATCCCCAGAGCCTTGTGGGCAGCTTGTTGTATACTCATATGCTCACAGTGACACTGTCCTGGCCAGTTTTGAGGATCAGAGGAAGAAAGGCTTCCTCTGTGACATTACCTTAATCGTGGAGAATGTACATTTCCGGGCCCACAAAGCCTTACTTGCTGCCAGTAGTGAATATTTCTCAATGATGTTTGCAGAAGAGGGGAAAATCGGCCAGTCCATTTATATGCTGGAAGGCATGGTTGCAGACACCTTTGGTGTCCTGCTGGAATTTATCTACACAGGCTATCTCCGTGCCAGTGAGAAAAGTACAGAACAAATCCTGGCTACTGCTCAGTTCTTTAAAGTCTATGACCTGGTAAAGGCTTACACAGACTTCCAAAATAATCATAGCTCCCCAAAGCCAACAACTTTGAACACTGCTGGTGCCCCAGTGGTTGTTATCTCTAATAAGAAAAATGATCCTCCAAAGCGGAAACGGGGAAGACCAAAAAAAGTCAATACATTGCAGGAGGAGAAGTCAGAACTGGCTGCAGAGGAAGAAATACAGTTAAGAGTGAACAATTCAGTTCAGAATAGACAAAACTTTGTGGTTAAAGGAGACAGTAGTGTACTGAATAAGCAGATGGCAGCGAAAGAAAAGGAAGAATCGGAGCCTACCTGTGAGCCAAGTAGAGAGGAGGAAATGCCAGTTGAAAAAGATGAGAACTATGATCCCAAGACCCAGGATGGCCCGGCAAGCCAGAGTCGTTACAGCAAGCGGAGGATTTGGAGATCCGTCAAACTTAAAGATTACAAACTTATTGGGGATCAAGAGGACCATGGTTCAGCCAAGAGGATCTGTGGAAGGAGAAAGCGCCCTGGAGGCCCTGAGGCCCGTTGTAAAGACTGTGGCAAGGTCTTTAAGTACAATCACTTTTTAGCAATCCACCAGAGGAGCCACACAGGTAATGATGCTTTCAAAGCTGATTGCAGTGTGTTTCAGAATTGGGAGTAGGGATGATAATAACAGCTTTCATTTACTGTGCAACTTCTGTATGATGGGCATTGTAATAAAGCCTTTATACATGTTATTGCACTTAATTTTCTCCACAATCCTGCAAGGTAGGTAATATCCTCATTGTACATTGTATGATTAAAATCATATTTATTCATATGTAAGAGAGGGTTGCTAAAGTGCATAGTTTACAGAGGAAGCAACCAAGTTCTAGGGAGCCTAAATAACTTGCCAGAGTCACCCATGAGTGACAGAGCTGGGATTGAACCCAGGTAGCCTGGTTGAAGAACCCCTCTCATTTGTAGTTGTTGAATGAAGCCTTTAATGTCCACTTAATCAAAATCTAGCCCAGTGTACTCTGCTTTCTGATTCTTGAACATTCTTCATCTTGACCATAACCATGCTTTTGTCCAAGTCTGTGTGGACCACTCTAACTCAGCTATCTAGGTTTAAACGCCTTCTCGTTTTTGGTCCCTCCAGCCCAGCACTGACCAATGGGGACCCTCCTGTGATGATGGAAATGTTCCTACATCTGCGCTGTCCAATATGGTGGCCAGTAACCACATGTGGTTTTTGAGCACTTGAACTGTGGCTAACGTGACTGAGAAACTGAATTTTTAATTTTATTTTAATTCATTTAAATTTGAATAACCACATGTGGCTAGTGGCTACCATATTGGACACTACAGTCCTAGCGAGAAATCCCTTCCTTCTTTGAGCCCTTTCAGGTGCTTAAAGCCCACTCTGCTTTGGGTCAGATTGTTGTTGCCACTTGTACATCCTTCAACTTAATTGTAAGCTGAAGTATAGGGACTGGTGCTTAAGTCTTCTCCTGTGATCCAGCAGCATCTGGTGCTGTGGTGCTCAGCCTGCAAATTAGAGTCACTTAGGGAGCTTCTAAAACTACCAGTGCCTAGGCCTCAACCCCAGAGCTTCTGATTTGTCTGCAACCTTGGTGCTTTTAAAAGCTCCCTAAAGACTTTAGTTACAAATAGGTTGAAGACCTTGAATTCTGGTACTTTGAAAAAAGTAGATACTTGAGAAATATTTGTTGAACTGTAATGGGTTATATTTTGGCTTTTTTTTTGAGTTGGATTCTCGCTCTGTCACCCAGGCTAGGGTGCAGTGGCGCTATCTAGCTCACCACAACCTCCGCCTCCTGAGTTCAAGCGATTCTCCTGCCTCAGCCTCCTGAGTATCTGGGATTACAGGCACACACCACCACACCCAGCTAATTTTTTTGTATTTTTAGTAGAGACGGGGTTTCACCATGTTAGTCAGGCTGGTCTCGAACACCTGACCTCGTGATCTGCCTGCCTTGGCCTCCCAAAGTACTGGGATTACAGGCGTGCGCCACTGTGCCCCCAGCTGGCTGTTTTTATCAAAGATTTATATGGACATAGTTTGGAGTTAAATCATTATACAAGACTTAAGAAAAAGCATGTAGGATCGATCTTCCCTTATGTCCCCAGTACAGACAGTCCCCGACTCATAGTGGTTCAGTTTTTCAACTTTACAATGGTGTGAAAGCAGTACACGTTCAACAGAAACTGTACTTTGAATTCTGAGTTTTAATCTTTTCCTGGGCTAGTAATATTCAGTATGATCCTCTCATGCCCTGCTGGGCCACACGGTCACCTGGGTAAGTGACCAGTACTCTGCATTTGGGGCATTCATACAGTACTCTGTATTAAGTGCATTTTTCCTTATGATATTTTCAGTATGATGGGTTTGTTGAGACGTAGTCCCGTCATAATTCAGGCAGCACGTGTCTTCTGAATTTTGCAGCCCATCACGTTAGTATGGATCTGTTTTCTTCCATCTGGGTAGATACCAGGTAGATTCATAAGGTTTGGAAACTGTCTTACAGTTCCGGAAAATCTTGAGTTATTTCATAGATGATTTCCCTGCTGTGTTTCCTCTGTTCTAACTTTATTTTCTCCTATATTTTCCATTGTTTTTGGCCCTTCCTTCTGGGGGATTTCCACTTTGTTTTTCAGCCCTTTGAGGTTTTCTGTTTCAACTCTTATTTTTTTCCCCCTTTAGGAGCTTTTTGTTTTCTAAATGTTTTAATGTGAATGATCTTTTTTTTTTTTTTTTTTTTTGAGATGGAGTCTCGCTCTGTTGCCCAGGCTAGAGTGCAGTGGCCAGATCTCAGCTCACTGCAAGCTCCGCCTCCCAGGTTCGCGGGGCGTTCTCCTGCCTCAGCCTCCCAAGTAGCTGGGACTACAGGCACCCGCCACCACGCCCGGCTAATTTTTTGTATTTTTAGTAGAGACGGGGTTTCACCGTGTTAGCCAGGATGTTCTCGATCTCCTGACCTCATGATCCACCCGTCTCAGCCTCCCAAAGTGCTGGGATCACAGGCCTGAGCCACCGCGCCCGGCCGTGAATGATCTTTTTATTTCACAATGTAATATCCTACTTCTGTGAGCATGTTAATGATAACAACATTTTCCTCACTGGAGGCAAGTTGCTTTTTTTTTTTTTCCCTTCTTGCTTGTTTCTCTGTCAGTACTACAAAAGGCTTTCCTTGAGTGCCTGGTGGTTGTTTAAAAATCATATTTAATCATATGTAAGAGTGGGTTGCTAAAAGCTACTGGCAATGCTGCGTGTGTGGAGAGAGCCTGTATTTTATTTCTTACTCTGTTGCCCAGGCTGGAGTGCAGTGGCGTGATCTCCAATCAGTGCAACAACTTCTGCCTCCCGAGTTCGAGTGGTTCTCCTGCCTCAGCCTCCCAAGTAGCTGGGATTACAGGCACGCACCACCATGCCTGGCTAATTTTTTTGTATGAGAGAGCCTGTAAAACTGTGACCTTGTTCCCAGACCACACTGAGGGTCAGGCTGCTATTTCTCGTGGCCAGTAACGAGATGCAGATGAACTGGGGAGGAAGAGAGGTTGTATTTCTGTAACCGGTTAAAGGGAGAAGGCCTGGAAGTTATCGCCAGACCAACTCAAAATTGCAAAGTTTTTCAGAGCTTATATACCTCCTAAGCTGTATGTCTACAGGTAAGTGTGCATTCCTCTAAAGACACAGGTGATTAACTTCTTTTAATCTATAACTAAGGTCTCCGTCCCAAAGACCTTCTTCTGGAGCCTCAGTAAGTTTACTTAATCTAAATGAGTCTAGGTGCTGGAGTGATTACCCTTATCTTCCGCTAAATCAAGGAGGTTTGGGGAGTTCCTTCAGATCCCCAATAAAGCTTGTTTAATCCTAAATGGGTCCTGTTAAGAATTCCTTTGTTATTTTGTCATGCTTTAAGGCCCAGGAGAAGCCTAGGCAAAACTCTTGGTGGGCTTTTGTTACATTCCAGCCTTTGTTTAAAGGCGCTGGCTTTTAATATTTAACTTATCCACTCAGTCAGTACTGAAACAGTTGTTATGCAGGCCTGTCATAACCTCACTGGAGGTGGTGTGGCTGTGCCCCGTGTCCTTGCTGGTGCCAGGCTTCCACATCTTTGCTGTCTCACCTTGGACCTATCACGTTCCAGTGGAAGACGCTTCTACTCTCCCACTTGGAGGCATTAGGCCTGGCTGCCCGCCTGTGGCTAGAGCAGGAGAGGGAAGGAGGAGTGGGGGAGTCTCATCATCCCAGATGGAAATGTTGATTTACTCTCCCTGTGGTGATCCCAACTCAACTGTGCCTAGAAACTCCTAATCCAGAGACCCCTTTTTCTTAATCCTCCTCAGAGAACACTCCATCCTCTTTTGGGAAGAGGGACAGTCTCCAGGCTGTGTAGAATGGAAGATTTGATCGGGGTCTAAGTACCTTTGAAACAGACTTTCATTTACCCTCCCTCACGCCTGTTTCCAGAGATAGCGGGTGCCACCAATTCCTGAGCCTTTTGGAGATTGTGTCTTAAAAATTAGGTTGTATTGGGCTGGGTGTGGTGGCTCATGCCTGTAATCCCAGCAGATAGGGAGGCTGAGGCAGGAAGATTGCTTGAGCCCAGGAGTTGGAGACCTGCCTGGGCAACATAGTGAGATCTCATCTCTAAAAAAAAATTTTAAATTACAATTAAAAAATTAGCTGGGCGTGGTGGTGGCACATGCCTGTATCCCAGCTACTCAGGAGGCTGAGGTGGGAGGATCATTTGTTGCCAGGAGGCTGAGGCTATAGTGAGCTATGGTAATGTCACTGCACTCCAGCCTGGATAATAGAGTGAGACCCTGTTACCAAAAAATACATATATATATATATAGTTTATATTAGTGCTACCCACGACTGGCTTCAGATTCATCTGTTCCAGCTTCCAAAATTTTATTGTTGATGTCTCTTGTGTTCGTTGTTGGCCTTTTGGATGTGTGCCTTTTAAGAAAAATCATTTATTGTTATTTTAATTTAGAAGAGACAAGAATGTGTGGATTCTTACTTACACCATGCTTCTGGGGCTCTTCTTCCAGGGGAGCGGCCTTTCAAATGTAATGAGTGTGGAAAAGGCTTTGCCCAGAAGCACTCGCTGCAGGTCCACACCAGGATGCACACAGGCGAGCGACCGTACACCTGCACTGTGTGCAGCAAGGCTCTGACCACCAAGCACTCACTGCTGGAGCACATGAGCCTGCACTCAGGTAGTGGGACTTGCCCAGAGGGCCAGCTGTCACCAGATTCCCATTCCCCAGGGTGGGCATTACCAACACCTAAATGGTGTTTTCTCAGCCCAGTATCATTTCCAACGTGGGGTTATTGAAAGACAGGAGTTTGCATCTGTCTGAGTGCAGTTTAGAGTTCTGCACTGATCCTTAAACTAGAGCTTATAAACTGGCTGCTGGAGTTTGGTGTGCAAGCATGTTTTATTAAACTACCAAAGTTTAGAATTATTTTACTTTGAACGCCTTTGGGGGAAACTTAAATTCTCCAGTTCTACCCCAGTCTCCACTACTCCCTATTGCCTTACATATGTTTGCACATTTATGTTTCTGTGGTAGATTGAAGGCTTCTGGGTTTGTAAACAGGTCACTTGTATCATTTGTAGAAAATGGGGACCTGGACCCACTGTAGTATTTACCTTATTAGTGAGCATTCCAGTTCTTTATAGTTTTTTGCAAGTTTTAGTGTTTTGGTTTTTTTGGCAGGACAGAAGTCTTTTACCTGTGATCAATGTGGAAAATATTTCAGCCAGAACAGACAACTAAAGAGCCATTACCGAGTTCATACAGGTACGATAAAGTGAGAACATTTAGATTGGGGGGAAAGAAATGCAAATAAAAATTGTTTCTGAAACGTTAGGTTCGTATTGTAGGTGATAAATGGGTATTTAGGGAAAAGTGCCTTGAGAGTCTAAATTACATGTTTTTATGTTATTGTCTGCCACCATGTGAATTATATTTTATTTGTATACTACAGTTTTGATGCCACACACAGAAACCCTACAGAACTGGCATCTTTCAGAAGTGCCGCTTGCCCAAGGGAGCTTCAGTGAATGGTTGTTAGTGGTGCCTAGGCAGAGACATCATCACCCCGCGGCTGTCAGCCCAGGCTTTCTCTCCCCTGGTTCTACCTGTTGTCCTTTTTCTTTCCTGCCAACTGATAAGAAATGAATGTGGGTTACAAGTGTCATTTGAGGTCATTTGTGGCCTCAGTCACACCAATACTTTGAGGAGAAAAGGAGAGACTACATTTAGAATTGGAAGGATCCTAGCTCTCTCGGAGGAGGCAGTGAGTTGAGGTGCTGAGGAAAATATTAACTGTTACCAAATTAATAAAAAAATTTTCGTTGTTAAAGTACTATATTTAAAGTGATTATTTTTCAGGGAAGTGCTTTAACACAAATCACTGAAGAAAATGCAGGGAGAGCATATATGCACTGACACTTTTTTTATTGTTGCGACAAGGACACTCATTACCGGAATGCAAAGACTGCCATCGCAAATTCATGGATGTGTCTCAGCTGAAGAAACATCTGCGAACACACACAGGTAAAACTCCATCTCGTCTGTTCCCCTGGTACACGGGATGTTTTCGGGAGAGTGAAGAATGAAGTTCTTTCTGTGAGTGCCCTGCCCAGCCTGTGTTTGGAAACGTTTATTATAAATTGGATGGGAGTTGCGGAAGAAGATAAGTTAAAAGTTGAAGGCAGAATGTTGTCAACACTGTCTTTGGGGAAATCACATCTCTTGTAGATGAGCAAAACGGAGATCACTTACTGAGTGCTGTTCCTATGTCACAATTCATTTAATACCACAGAATAGCGAGTCTGAGTCTGGTTCTGTGCTTCACTCTTAATTTACTTCAGCATTGAAGATGATAGCAAGACTTTTTTTTTTTTTTTTTTTTTTACGTAAGGGCTCACACTGTCATCCAGGCTAGAGTGCAGTAGCACGATCACAGCTTACCACAGCCTCGACCTCCTGGGCTGAGGTGATCCTCCCACCTCAGCCTTCTGAGTAGCTGGGACCACAGGTGCACACCACCACACCTACCTAATTTTTTATTTTTTAGTTTTTTGTAGAGATGGGCCCCACTATGTTGCCCAGACTGGTCTTGAGCTCCTGAGCTCAAGCAGTCCCCCTGTCTGACCCTCCCAAAATGCTAGATGACAAGCATGAGCCACCATGCCCAGCAAGATAATTTTTTTTTAATTTTTTTTTTTTTTTTTTTTTTGAGACAGTCTTGCTCTCTTGCCAGGCTGGAGTGCAGTGGCGCCATCTTGGCTCACTGCAACCTCTGCCTCCCGGGTTCAAGTGATTCTCCTGCCTCAGCCTCCCTAGTACTTGGGACTATAGGTGTGTGCCACCATGCCCAGCTGATTTTTTTTTGTATTTTTAGTAGAGACGGGGTTTCACCATGTTGGCCAGGATGGTCTCAATCTCTTGACCTTGTGATCTGCCCACCTTGGTCTCCCAAAGTGCTGGGATTACAGGCGTGAGCCACCACGCCCGGCCCAAGGTAATTTTTTTTAGAAAAGATAGCCAAATGTAACAGACACAAATGTAGCATAGACACTGATAATTTTTCCACTTTCTCCCCTAAAACCAACGCTTAAGCTTAAGCAGCACAGCCTCCAGAAAAATCAGTTTCAGAGATGACGAGGAGGCAGCATTGATTAGGGCAGGTCAGTTTTTTTATGTAAGATCAGAAAATTGGATCTTTTATACCTTTTGGCAAAGAACATGTGTTAAAAATAAGTCTATCAGATTTTCTAAGAAAAACTTGCCATTACAGGTTATTTAATAATTCTGTTGTCTACTGGAATTATCTAAATAGCAAATTGATTTATGGTGCTTTGGACTTTTTTTTTTTTTTTTTTTTCGGAGTCACTGTCTCACTCTGTTGCCCAGGTTGTAGTGCAATGGTGCAGTCTCGGCTCACTGTAACCTCTGCCCGCTGGGTTCAAGCAATTCTCCTGCCTCAGCCTCCCGAGTAGCTGGGACTACAGGTGTGCACCACCACGTCCAGCTGATTTTTGGTTTTTTTTAGTAGAGACAGGGCTTTGGCATGTTGGCCAGGCTGGTCTCACCCGAACTCCTGGCCTCCAGTGATCCACCCTCCCACCCTCCCAAAGCGCTAGGATTACAGATGTGAGCCACTGTGCCTGGCCTGGACATTGTTATTTAAATACAAGTTTTTCTTCTTAAATTCAGTAAACGCCTCATAGGATATGGATTTTAACACATTTACTGAGTACTTACTGGGAACCAGACACTGTTTTAGGCTTTGAGGATACAGCAGTGAATGAGATGGACAGGCCCCTGTCTTAAGGGGCCGACATTCAGTAGGGAAGACAGAGTACAAACAAGTGTATAACACATTAGGTGTTGTGAGTGCGTTGAGTAATAAAATGCAAGGTAAGGGGGCAAAGTGTGGGAAGGAGAGCTGCCCTTTTATGTGCAGACTGGTTTGGGAAGGTCTCACAGATGAGGTGGCGTCTTGGATGGAGATGAGAATGCAGTGGGGCAGTGAGCCAGCCAGCCATTGAGGATGCCCAGGAGAGAGCATTCTAGGCAGGGGAAGCCCTAGGCACAGGGCCCTCGGGCAGGAATGTTTTTGACATGCTGGAGACATGCCGGGAGGAGCACCGAGGCGACCCGAGAGCTGGGAGTAGGAAGTCCTAGTGTAGGTGGATGTTCTCAGTTTAGCTGCATGCTTTTTAACCACCTGGGGAGGTTTTAAAAAAGCCTTGTCCCAACCTCCAAGATTCTGATTGACTTCACTTGGGTGGAGCCTGGGAATTGGTGTTTTTTAAAGTACCCCTCAACAATTGTAGAGTACATTCGGGCTGAAGTACTTTGAAGACCACAATAAAGACTGGATTTTATTCTGAGGGAGGTGGCTTTACTGAGATGAGTGACGTGGCATACCTTAGGGTTGTAATAGGGTCACTCTAGCCGCCCTGTGGGGGGCGGGGGCGAGGCCAGGGTGGAGGCAGAGAGGCCCATTAGGAGGCTGTGCGGTAGTTGGGCTTGGAACAGCACGGTAGCAGCAGAGGTGGTGTCAGGTGGTCCAGTTCTGGATGTGTTCCAAGGAAGAATCCATGTGATTCGCTCCTGATTGGATGTGGGAGTTGAAGGAGGAGGCAAAAGCCACTGGAAGGAGGAAAAACTGGGGAAGACTAAGAAGAACAGATCAGGAGTTACATTGTGGACTGGTTGGTGTCTATTTGACATCCATGTTAAGGTGTGGGGTAGATCATTAGATTTCTGGGTCTGGAGGGTTCAGGGAAGAGATGCAGCCAGAGCTCTGGATTTCCACACGTACACATGTGCCTGCAAATAGTATGTGGTGCTGTGCTAAGCTCCCTAGGGAGACAGCGATGGTGGAGGAGAGTGGAGCTGGCTTGGTCATGCTGAACAGTGCCAGAGGAGACACTTCCCCTTGGTTTTGTTGTCTCAGTATAAGGGAGAGTGAGGTTTCTGGTCTTTGTGAGTAGCAGTAGGACTTGAAGTGGGGATGAAAAGGAACAGAAGACCTCCCCCCTATAATTGCAGCAAACTTTTCTCAACCTGTCAATTTTGAGAAGCAGAACAGAAAGTGGAAGATGTGTGATGAGTTAAAAAGGAGATAGATGGGTCTCTGTAAAGTGGTTTGCATGACTTAGAAATATGAAAATAAATTGAACCTCTCAAAAAATTGGGGCTCTTCAAGAGCAGCTATGACCCATCTATCCCTACATCAGTGTGGGGAATCTGCTTCAATGTTGGTGAAGGGCATTGGTGTGCCATTTCCCTGCTCCCTGGGCATTGAGCGCAGCCAGGGTGAGAAGTGCCAGTCCTGCTCTCAGGGCCATGCTCAGTTGGAAACCAAGACCTCATCTCAGAGATGAACTGTCATTCATCTCTTAGATGTTTAGGCACACACTGTCTCTGGGTTAGATGTCCTGCACCAAGCACTGGAGAAGTCAAGGGCAAATTAGAGATGTTCTCTTTCCTGGGAGAGCATCCCCAGTGAGGGGAGATGGACACATTTTGACTGGAGGCAGAGTATCAGACAGACAAGCAGTACTTGCCGGGTCACCACATCTCAGGCCCTCCTGCTCACATCTTGTCCTCGTACCTGGCGCTGGTCAGGTTTACAGGGACCCAGTCAAGCCAAGTGAGTCACAAGACTGATAAACCAGAGAATATATCAACTCAACAAAGGGAATACACCTTTCTGTTGCCCACAGCACCTCCTTCCTCACATTAGTGTACCCGAAAGCCAAGTTAGTGATCAGAAGATTGCATGGTGAGCTGGGATCAAGTCAAGGGAATTAGCCCAGGCCACAGAGAAGCCTGGTGAGTGACCTCTGACCCCACAGCACAGTCCCACCCCGTCAGTGTCCCTGTTCCTGGATGGTGTTCCGTGAACACTGATTCTGCTCTGAGGGCTCCTCCTCACAGATAGATGACCCTACCTGGGAACAAATGATAAAGTTCAGTAAGTCACAGTTCTGTTCACAGCCTCATTGTGGCTTGAAGTTGAAGCTTCCCAAATCTCCTCAACTGTGTGTTGAGACCATCCATTAACATTGAGACCTGGGGGTCTTCCCATATTCCTGAGACCTGGGGGCCCCTCACCATAGCATACCCTTACAGAGTCTACTTGCCATCTATTATGAAACTGTATGGCGTGGTCAGAGCCACAGCAGAGATGTGACCACAGGACGGGAAACGGCGAAGACCACATAGGAATGCCAAGTACACAGGTGTCGAACCATGCTATCCACAGTTATGGACGTGTGTCCCTTTTTTGCCAAGATTGGCAAGTACTTGAGGAAATGCACATCTTTATTTATTGTTGGTGGGAATATAATTTGGGAACCCTCTGGAAGGAAGTTTTGCAATCCTTACCAAAACATAAACCACACAATTGTGAAAAGATGTTTGCCTAAGGATATTCATCATAAGCAGCATTGTTTATAACTTAACAAGCTTAACAGCCACCTAAATGTCCCCGGAGGGGATTAGGTAGGTAAATTTGGGGCAGTATACACAATGGTACACAGCACAGGCTTTTAAAATGGCAGTGTGGCTTTACTAATGTGACAAATGGCATGCACTGGATGACCTCACACAGTAAGACCGCAAATAAACAGATTTGTCTGTAAAGATACTCGCCATTGTTAACTGGTTGTCTCAAGGGATGAGAATAGTGGAGCAGTTTTAATATTCTTTGCATTTTCAATATTTGGTTCTTTTACAATGAACACAGTAATTTTTAAAGAAAAACAAAGCTGTGGTCCACAGTGGGAGGCAGGATGCTGAGGGGTCTAGACAGACAGAACTGGACTGCCAGGTGAACATGACAGCTGAGGGAATGGGAGGTGTCACTGTGATTGTTGTGCCTGGCTGGGCAGGGGCTGGGTGATGTTGTCATTAACCAAGAGAGTTATTCTGGGTTTCAGCAGGTGGGGATGGGAAATCCATCTGTGATGCCAATAAGCAGTGAGTCATCAATACTATCTAGAGTGGGGTCCAGGATTTAAGTCATTGGGGAAGGGTAGGGCTGGGATCGGTGAAGTAACTGCTGAGAAGAGGGTCTGGAAGTACACCCTGGAGCTGTTTCAGTACTTCTGTTGACATCACCCTGTGTGGGACCTTTCGTCACACTCCTGTCTCTGCCTTTTCCTTTAATCACTATTGTCTGATCCTCTTGTAACACACGTCTTTCCGGCCCCATGCCACAGGCCCTGTCCTAGTACCTTATGCTTCTTCTCCATCTGCCTCCTGCCACCTCCTGGTCCAGGCCTTGTGCATAGCCTGTTAGAGGTCCTCCTGCCTCCAGCCCACCCTCCTCAGCATTCACAGGTGTATTTTCTTAGTACTTTCAGCATGTCATTCTGCTAAAAACTTCCAGAGGCTCCACAGGTCCCCTGCCTGGAATTCATAGCTCCTGGTGCCTTGGTCTCGTGGCTCCTGAGAGTGATCCTTGCTGCTCCTGGTGCACACTGTGTGGTCATTTCTGACACCAGCTTCTGCTCATACTATTTAGACTAGTACCCTGGCCCAGGCTTCTTTCCAGTCTAGCCAGATCCTGCCCACCCCGTCCAGCACCCTGTCTGCACTCAGTATTGTTGACGCCACTTGTTTTAATGTTCAGTGAAACACAGCCCTATGTTAATTAGTTCGTGCATCTTCTCAAGTAGATTAGAAAAGTTTCTTTTGTTTCTTAGCTGTGTACTTTATTGATGATCTATCAGTGTTTGAGAACTAAATAAATTTAAGGAATGGGCGTCTCCATTGAAGGTGGTAGAACTGTACACAGGGGAACAGATCAGAAACCACTAAGTGGGAAGGCCCCTTGCAGATTCACCTTAGCTAGGGAAATTTGCCTTCTTACTGTCCTGCTCACTCCCTCAAAGAGCTTCCACCGCAGGATGTTGCTCCTGCAAAGAATTTCCATTATTTTAAACACCCTCAAAAAACATTGGCCATCAGACAGACTTTCTGAAATACAAACTCAGCTGGAGCTAAGTGGCATAGTTAATGGTGTTATGGATGATTGTTGTTGTTCTTTCTCTTAAAAACCTGAAAACTGCAACAAGAATTTTACAGTCACAAGCACACAGCAGGTACTCAGTCTTTGAATCTGGAGAGGGAGAAAACCAACCAAGATCAGAGAAGGCCCGCTCTGATGTAGAAAGCTATAGACAGATTATGGCCGTGGCCCGGTTTTAATCTTTGGAGTGGTAAGAGTTCATGATGCAAAGATGCAGATTCATCCAAGTTGTTACCACTGTCCTCTGCCTCAGTGGAGCGTGGAGAAATGTCTTGCCTGAATTTTCCAGTAGATGTTGTGAAAGGGAAGATCACTGACCATCTTCCATTTCAAATTGTACTTATCCTTTGCTGTTCTCCTGTTCTCCAGTTAAGTGTATTTTGCTGCTTGCTTTTTTTTTTTTTTTTTTTCCTTTTTTTCCAATTTTGTTTTCTTTCCTGCATTAGGATTACTTAATTTTGTTTCTGGGGAACATGAACGGTCTGTCATTGTATGTTCAGCATGCAAACACACTGAATAAGCACTTGCTGGTGTTAGTGAAGTGTGGTGGGTTCTGGAGCAGTTATAGCATCTCAGGTGTGCCACTGCCATGAAATTCATTCAGCAGGGATTTCTGAAACGGCATGCCAGGCCAGATTCTTGGCATTGGGGTACTAGGAGCGGACGTACCCACAAGTTATCTTAAAAAGGGAGAAATGGATAATAAATAACTTATACATTATATGAGGCAGCAGTAGCATTATGGAAAAACTAAATTGGAGAATTGGACTAAGGAGTGTGTGGCAAGGTTTGTATTGCTCTCGGTGGTGATGGAGCCTCACGGATAAAATAACATGTGAACAGAGACTTGAAGGAGATAAGGAGAGTGAGCCATGCTGGGAGACACCCTGAGATGAGATCAGGGAAGTTTGGGGTGAGGAGTAGGGTTTTCAGGGTACAGATCTATGATTGCTTGTAGGCCAAGAACTTTGGATTTTATCTTGGGGTGGGAAATCATCAGAACATTTGCAGCCCGAGCATAGAATGACCTGACTGCATCAAGGCTCACTCTGGTGGCCACATTGATAGTTTATGGCAGGGAAGCAAGAGCAGAAATGGAGACCCCATAGGAGGCAAGAGATGGTGGTGGTGTGGACCAGAGAGGAGCAGTGGAGTCAGATTCTGGATATATTTGGAAGGTTGATATAAACATCAATAATACATAATTCACCCTAGCACACAGGAGTCCTTTCAGGGTCAAGTGGGCTACCTAGCTAAGCCATAAGGCAGGAGAGCATAGGGGCCGTAGTATCTAAGGGGAGAAAACAGGAGTAAATAGGGTGTAACTCACTTCCTTGTTGCAGTTTTCAAGTTTTTAAGAGAACCATGCCTTAGGATTTCTGTGTATGTTCTTGGCACTCGGCACACAGTGCTTAGGTTAGTTACAGAGTAGATATTTAGTGAGTGCATCATTCATTTACGCTTATGGAAGGGATTGCCTTTGTTCTGTTTATATTGTGAAACCGAAGTGTTTTTTTGATTTTGTCTTATGCTGAATGTATATTGTTAAATTTTTTTTTTTTTTAGGTGAGAAGCCATTTACTTGTGAAATCTGTGGCAAATCTTTCACAGCAAAGAGTTCTCTTCAGACCCACATCAGAATCCATCGGTAAAGTTTTGTAGATATTTTTCTCACATGCAGGCCTCATTCAGTTCTGATGTTCAGTGAGATGACATGTGTTACCTATGTAGTTTTCTCCCAGTTGTTACTCTGGCAGAATTTTGTGTGCGTTTTATTACTTTGGCTTTGTTCTGTTTTGTTCGTTTGTTTTGAGACAGGGTCTTGCTGTTGCCCAGGCTAGAGTGCAGTGGCGTGAGTGGAGTGCAGGTGGGAGTTCAGGCGATTCTCCCACCTCGGCCTCCGGAGTAGCTGGGACACCACACACAGCTAGTTTTTTGTATGTTTTGGTAGAGACTGGATTTCACCATGTTGACCAGGCTGGGCTCAGACTCCTGACCTTAAGTGATCCGCCTGCCTGGGCCTCCCGAAGTATTGGGATTACAGGTGTGAGCCACTGCGCCTGGTCTATTTTGTTTTATCTTTTCAATAATGAAATTCCTCACCTAGGTAAAAAGGAATGCTGATTCTGGCCAGTAAAAGTATACGTTACTGATTTCATTTATTAAGTTTTGACTGGGTTTAGGGATTGGTCCAAAACTTAAATCTTTGATCAAAAATAAGTATTATATTTGATGTTTTTTGAATAAATGTTTTTGTTTACACAGTTATCCCGAGGTTGGACTTAGGAGTTCTTCTAACAGCATCACAAATAATTAGAGGAAGCTTAAATTTTTTTAAATTGACGTCAATCATAGATACTTATTGGGCCATTAGAGTCTAAAAATTGGCTGTGAAAACTAAGACAGAACAAAAGAGAACTATATGTTTCATGTATAAATTTTACTCTCTTTTCTTATCTGAAATACATACTGTGGAATCATAAAATTTTATCATATCTAGCCGTGCCCCATCTGCCACCCTTCCTCAGGCACCACCCCCACCCTACTTTCAGATTAGAAACTGCCCATGGAAGTGAGACTTGCTCCAAGTCCTTGAGTTACTAGCTGAACCCATGACTTGTGACTTGCAGTCTAGTTAATTTTCCACTACTCTTGATTGCTTCCCCCTAAATAATCAGGAAGTAGTAAGTAGGTATTTCCATTTTGAAAATAAAATGTTTATTTTCTCATAGAGGAGAAAAGCCATACTCATGTGGCATTTGTGGCAAATCCTTCTCTGACTCCAGTGCCAAAAGGAGACACTGCATTCTGCACACCGGCAAGAAGCCTTTCTCCTGCCCTGAGTGTAACTTACAGTTTGCTCGCGTAGACAACTTGAAGGCTCACTTGAAAATTCATAGCAAGGAGAAGCATGTGTCAGATGCCAGCAGCATTTCTGGCAGTAGTAACACAGAAGAGGTCAGGAATATTCTTCAACTACAGCCCTATCAACTCTCTACCTCGGGAGAGCAGGAAATTCAGCTTCTTGTAACTGATTCTGTACATAACATCAATTTCATGCCCGGTCCTAGCCAGGGAATCAGCATCGTGACTGCCGAGAGTTCCCAGAACATGACTGCAGACCAGGCTGCTAATCTTACCTTGCTCACGCAGCAACCAGAGCAACTGCAGAATTTAATTCTTTCGGCTCAACAGGAGCAAACAGAACACATTCAGAGCCTCAATATGATTGAAAGCCAGATGGGGCCCTCACAGACAGAGCCAGTGCACGTGATCACTCTGTCCAAGGAAACACTGGAACATCTTCACGCCCATCAAGGGCAAACAGAGGAGCTCCATTTAGCTACAAATACTTCAGATCCAGCTCAGCACCTGCAGTTGACACAGGAGTCTGATCCGCCACCACCCACTCATCACGTGCCCCAGCCAACGCCGCTTGGCCAGGATCAGAGCTGACCTGTAAACATGTTTGACTGCTTGATCGGGCTCTTCTCATAAGCCAGCTCTGACTGGATTTTGAACGCTTGAAGTCAGGCTCTCCATATCATCGACTTGCAGATCCTTCTGTGAGAGCTGTGATGACTGACTGATGTTTATAATGCTCTCCATCCAGGTAGCAAGGTGTGTGTATGTCTTGTCTAAGGTACTGATTTGGATTGAGCATTTCAATATTGTTGAATGGTTTTCATTTTCATCTGTAACGTGTCCTGAAGACTCGGGTAATTTTTCTTTGGGGGCATTGATTTCAGTTTTTCTGTAAGGTTTAAATAAGTTCACAGCCATAGGTTATGGTCTTGCCAACCTCCCCAGTTACGTTCTTTTATTTTCTAGGACAAAGGGAGTCATATTTTGGTTGAACTGGGCAGAATGGTTTGTTCTATTTTCTTATTTTTCTCAGGCAACGCAGTTGTTACCACAAGACAAGTCAGGGCTAAATATGACAGATCACAATGTGTGGGGAATTTGCCCTTTTAATAACTTCCAGTCCCCTAAGACAAAGTAACCCTCAACGTTTCATCTTTGTGCAGTACAGTGGGCTTATGGTGTTACACTTCAGGAAGATTCAAACTCATAAACTCAGTGTTTTAACTCAAAATTCATGTAACAAGCTAGCCAAAAGTATAGGATTTTTTTTTTAATTCTGAATGTATCTTTTCTAAGAAACATAAATTTACATATTTTTTAACAGCAAGCTATCAAAAGTTTAATTAAGTTTAAAATACAAAATTGGATCACGACATTCACCCTAAATTCTGAATTTTTGTCAGAATGAGACTTGATTTTCATGAAGGTAAAGCTTTTCTTCACTATCCTGGAACATAAAATTTTATTCAGTGTAATTTAAATCTTATATGTACTCTACTGAATTCTAACTGATCTCCTGAAAATGTTGATCTGTCTTGTGTCTGATAACTTTCTGGAGATGGAAGCTTATTATAATTTTTTATTGCAGATACCACAAAGTGAGTATCTTTTCCTAATCTTTTCCTTTTTAGAGACGGGGTCTCACTCTATCACCCAGGCCAGAGTGTAGTGGCACAATCATTGCTCACTGTAACCTCGAATTCCTGGGCTCAAGCAGCCCTCCCACCTCAGCCTCCTAGTAGCTAGGACTACAAGGATGTACCACCACACCCAGCTAATCTTCTAATCTTAAAAGTAACTTTGAGCCTCAGAGACTTTGTAGCCAGCATGTGTCTGTAATGGTGTGATTTTTAAATCATCATGATAAGATTAAATTATGTTTGGGTTAAGTTTTCAAGCTAAGCATATTGAATTCTTTTACCACTTTCTTGTAAGCTGGTAGGGAATTTTCGAGAAAAGAAGGTGGGCACTAGTATGTCTAAATTAGTAATGCTGATGGAGAGTAGGGGGTAATCTACTCTAAAATTAATACAGCCTTTCCATCAATTGTTTTGTTTTAGATATCCTTGATATCTACCTAAATTAAATAAGTTATTTGGAGATTAGAGTAATAGAGAATTTTTCAGGTTTGAGGGAAGATAAAAATATTTTGATTGCATATTTGCTAATCTATATTATATCTAATTCACAAAATTTCCAAAATGATGTATATCTTATATGTATCAACCAAACGAATCTTGAATCAGGCCTGACTAGAGCAAAGATAACAATTTTTTGCAAACACTGTTAAGCCCTAAGTATTATTTCAGGTTCTCATTTAAACTGTTTAATTTTATTCTTAAAACACAAAGTTTTTGCCAGCTTTTCAAAGCCTACCAATCCACATTTTCTCCAGGGAATTAAATATGTAAGTAAGTGAATTTTTACTCACTCTGGATAGCTAAGTGATTATTCAGAACATATGGTTACATAGCTCTTTGTAAGTCAAGTTTCACTGGTTCTATAACAGTCTACCTCTACACTAAGAGAACTATAACATGAACAACATAGGTCACTTTAAATGTTCTAGTAGCCACATTTAAAACATAAAAAGCAGGTGAAAATTTTAATAAAAGTTTATGTAATCCAGCGTTTGCCAAATATGTAAAAATGTATTAGTGAGACATTTTACATTCTCTTTTTCATACTAAGCTTTCAAAATCTGGTGTGTGTTTTACACTTTCTGCACATCTCAATTTGGATGCTAATGTTCATTGAACATACTTGATCTGTATTTAGATTTCATACAACTTACAGATGAAAACAGATTCTCATGTCAAGTAGCTACAGACAAAAGTTTTTTTTCAAGAATTGAAATAATTATTTAATTATTTAAAAATTTATATTAAAATTATTTAAAATTAAAATCCAGTTCCTTGTTGCATGGGACACAGTGCAAATGATAAGCACACGTGGCTAGTGGCTGCTATATTGGACAGCATGGGCCACCTGTTTCTAGCTTGAGCCTTAGTCCTAGCTATTCCTGAATTATTTGACCAGCTGTCAAAGAGAAACAAGGAAATGACAGCTTTATCAATCCAGCTTCCTTCGTTGTCCCAAATATACGTTCTACCCCTTTGAATAAAAAAGTTTAATGACGCCGGGTGTGGTGGCTCATGCCTGTAATCCCAGCACTTTGGGAGGCCAAGGTGGGCGGATCACAAGGTCAGGATCAAGGCCAGCCTGACCAACACGGTGAAACCCCATCTCTACTAAAAATACAAAAATTAGCCGGGCGTGGTGGTGTACACCTGTAATCCCAGCTACTCGGGAGGCTGAGACAGGAGAATCACTTGAACCCAGGAGGCGGAGGCTGCAGTGAGCTAAGATTGCGCCATTGCACCCAAACCCAGGCAACAGAGCGAGACTTCATCTCAAAAAAAAAAAAAAAAAGTTCAACGACTTGAGTACCCAAAAGAAATGTCATGAACATGAAAGTACTTCTCATGTGTCCTTGAGAAATGATGTTGCTAGTGCAGCATTTCACAATTCATTTTCTACTAAATGTGTACAATTTTTTAAGTTGTTTTAACAGAAATACAGAGTGTGTTTCTTAGGAAGTACAATGTTATGCTTTGGGCTCCTGAAACACCTCATTTTGAAGGTGAATCTTTGGTTTTCTCCCAGTAGAGGGTCGACCTTGGGATGACTGGAGCTCTTACCATCAAAATCAGTTATTCAAGTGCTTGCCCAGTGCTTCTTGAAACTCACCTCTACTCTGTATTCTCTACAGTTGGTTCTTGTGTTACAAATGTTATGAGCAACAGATTAAATGATGCTGAGGAATGAAAAAAGATTCTCGTTATAAATGCTTACCTAGGATTCTCATTATAGATGCTTATCTAGGTTTTCATAAATGGGAACGTAACAATATCTTCCAAATATGGAGTCCTTACTGTTGGCCAGGAGCCAAGCCAGGTCTGTTAAATCTGTAGCATATCTTACTGGGTCTCAAACATCTTCCATGTCATGGCACACAGAATTACAATTTACAACATCTTCCATGTCATGGCACACAGATTTACAACCGGAGGATGCCAGTCCCCTCTGGTCATGACTGGTATATTAGTTTGCCAGGATTACCATAACAAATATCACAGACTGGATGACTGAAAACATGGAAAGGTCCAAGATCAACGTGTCAGTGGGGTTGTTTTCTTCTGAGGCCTCCCTTCTAGTCATCTTCCCCTGCCTGTATCTTCACATGTCCTTCCCTCTGTCCTACCCTCTTTTAAGAACACCAGTTATATGGGATCAGCCTACACTAATGTTCTCATTTATTCATCTTTTCAAACACAATCCCATTCTGAGATGCTGGGTATTAGGACATCAACGTGAATTTGGCGTAGGGGGACACAATTTACCTCCTAACAACTGGCATCTGAGTGAGGAGGGGAGCAGTATCTGGGATACACCTTAGCCACTGGAAGCATGTCTCATCTTAATCTTCATGACATTCTGATGAGATGAGTAATTATTATGCCTGTTAGACAGATGAGAACATGGAGCCCAAAGAGGAAGTCTGTTGCCAAATGTCATACAGTAAGTGGTAGAACCAGAACTAGGGGCACAGGCTTTTAAAACTTTAAGCTGGATTTCTTATTCCCAAGGTTAATAGAACCAAAAGAAAATGGTAATTTTCTTATTAAATAAGTAATTTCTTATTTATTATTAAATAATTTATTTCCTACTAAGTTATTAAAAATTACTTATTTTACTAAGTAATTATTAAAAATTACTTATTTAATAAGAACTTAACTAATTAAGTAATGTGACCTGCTTAATATAATAGAACTTTCTGACTAAAATTGAGGGTCTGTGTCTGAAATTATAGCATACTTTTTTTTTTTTAAGTGGAGACGGGGTCTCACTATATTGCCCAGGCTGGCCTCAAACTCCTGGCCTCAAGCAGTCCTCCCACCTCGGCCTCCCAAAGTGCTGGGATTATAAGCATGTGCCACCTGAATACAATTATAACCTTTTTATGTAAAACAATAATAGTGAAAGTTATGGCCTACAGAAATTCAGTAACTACCATATAATCAGTGTTTCATTACTATTGATTTAAGGCTTAATTAATAAGAAAATGTGGCACATATACACCGTGGAATACTATGCAGCCATAAAAAAGGATGGAAATCATCATTCTCAGCAAACTAACACAAGAACAGAAAACCAAACACTGCATGTTCTCACTCATAGATGGGAATTGAACAGTGAGAACACTTGAACACAGGGCAGGGAACATCCACACCAGGGCCTGTCATAGGGTCGGGTGCTGGGGGAGGGATAGCATTACGAGAAATACCTAATGTAAATGACAAGTTGATGGGTGCAGCAAACTAACATGGCACATGTATATATATGTAACAAGTTTGCACGTTGCGCACATATACCCTAGAACTTAAAGTATAATTAAAAAAAAAAAAAAGCTTAAGCAAAATTTTCCAGTTGGATAAAAGTTACTAGTAAGGTGAAAATGTCTTAGTTAACAGGAGCCTCTGTAAGTGAGCCCTTTTTTCAAATTTTTGACTGAGGATATTTTAAGTTTAGGGTAGGTTTGTTTTATTTTTGTTATCCTTATAAGCATTAAGGTAAAATTTCATCTTCAGTTTCTAAACTTAAGCCTAAATTCTTAAGAATTGAAAGAAAACTCTTTGTCTTGCTTTTGTAAATAGCAGATAAAGAGGAATGACCTGTAAAAAATCTGCTTACCTCCTTTTGTAAATAGCAGCTCTCAAGGAGTGACCTCTAAAAGAAGCTGGAATGTCGTGATAGTTTATCGTGCTCTCAAATTCTTTACGCATAATTAAGCAGCAAAAGACTTTAGTTGACTGGAGTGTGTGTGTGTGTGTATTTATATATGTATTCCATTCTAACTTGAAACATAGTACATCAACAGCTTTTAAACCAAAGCTCATTTGATTACTTTTTTTTTTTTTTTTTATAGGGTCTTGCTCTGTCACAGGCTGAAGTGCAGTGGCATGATCATGGCTCACTATAGCCTCTTAGCCTCCTGAGTACCTGGGACCACAGGCATGCACCACCATGCTCAGCTAATTTTTAAATTTATTTTAGAGATGAGGTCTCACTACATTGCCCGGGCTGGTCTCAAACTCCTGAGCTCAAGTGATCCTCCCACCTCAGCCTCTCAGTGCTGGGATTACAGACACAAGCCACTTTACTCAGCACACATTCTCAGTAATACAAAATGTAGGAATTTAAACACATTTTGGTAACAGCAAGGGATCTTAGCTTTTTTACGTGAGTCTGAAAAGTGGTACTATATTCAGTGCGAAGTGTGAAAAAAGGAAAAAATTTGAGCAGGGGTCAGGGTAGAAAACTTTTATTCTGAATTCCTAATATCCATAATATGTCACTTTAAATATAATTCAAAGATGATTTTCCAAAAGAATGGTTTGGGTCTTGGTTTTAGTTCATTCATATTATTTTTATCCTTGTTAAATGAAAAGTCAAACTGAAGCTTCCTTAGACTAAATCAAAGTTCAAAACTACATTTTAAAAATCCACCTCTCAAGATAATTTGTTTGATTAAGTGGCTTCTGGATAAATGTTTCTTATAATCTTAGTGTTTGAAGGGCAAAGGCAGTCTTATTACAAAAATATGGGCAAGTATTTAACTGATTCTGAACCTATTTGTATGTTTAATCTTTGCAGCCTCTCAAGGTAGAGTCCTTGTGTTACCTCAGTATGAAATCATAATTGTGCTTTGACTTCTGGGGAAGGTATTGAGTAAAAAGCAGCATACAGAGGAATAAGGTTGGAAGGAAGAATAGAAAAGAATGGGGGCCCCAAATTTGTGATTTACCCACTCCAAGCCAAGAGAGAAAGCTGGGTGTCATTCTTGAAGGAGCCCACCTCACCCCCACACCCAATTTCATGGCCATGTTATGTCAGTTTCACCTTGAAATACCTTTTGAATCCATCCACTTCTCTCATCCTCGCTGTACAACATGTCACTTGCCTGGATTCCTGACAAAGACCTGATTGATCCTTTCTACTACCTCCTGCTGGGCTTTGTCCACTGGAAGTGGTGATCTGTTTGGGCTCACCATTGTACTCTTAGCTTAGGATCAAACAGAGTGCCTTGCTAAATGAATGGATTTGCATCAGTTATTAAGATGAATATGACCGTGTCTCTGCTCTGCTTAAAATCCTTCTACAGTTTCCCTTGGCCTTTAGAATAAAATCTCCAATCCAACTTCCTCTTGGGACTCTCTTCCCCATTCTCATTTCCAGTCATGTGGGTTCCTTGCTGTTCCCCAAACATAGTCAGTTCTTTCCTGCCTGAGGGCTTTGTGGCGGGTGGTTTCTCAGCCTTGAAAGTTGTCTGCCCTTACTGTGATTCGTGACTACTCATCTGTCCTCTAACCTCAATCAAACCACCTTGTCACATCCTCTCATGGCACTCTCTACACCTTTGGCACAGATGTCACTATTTTTACATCACGGTCTCTGTCTCTCTGGCTATGCTGCAGCCACAGCTTCCCGGCCCAGGACCATGGGTTTGTTGCTTGAAGATACTGGCCCGCAGGTACAAAGCCATATTATAGGGTGACTTAAACATGTCACCTGCAGTACTAGGGACCCAGTTTCTGGCCCCAGGCCCAGGAGATGAGAAGTTGGGAGGTGACAGAACATGGTATGGGGCAGAGAAAAGGAGATCCTGTCTTCATGGCTCAGGTGTTTAACCTAGGCTACTGCTAGGTTTTACTGTTTGCAAAAACATTACAATAGGACTCTTTTTGTTTTTGTTTTTGTTGTTGGTTGGTTGGTTGGTTGAGATGGAGTTTTGCCCTTGTTGCCCAGGCTGGAGTGCAACAGCGCGATCTCAGCTCACCGCAACCTCTGCCTCCCGGGTTCAAGTGATTCTCCTGCCTCAGCCTTCCTGAGTAGCCGGGATTACAGGCATGTGCCACTATGCCCGGCTAATTTTGTATTTTTCATAGAGACGGGGTTTCTCTGTGTTAGTCAGGCTGGTCTTGAACTCCTGACCTCAGGTGATCTGCCCGCCTCAGCCTCCCAAAGTGCTGGGATTACAGGCATGAGCCACCGTGCCCAGCCTTAGAATGGGACTCTTTTTAAGCTGACTTCATGTACTACCCACTTATTTGATCCTGTGTGGATTGGCCAATGTGATTGTGCCAGTATTTTTAGTTCTGTATACACATAATTTGAATCATGACTCAAGATTCTAATTAAGGAGAGAAACTCTTGTAGTTAAACAATAAATAGCTTTAATAGAGTTTTTTTTTTTTTTTTTTTTTTTTTTTTCTTGGAAGAAATTCTAAGTGGAACTTAGTTTGGGTCTTCTAGTCTGTTCATTTCTTAGGGCAACATTGAATGACAGGATTTTGGAGTAGAAATGGGCTGAGGCCGAGTAATTAAATCGCCTCCATTTAGAGATGGGCAGACGGAAGTGTGGTTGGTGACATCCAAGGTCAGACTAGGCTAGTGTGAAGCAAAGCTGGAATCCAACCAGACCTTCTGGATTCCAGAACAATGTATTCCCTGCTGCTTTATGCCCCTATGTTAAGTATTTAATTAGCATGAGTTGAAACTCCAAGTCAGCAGTTTTTAGCACTGATGAACTCATTATTGTTCTCTGATCTTTTTTAAAGACAAATTTTATGATGTGTCATTCATAGAGCCACATGACACTGTCTGGCAAAAGGCATTGAGTCAAGCCAGACCCCACTGAGCCTTTGCAAAGGCAGTAAGTGGAACAGCTAGTTGTGTGCCATCTGCTAGTGAAAGGGAAATGAGATTATTCTAGAAGCCCACGACTGACTCTAGATCTCTTAAGGTCTCTGGATCTCAAGGACAGCAACCCTCTTATTTATTCCTCAGTTTGATTACTGTTTCCAGTGTAACAGTGTTACCTCCTCTAAACAAGACATAGCTTCTCTTCCTATAATGCCAACCTTTCACATGTCATTCTGAATCAACCCTGGGTTGGTGGAGCCCAGGGTAACCCAACTGTAGTGGACTTTAGAACGTTTTTACACTATGTTTTTAAATATGGATGTGTCTGATATTCGGCAAATTAATTTCAAGCCAAATGACGTGTCACACTCAAGAGCTAGGATGGGCCCAATTGAGAGGCTGCCCTGATTTTCTGAGCGTGACCTGGCTGAACTCCCTCGCCTCTCCTGGCAGAGAACAGACATTCCCTTGCTTTCCTCCCACTGCCTGCTTCTCAGCTCCAGCTGGGAACAGTGAGTGTTCAGGTCTTACTGGGTCTCAGAGATTTTTCAGATGAAATGCAAAATGAGAATAAAGGGAGAGCCCTATTGCTTCCCAGCTCTTTATGGTCTCTGGAGCTCAAGGACAGCAACCCTCTTATTACTGGGTTTTATTAGTGTTTCCAGTGTAGCAGTGTCACTTCCTCTAAACAAGAAACAGCTTAGGCCGGGCGCGGTGGCTCAAGCCTGTAATCCCAGCACTTTGGGAGGCCCAGACGGGCGGATCACGAGGTCAGGAGATCGAGACCATCCTGGCTAACATGGTGAAACCCCGTCTCTACTAAAAAAATACAAAAACCTAGGCGGGCGTGGTGGCGGGCGCCTGTAGTTCCAGCTACTCCGGAGGCTGAGCCAGGAGAATGGCGTGAACGTGGGAGGCGGAGCTTGCAGTGAGCCCAGATCACGCCACTGCACTCCAGCCTGGGCGACAGAGCAAGACTCCTCAAAAAAAAAAAAAAAAAAAAAGACACAGCTTATGCCAGCCCCCCAAACAGCTCTGCCACTTGCTGTGTGCAGGTCACAGAATCTCTGTGACTCAGTTTACTTTCTGGTAAAATGGGACTCTTGCAAGCACTGACGTTGAGGTAATACTCATAGGATGACGGTCAATAAAAGAGACGATGTTTTTTAATATTAACTAGCTGAAAGACTGGAGGCGTCCCTTCACTTGAGGCGCTGTTTCCTCATCGGGAAAACGACGAAGCTGATCCCAAAGGCCTCTTCAGCCCTTTTCAGCCGACAGTCCCGTGGGTCCTCACTCTAAGGCATTATTGAACACTGAAAACTTGGTCTCTCTTTCACACACCTCTCCCATTCCCCATCTCTCAGTGGTGGTCTAACCCGCCCGGCCATCCCCTTCCCTCTCACTTCTCATATCCATTTGGAAGCTGCAGATTGCTGAGTTTCCAGGTTTTTAATCTGCGCCCTTTGCCCTTGGCCCGGGGTGAGGGGCCGACCTGTCTCAAGGGAGGCGCAATCCGTGCTAGGATCCATCCTGGGGCGCCCGGGCCGTGGATCTCCAGGTGGGAGACGGGAGGAGAGCGCAGACGTTCCGGCGCCACCCTCGGACCCGCCGGCTTTTCCAAACCTCTTGAGGAGCCCGAGCGCCCTCTCGGCCCGACGCTGGGAGGCTGCCGGCGGACCTGGGACTGCGCCGGGATTGGGGGTGGTGCGGGTGGTCCTCGCTTGCCGCGGGGAAAGAGCTAGCCTTGCACACGCAGGCGCCGGGAAGGTGCCCAGACCGAGGGTGCGTGGTCCAGCACCAGGAGCCCTGACCCTCGAACTCCTCGGCCCCCATCAGGCCAGACCCATACGTAGGCCCCAGAGCGGAACCGGGAGACCGCAGCGCCACGCCCAGGGGCGCCACCCTGCAGGCGTGGGCGGGCCCGGGACTGCCCCCGCTGGAGGCGGTGGGGGGAATCCAGCAGTAATGAGATGCTAATGAAGCGCGAATAAAGCCCCGGCGGCGCCCCGCGCCCCTCGCGGAAGCCACACTCCGCGGCACTCCAGGCGCACGCCGGGGGCCGCCCCGCATCCCAGCATCCCCGCCCGATCTCGGCGTTTCCGACCCCGCCCTCCCACCCGCTCAGACCGGGTTACCAGCCCGGCAGGAAGCGGCCCCTCCCGGTCCCGGAGCCGCCGGTAAGTCGTCCCACGGAGCCGGCTGCGCGCCCCGCGGCTGCGTGGAGTGAGGTGGGGTGCGCTTCCGGGGAAATGTGGCCGCGGGCGCTCGGGAACCACGCCTGGCAGGTCGGGCAGGTCTTCCTTCAGCCCAGCCTTGCTCACCCCGCGTCCGGACTTTGTCGTCCAGAGTGTCAGGGACCCCCACTGCTGCCGCCCGCGGAACAGCTCCCTCTCCATCCTTTCAGACCGCTCCACCTCTCTCACAGCCTTTGTCCTGGCGTTTCCAGGCTGGGTCGCCCCTTTCTTCCCTTTCGCCGAGGTCTTCCTCCTTCCACTCTTCACCCCCAAGAAGGATCTTTGCCCTTCCGTCTTAAGATTCCGTCTGCCTTCGTCCGGGCGGCCCGCAGCGGGAGGCTTTCATCTCTTGTCTCGGCGCGGCGGGCTGGGAACGGAGGGGCAGCTGGAGGGTGGAGGGGCCAGAGCCTCAGAGACGTGCCCCCGCTGCTGCCACTCACCCTCCCTAACGCTGCCATGAACACCCGCCTCCTCCTTACCCTCTGATCCCTTCCGGGACCCGCGTGAGAAACCCCCTCGGGCACCCTTCAGGTGGCGTGGGAGGGGGCGACAAAGCGAGGCCTTGTCTCCGGAGATTCTTGGGAGAGCGCGCCCGGGCGCACAGGGGGCGGGGCGGGGTCGATCCGGGAGGGGGGAACCTGGGAGGGGCGAACCCGGCTGCAGTCGACCCCCAGCCCTACCCACGGCCCCCTGGAGCACGGCACATTCACAGAGGAAGTGTTTTGACCACAGTGCATCAGAAATAGACCCAGGCCTCTGTTCCCCAGTCAGTCGCAACATCCTCCCGCCGTTTGTTGAGGTAGTTTGGTGGTGGGAAGTGGAACCCACGCGGACAGAGGCTGTTTCTCTGTCAGGAGGCAAGCACGAGTGCTGAGGAAAACTTTGCCCTTGCCATGAGGCACTTCTCACACCCAGCGTGGCACTGAGGCCATCGAGGGGCGCCCGGCACAGGGACGTATGGAGGGAGATGGGGCAGGATGTGTGGGCAGCAGCTGGGGTTGTGGGTATCAGATCTGTCCATGTGTTGCATGCAAAGGCAGCTCTGTCCTCTCCACATCTAAGAAATCCCCCCACGCCCTGATTCCAAGGCCTAAGGCAGGCAGGCTAAGAATTCCTACCCAACGGCTTGGAGATCCCTGGACAGGGAGGCTGAGCTGGAGGCTCCCCTGGTGTCCCATCTGCCCTCTGTGCCCAAGACTAATGTTTTTCACTTCCAAAGTTGGCAGATTTCACTTGTGAGTGGACGGGATAGCAGCTGTCTCTGGAGCAGATGCTGGCAGGGGAGTGGGCTGGGAGGAGCAAAGCCAATCACTCGTGAATCCCGAGCTCCCTGGGGACACCAGCCTGCTCTCTTCGCCTCCCCTTCTTTTTTATTTCTTCTGTTCTCCAGCCTCTTCCCCTTCTTTTTCCACCTCTCCAGCCACTTGCCTCTGCCCAGCTGCTGCCCTCCCCAGGAGCCCCAGGGAGGCCTCCATGGCTTCACCCACCTCCACCAACCCAGCGCATGCCCACTTTGAGAGCTTCCTGCAGGCCCAGCTGTGCCAGGACGTGCTGAGCAGCTTCCAGGAGCTATGTGGGGCCCTGGGACTGGAGCCCGGTGGGGGGCTGCCCCAGTACCACAAGATCAAGGACCAGCTCAACTACTGGAGTGCCAAGTCACTGTGGACCAAGCTGGACAAGCGAGCAGGCCAGCCTGTCTACCAGCAGGGCCGGGCCTGCACCAGCACCAAGGTGGATACACAGTGCCTGGGATGGGGTGTGGAGAATAGGGGGAGTCAGAGGAGGGACAGGATGCCATGCCCTCACTGCCCTGTGTGTTCACAGTGCCTGGTGGTAGGTGCCGGACCTTGTGGGCTGCGGGTCGCTGTGGAGCTGGCACTGCTGGGTGCCCGAGTGGTGCTGGTGGAAAAGCGCACCAAGTTCTCTCGCCACAACGTGCTCCACCTCTGGCCCTTCACCATCCACGACCTGCGGGCACTTGGTGCTAAGAAGTTCTACGGGCGCTTCTGCACTGGCACCCTGGACCACATCAGTGAGCACCACGTGGTGGCCTGGAGGGGCGGGTGAGCCTGGGCCCAGAGGCAGGCCAGTGGGGAAATGCTGGGCCAGCCAAGAGTCGAAGTGGATACGATCCGTATCAGCCAGGTGACCTTGAAGATTCAGGTCCCCCATCTATAAGTGGTCTTCTGGGCTGAGTGATCGCTACAACCTTTTCCAGTCTGACCAGGCACACACTGGTACATGGGGAGCTTGTGCTGCCCTAGGGTCCCTGTTCCTAATGTCCTCTCCCTTCCAGGCATCCGGCAGCTCCAGCTGCTTCTGCTGAAGGTAGTATTGCTGCTGGGGGTGGAAATTCACTGGGGTGTCACTTTCACTGGCCTCCAGCCCCCTCCCAGAAAGGGTAAGTATTTCTATGCTCCCTGGAACCTCCCCCTCCTCCATCAAGAACTTGGCCAGTATCTGAAAAAGGGTGGGCCAGGAGTGGCCTTTTTTGTTTTTGTTTTGTTTTGAGACAGAGTCTCGCTCGCTCTATCACCCAGGCTGTAGTGCAGTAGCACAATCTCGGCTCACTGCAACCTCTGCCACCCAGTTTCAAGCGATTCGCCTGCCTCAGCCTCCCGAGGAGCTGGGATTACAGGCATGTGCCACCATGCCCAGCTAATTTTTGTATTTTTTTAAGTAGAGATGGGGTTTTGCTATGTCAGCCAGGCTGGTCTCGAACTACTGACCTCAAGTGATCCACCCGCCTCGGTCTCCCAGAGTGCTGGGAATACAGGTGTGACCCACCGCGCCAGCTAGGAGTCTCCTTTTCTAATAGTGTGGCCTTGGGCAAGCAATTCTGAGCCTCAGGTTGAGCATTTGCAAAACAAGAATAGCCCTTCCTTCCTTACCTGCCTTCCATGGCTGCTGTGCAGGTGTAATCTGATAGATAATATATCATTGCTTTCTAAACCAGAGAGCCCTTTATACATGTTTTGATGATTTCACTAGCTTGCCCTGAGAGTATAGGGGCTCTTACGACTTATATAACCTTTGTGCCTCTCATACTGCCTGCCCCAGGGAGTGGCTGGCGTGCCCAGCTCCAACCCAACCCCCCTGCCCAGCTGGCCAACTATGAATTTGACGTCCTTATCTCCGCTGCAGGAGGTAAATTCGTCCCTGAAGGTGAGTGATCACTTCCCTCAAAGAAGCCAGCATCTCTGGCACCTCCTGGGCCTTTCTAGATTGTTATAACACCCTCCTCCTGCCGTTGTTCACCTACTGCCACCTCTAGGCTTCAAAGTTCGAGAAATGCGAGGCAAACTGGCCATTGGCATCACAGCCAACTTTGTGAACGGACGCACCGTGGAGGAGACACAGGTGCCGGAGATCAGTGGTGTAGCCAGGATCTACAACCAGAGCTTCTTCCAGAGCCTTCTCAAAGCCACAGGTCAGGGACCCTCTTGCTGAATTTCCCCTCCCCTTGCCTGACCGTGGCCTGGCTCCTGCCTCTCCCTTCCAAACCTGTCCTCGCTGCAAGGAACTCCACACTTTTCTGTTTTTTTGGTCTCAGCCGCAAAGGAGAAGGAAACTGTCCCCTCAGGGATTAAGCAGGCACAGCCCTAGTTGACCACCCAGCATGAAAAGTCCTGGAATCTCTCAAAGATTAACCTGTATATGGGAGTTTTGCTTAAGTGGTACTTCAAGAAGATGCCTATGTTTACTTTGGCTCTGCACTGCCATGTGACCAGGTGGTGCAGGTCTCCCAAATGCCACCCCCTCCAAGCTTCCCTCTTTGCTCTAAGCCCTCAGGCAGATGGTTGTTTGTGTCATCAGGACTCATAGGGTTCTATGTGTGGAGCACTCACTGCAGCCTAAGCTGGGATCCCAGCTCAGAGGTCTGGCGGTGTTGGGATGTTTGGGGAAGGTGATATATTATCAGGAGACATATCTCCTCTCCCCTGGCCTGTACCCCCAGGCATTGATCTGGAGAACATTGTGTACTACAAGGATGACACCCACTACTTTGTGATGACAGCCAAAAAGCAGTGCCTGCTGCGGCTGGGGGTGCTGCGCCAGGTGAGGCCCAGTTCTGGCCGGGAGAGGCAGGGTGGTGAGCCCCGGGAGGCAGAGGCTAGGCTTGGACATAGTCGACATCTGGGTGTGGGGACCCCGTCCTCTCCTGCCTTTGTCCTGGCATTAACTTCACCTCTAAAAGTTCTCCCGGCCAGGCATGGTGGCTCACGCCTGTAATCCCAGCACTTTGGGAGGCCGAGGCAGGTGGATCACCTGAGGTCAGGAGTTCAAGACCAGCCTGGCCAACATGGTAAAACCCGTTCTCTACTAAAAGTACAAAAATCAGCTGGGTGTGATGGTGGGCGCCTGTAATCCCAGCTACTCGGGAGGCTGAGGCAGGATAATCATTTGAACCTGGGAGGTGGAAGTTGCACTGAGCAAAGATTGTGCCACTGCACTCCAGCCTGGGCAACAAAATGAAAGTATCTTTATAAAAAAAAAAAAAAAAAAAAAGTTATTTACCCTGGGATTTACAAGGCAACAGAAATCATATTCTGGGCTAAACATCTTATACCAGCCACAGTAGGTATGTGTCAGCTCCCTGAGGACAGGCACTTTTGTCTCTTTGTTGCTTGCTGCTAATTGCCAGTACCTGCAACAGTGCCAAATACATAGTAAGCACTCGGTATGTATTTGCCGAATGAATGAATTAGTTGAGTGCTTACCATGTGCTAGATACTGTGTTTAGAGTTAAATTTGCATTGTCTCATCTAATTCTCATGAGTACCCTGATAAATTAGGCATGTTGTTTCTAAGTGATGGACAAACGAAAGCTCTTGAGTTTGTGGCAAGTATATGATAGTAGTGATATAGGCAGAACAGCCTGGGACCCCAGCAGCAGGGTGAGTGCTGAGGAAAGGGCTTTGAGAATTCCAGCCTACTGGAATTCTAGTCCCAGCTCAGCCTTCAACTGCTGTGTAGTCTAGGGTAGCCCCTTCCTTCTCTGGGCCCCAGGATGTGCACCTTCTGCGCCCAAGGGGGTGGCACTGGCCCACTGACCCTGCTCTCAGAGTTCTCTGAGGTTCTGCTCTGTTGACCATACAGGACTGGCCAGACACCGATCGGCTGCTGGGCAGTGCCAATGTGGTGCCTGAGGCTCTGCAGCGCTTTGCCCGGGCAGCTGCTGACTTTGCCACCCATGGCAAGCTCGGGAAACTAGAGTTTGCCCAGGATGCCCACAGTCAGCCTGATGTCTCTGCCTTTGACTTCACAAGCATGATGCGGGCAGAGAGTTCTGCTCGTGTGCAAGAGAAGCATGGCGCCCGCCTGCTGCTGGGACTGGTGGGGGACTGCCTGGTGGAGGTGAGGGGTTCAGGAGGCACAGGAGTTTCATGGTTAGGGGAGGGAGGCTAGCCTAGTATGGAGGAGGGGATAAAAAGGTCTGCCTGTGGAGGGGAGGAGCTAAGGGCTGCCTGGTGTGGGGACGGCCCCTCCTTCCGTGATCTTGGTGGGTGTCTGGGCTTGGGATGCACTTGTTGGATTCTCCCTGAGCTGCTTCCTATTCCTCTGACACTGCAGCCCTTCTGGCCCCTGGGCACTGGAGTGGCGCGGGGCTTCCTGGCAGCCTTTGATGCAGCCTGGATGGTGAAGCGGTGGGCAGAGGGCGCTGAGCCCCTAAAGGTGTTGGCTGAGCGGTGAGACCTCAGTTGAGGGGGTGTGGGCAGGGCAGGACATGTGACAAGGCTCAGGAAGAGGGGAAGGGGTGCTGGGTGAATAGATGGAGAAAATAGGCAGAAGGCCTGGCAGTTCCTGAGAGATGGGTGCTGACAGGTGCTCTCCCATTCATGCCCCTGCCCCTTACCCTCACCCCCTCAGTGAGAGCCTGTACCAGCTTCTGTCACAGACATCCCCAGAAAACATGCATCGCAATGTGGCCCAGTATGGGCTGGACCCAGCCACCCGCTACCCCAACCTGAACCTCCGGGCAGTGACCCCCAATCAGGTCAGACCCCCGGCACCCCCACCAGGCTTCCCAAGCCAACCCCCTCCCCCCAGGTCAGGCCCTCCCTGCCCAGTCACTGCCCTTTGGGGTCAATCCTACCCCCGGCAGGCCCTTACCCCTGGACTGAGGGGCTGTGTGGCCAGCCTGCCTTGAGACCTGAGCGGGGCTGCCTTAGGTACGAGACCTGTATGACGTGCTAACCAAGGAGCCTGTGCAGAGGAACAACAACAAGATAGATGCAGGGATGCCAACCACCGGTGAGCAGACCTTCTTCCTGAGCGGTGACCAAAATATGTACTACCCAGTGAGGCCCAGGTGGTCCCCGCAAAGCAGCTGCAGCCTCAGGACAGGAGCAGCGTGCCGGAGCACTGGTTGCTGGCTGGTGGGTTGGTTGGGGCCTGCTGGAGGAACAGAGGGGCAGCACCGCACAGGCAGCAGCTGGCTGCCAGTCTGAGTGGAAGCGCTTCAGTGTTTTAACCACCGCTACAGCCACAGTGGTGCTGGCAATCTCCCCTGCTCCCAGTTTAGTCTGCTGCCCTCTATGTGGCCAGTTGCGATTTCACTTTATTCACTCCTCTACTTTATTCCAAAGAGATTTTTTAAAAAGAGAATTGGGATGAAGGAGGGCTGCTGACAGTGAGCTTTAGGCTGGTGCCCTAGTAGAAGTGGGTCCCTGGCTCCTCCTCCCCTACAGAACCCCCACACCCAGCAGCTGGGCTCCCTATATGCCTGGGATGGGCAGAGGGGACCTTGGGCACAGCGCAGCCTTCTCTCCCAGGGTCGGCAGGCACCCAGGAGGAGCTGCTACGCTGGTGCCAGGAGCAGACAGCCGGGTACCCGGGAGTCCACGTCTCCGATCTGTCTTCCTCCTGGACTGATGGGCTAGCTCTGTGTGCCCTGGTGCACCGGTTGCAGCCTGGCCTGCTGTGAGTCCCTGGCAGACCCACCTGTCTCTCATGATCTCAGTGTCGGAGGTAGCACATCCAGCCGAGTCCTAGACAGTGTGCTTCCTTGCATCTGCCGACGGTCTTGTGAGACTCTAATGCGTTCAGATAGTGGAGAGCTTTGTGAATGGCACGGGCCGCCAAAGCCAGTAGTGTCACTGGGTTGGGCACTGGGTAGCAGAGACTGCACACCTACCTTCAAGCCTTCTTGTACCCCAGCCACTGCTTGCTGTCCCTCCCCTCCTGCTGCCCCTTCTCCCCTCAGTGGGGCTAGGTTCTTGTCTCTAGTTGGCTTTTCTCCCTGACACCCCACAGGGAACCCTCAGAGCTGCAGGGGCTGGGGGCTCTGGAAGCAACTGCCTGGGCACTAAAGGTGGCAGAGCATGAGCTGGGCATCACACCGGTGGTGTCTGCACAGGCCGTGGTGGCAGGGAGCGACCCGCTGGGCCTCATTGCCTACCTCAGCCACTTCCACAGCGCCTTCAAGAGCACGGCCCACAGCCCAGGTGACGTGAAAGGAAGGCGGGCAGGATAGGTGGGATGGGGAGGTGTCTGTGTGTGTGACAGAAAGAGGGAGAAGGCACCCTCTGAGGGCCAGCTTGGGAGAGGTGTCCTGCTGGGTTGGGGAGGGACTGTCTGTTCTAGGGGTACAGTGTTGGCACCCCCATCCACACTGATGCCCTGGCTCTCCCTGCAGGCCCTGTCAGCCAGGCCTCCCCAGGGACCTCCAGTGCTGTATTATTCCTTGGTAAACTTCAGAGGACCCTGCAGCGATCCCGGGCCAAGGTGAAGAGTCTAGGCAGGGCTGGAGCTGAGCAGGGAGGAGTGGGCAGGGGGGTACCCAGTGGAGATCCTAGAGTGATGGTGAAGACATTCAGAAAGTGGCAAGGACTGGGGGCTCAAAACGTCACACTCAGAGCTGTTAGGACTTATTGCAGGAAAATGCAGAGGATGCTGGTGGCAAGAAGCTGCGCTTGGAGGTAAATGCAAGCAGGGGCGGGTGGGTCTCCTACCCCACATTTTATCCCCTTTCCTGATACTGTCTTCCCGATTTCTCATCGCCCCCATCCCAGGTCCTAAAACCCCCCATCCAGCCTCCCTGCCTAGTCTCACTCCCCTTCCCTTCAGCCCCTTCTGTTCATCTGTACGCATCCCCTCCCAGCTGGCCCTGCCCCTCTACCCTCCCTGCCTGAGCACTTACCCCCTTAGATGGACGCCGAGAGCCCAAGTACTGAGGTGCCATCTGACCCAGAGCCTGGTGTACCCCTGACACCCCCATCCCAACACCAGGAGGTGAGAGCCAGGGCCTCGTGTGCAGGCAGAGGCCTGGGGAGGGCAAGGCGGGGACATTTCATGGGAGGGAAAGAACTTTGGAGCTGGCCTTGGCTCTACCTGACCCCGTGTCCTGGGGGTCCATGCAGGCTGGTGCCGGGGACCTCTGTGCACTTTGTGGGGAACACCTCTATGTCCTGGAACGCCTCTGTGTCGACGGCCATTTCTTCCACCGGAGCTGCTTCCGCTGCCACACCTGTGAGGCCACACTATGGCCAGGTGGCTACGAGCAGCACCCAGGAGATGGTGAGTGGGCCTGGGAGACCTCCAGAGAGACTCTTGGCCTGGTCCTGCCTGGGGGACAAAGAGCTTGAGGTAGAGGGGCACAGGGTGGAAACAGGCTCAAGATGGCACTTTGTTCTCCTGAGCTCAGGGTCTTCTCTGTCCCCTCCAAAGCTCCAGATATGTGGTTCTGAGGAACAGGAGGCTGGCAGAAATTCACCTGCAAATCTGTCTTGTTTTCCCCACCTTCCTTCATAAACTTGTTGTGTGTCTGGGCACTGGGCTGCCCACACTAGATGGCTCTTCTCTCTACCCTTTCCAGGACATTTCTACTGCCTCCAGCACCTGCCCCAGCCAGACCACAAAGGAGAAGGCAGTGATGGAGGCCCCGAGAGTCCGGTAAAGACTGTGAAGGCATGTGTGTGTACTGGGGCATGGGAAGAGGAAGAGGAAGAGGGTCTTATCAAACCAGCGCTCTGCTGGGGGTAACTGAACATCTTCCTCTACTAGCATGTGAGCTCTGTGAAGGCAGGGATGCCTGTCTGCTCACACTTCTTGTTCTCTCAAGTATCTAAAACACAGCCGGACACTGTTCGTAAACAGTTTTAAGCAGATGAATGCCAAGGCTCACTTTTGCTCCAAAGGGGTAGCCTCACCCCGCAACCTCACCCCACCCTGGGCAGGTCACTGACCAGACCACATGGTGGCTTTTCCAGGAGCTCCCCACACCAAGTGAGAATAGCATGCCACCAGGCCTCTCAACTCCCACAGCCTCGCAGGAGGGGGCCGGTCCTGTTCCAGATCCCAGCCAGCCCACCCGTCGGCGGATCCACCTCTCCAGCCTGGAGCGCCAGCGGTTGTCCTCCCTTAACCTTACCCCTGACCCAGAAATGGAGCCTCCACCTAAGCCCCCCCGCAGCTGCTCCGCCTTGGCCCGCCACGCCCTGGAGAGCAGCTTTGTGGGTTGGGGCCTGTCAGTCCAGAGCCCTCAAGGTAACTGCCATCCTCGCAGATGTGCTGACCCAGGATGGGACAGGGTGGGAGCACTGACTTCCTGCAGAGGAATTCTGGGGAATACAGAGGGAAGTTGTGGGGATCCCAGGCCATGGCAGCCTCTCCCCTGCTCCATTCTTCTCAGTTCCTCCCATGCCCCAACACACACATTCAGTCTTCACCAGGCTCGCAGGGCCTCCGTCAGCACCATGCTCTTTGTTGCCTGACTGGGGCAGGTGCTGCAGGCAGTAGAACTTCTCAGTTCTTCTTCTCAGCTCCTGTGGCCATGGAGAAGGAGGAAGAAGAGAGTTCCTCCTCCAGCGAGGAGGAAGAAGATGTACCTTTGGACTCAGATGTGGAACAGGTGAGTGGGCCAGTGTGCAGCCACGAAACGCTCTCCAGCCCACTACAGGAGAAACCTGCACTGCACTCCGTCCTCTGCACCCTTCTCTTGGAGTGTCTTCTCACTCAGCCTGTCATATCTCTGGCCTCCACCTTTTCTATCAGAGCTTACCCCACTTCCAGCACGGGTTCTTTTCTGCCTTTCCAAACAACACTCCTATCCACCAGGGGGCCCAGGCCCTATCCCTGACTGGCCTGATCCTCCCGTAGGCCCTGCAGACCTTTGCCAAGACCTCAGGCACCATGAATGACTACCCATCATGGCGTCGGACTCTGCTGCGCCGTGCGAAGGAGGAGGAGATGAAGAGGTTCCGCAAGGCCCAGGTGAAGCCCAGGGGTTCCCAAAATTCTGATGGGGTCAAAGTTCTGAGTTCCTCCAGTGCTCTGTTCTTGAGCAACCCAGAGACTCCTGGGTATCCTGTCTTGTACCCCTCAGACCATCCAACGGCGACTAAATGAGATCGAGGGTGCCCTGAGGGAGCTAGAGGCCGAGGGCGTGAAGCTGGAGCTGGCCCTGAGGCGCCAGAGCAGTGAGTGATAAGCTAGGACACCCCTCTGCCTCCTAGCGCTGTGTTCAGCTCCATGCTCCAGCCCATAGGAGTCCCAGTGGCTATGCCACACAGCTAACACGTACCTGTGACACCCTGCTCTCCTGTGGCCCGTAAGCCTGTGACTCCTTTGGTGCTGGCTGGGAACCTCCTGACCACCCCACCCATCTTCCTTCTTCTCAGGTTCCCCAGAACAGCAAAAGAAACTATGGGTAGGGCAGCTGCTACAGCTCGTTGACAAGAAAAACAGCCTGGTGGCTGAGGAGGCTGAGCTCATGATCACGTAAGGGGAAGGGGATGGTGACAGTGGCCCTCGGGCCAGGCTCCAGCCCCTTGGGCACCCTAGACAGCTCTGCTTCTACAATCCCTGACCTCCACAGGGTACAGGAGTTGAACCTGGAGGAGAAACAGTGGCAGCTGGACCAGGAGCTACGAGGCTACATGAACCGGGAAGGTAGGTGAAATGTGGGGAGAGGCAGACACATCCCAGGGTTGTGTCATGCAAGCCTCATGATCTCAGATACTGACCAAGCAGCATGGTCCTCTAGTCTGTGTACCTCTGAGACAATTCAGAAGGAAGCCAGAGGAGGGGGCTCCAAAGCCCCTTCTCACTTCAGTTCAATCAGAGCTGCACAGTTGGCTTTTATACAAGATCTCCTTTAAAAAAAAAAATGGTGCTGCTCAGTAGTGCTAGAAAACCACTGGTGTTGGCAACCGTCCTAATTTGGCAGCTTAGGAAACAAAGCCCGGGTTATAGAAATCACATAGGCTGGGATTAGGCTGTGGCTTTCCTGCTTCCCTGCCTAGTTCCCTGTTCTCTAAGCTTTGTCTCCCCTGTTTTAGAAACCCTAAAGACAGCGGCTGATCGGCAGGCTGAGGACCAGGTCCTGAGGAAGCTGGTGGATTTGGTCAACCAGAGAGATGCCCTCATCCGCTTCCAGGAGGAGCGCAGGCTCAGCGAGCTGGCCTTGGGGACAGGGGCCCAGGGCTAGAAGAGGGTGGACGGTCTGCTTTCGTTCCCACAAAGAAAACACCTCACCCCAGCACAGTGCCACCCCTGTTCATCTGGGCTGCCTGGCAGAGAGCCTTGCTGTTTACAATTAAAATGTTTCTGCCACAAACAGGGCTCACACTGCCTACAGGGGGGATGTGGGGGCATGTATGGGGACAGGAGATGTGTAGGAGCCTAAAGGTCTGTAGTGTGACAGTCACACTGACCCCTGGCTCCCATTGCCTCTACAAGTAAAAAGGCAGAGCCACTGAAGTGCCAAGCTTTATTGTTCTTTAGTTCTGTCCCCCTCCTGCTGCCCCAGGAGTAGGGCTGGCTGAGGCTCTGCGCCCAGATCCTGGGCCTCCCTTGCCCTTGCTAGCACATGCTGGAGCTCAGCGTGGGCCCTATATAAGCCATTGACCTCCTGCACATGGAAGAGGTAGAATGCACCTGCCCACAGCACCAGCCCTACGCTGGGGGTCCAGAGCAGTATGGCAGCTTCCCTGGCCCCTCCTCCAGCCGCCAGGACACACAGCAGTGCCAGGAGAAGCAGCCCCAGGCCAATCACATAGCTAGCGAAGGCGGCCCACCAGCGAGCCTGAGCCATGCCCAGACCCAGCTCCGTCCAGGCCTCCTTTAGCACACTCATCAACGGCGACCTCTCTGCTGGTCCTACAACAGGGCAGGGCAGTGGGGCAGGAGAGAGTCAAGAGTGGAAGGGCTGCTTCAAGCGGGGCAAGGGCCAAGGAAAGGGTGGGGGTGACTCACTGTGGGTAGAGTTGGGGTTCTGCTGTGGGGGGCTGTGCCTCACAAACAGAGTAGCCATCAGGGCTTCATGATCGGAGAGGGGGGTGCCGCTGTAAGGGTCGTTGCCTGTAGTGGTTTCAAGACTCTTACAGGAGATGTAAAACCCAGAAACTGCCTAGGAAAAGTAAGGGCCAGAGAGAAGCTTATACATGAGGGCCTCTTCCCAGAGAACCAGCTCCTGGCTACCCCACTTTCCAACCATCAGTGGTCCAAGACTAGACTAGTTGAGCAAAGGATCTATACAGGTTGGTGGTAGACAAAGAGACACAGCGGATGAAAGTGTGTTGAGGGGAGGAGCCCAACCTTGTAAAGCATGTAGTCAATACGGACACCAAAGGGAAACGGCTTCAGCTCCTGCTGGTTGACGTAGCAGTTCTTGGGTACCATGGTGTTGCCTTCTTCGGAGCCCTAAGGAATCATTGGCTCATGCTAGGATGTCGGGAAGGAGGAGGGAGAGAAGCTGGGGATATAAGTGGGGAAGTAACAGGCAAGTCCTCTCACCTTGAAGTCCCGAGTTTCAAGGTAGGCATCACGAAGCCCTGTCCACTCCTTCAGCAGGCAGCAGCCCAGGTCTTCTGGGTGCATGTTGAGGTCTCCACACAACAGAACCACGTCTGCCTTCTTGGATGTGTGGCTGGGGGAACCAGGTTGGTGAGGCGGGAGTTCTTCCCTCATCAGCTCTTCCCCATGACTGGGGCCTTGTTCACCCCCAGCCCCTGGGTCCCATCCCCCTTCCCCTTTCAAACCCAGGCTCACACACTGGATGAACTGGGCCAGTTCCCAAGCTTGGGCCACGCGATGTGCTAGGTAGATGTCCTTCCGTCGATTGTATTCGGCATGGAGCTGAGCAAGACAGATGAGATCACAGCAGATAAGACTTGAGGGTCCCAGGGGTATGTCTGAATCAAGCCTGTGTCTGTCACTTGGCATGGTGTTTGGTATAGAATGGATAAGCCTTGCCCATTGCTTCCTTATAAGATCTTGCCCCCACACCTCACCCCCAGGCATTAGAGCTAGAGGAGTACCATCTCTCTGTCCTAGGACTGGGCTGCATGTCCCAGCCCTAGGCACTGCCAGCTTTACTCACATGGGTCACATAGGCGTTGAGCACCATGCCGCTTAGATGGAACACCAGCAGCCCCACAGCCTTCCCACTGAACCAGTCACCATGATGGATCTGCAGGCAGGAGGAAACAGAAACTCAGGGCACCACCACCATCTTTCTGCCCATCCCCTGCAGCTCTCAGAGGGCTGCCTCCTGTACCTTGTATTACTGGAGGTGGGGAAGGGAGGTGGAAGAGGTCAGAGGTATGGCTTACCATGTAGGGGTAGCCATTGAGGGTATAGACGTGCTGGGTGATCTCCTGGATTGGGTGTTTGGAGAAGACACAGAGGCCACTGCCAATTATTCCGCTGAAAGCCAAGCCCTGCTTAATAACCAGAAAAACAGGGAGAGACACCCAGCCCTCTTCCCCTCCCTTGTCTTCCAGCTTTGATCAGCTATTTTTTTCTTTTTCTACTGCTGGGACTAGCCCTAAAACAAAGGCAACAGCCTTTGGAGGAGTATACGACAGCCAGAAAACAAAGCTGAAATGGGCTGAAGTCATAGGACCTTCTTGGTTCACCCTTCCCCTTCTCACATCCAGAGGGAGAGAAGGCTGGAGGAGACTGGAGGGTGCAGGCAGGATAGGGAAGGGCTGGCAGGGCCAAGAGCCTCCTGGGATGAAAACAGGCTTTAGGCCTGTGGGCTTCTCACCTCCGGAAGTGGTGTGCAGCTGGGTAGGTAGGCGACAGCTTCTGTCTCAGGTACTGGAAGTCCTGCTCACTCCACACCTAAGGGAAGTGGTGAGGATGTCTGCCTGGCCTTTCCCCAGGGGGAAGGTCTGCCCCCAGGTGCCCTCCTTCCAGCCTGGGTTCCACATGGTGCTGCACAATCTCACCTCCTCCAGCAAAGCCAGGTCGAAGCTCTCCTGGTTCAGAAAGTCGCCCAGGCGCCTCATGCGGTCGGCCCGGTGCTTGCTCAAGTAGGGGATGCCCCTAAGGAAGGGAAGAGCGGGGCAGGGGAGGTGACCGCTGGGACCACCGGCGCTGGGGCCAGATGTGGACTTTGGAGGTTCGGGTTCCCCTACACCCTGAGATCGTGGCACGGGATGGGGTGAGGAAGGCTGCATGGGTGCGACCGGAAGGCGGCCCCCAGACCGCACTCCGCGGACGCGCTCACCAGCAGTTGAGGTTGAAGATCCGCAGTCGCAGGGAGAAGTTGGGCTTCATGGCTGGGGCACACCAGGGGCGCAAGGCGGCTCTAGCTCCCCAGCGACAGCCGCGGTGGGGACGGGGGCGGCCGGCGGCGCCTTCTCCCCGGGCCGCTCCTTCCACGCAGGCGGCGCGCACAGGTGGGCACCAAGCTCGCGTGGCTCAGGCCGGGCCCGACTCCCACGTTCCCCCGGCAACCGGCCGGCTGGTCCCAATAAGGCGGGCTGCCAACCCGGAAAGACGATCCGCTGCCGAAATCCGGGTGCCCAGGCTCGGCGAGGGCAGCGCGCGAGGACCCTGGGGGCCCGCAGAGCGCCCCCGGGTGGGCGGCTCCCGGTTCCTTTTCCTCCGTTCGTCCCCGGCCGCTGCCGCCCGCGGGCCAGCGGCCGAGCAACAGGCGCAAAGTTGAGGAAAGGCCCGGCCGCCACTGGCCGCCCTCGGCCCCGCCCCTGGGCCCCGCCTCCTGCGAGCGGCGGAGGCGGGGCCGCGCAGTTGCCGGAGCGACGCGCAGTGTTTGGGGTCACACGGCGTCCGCGCGCGCGGCCATGGCAAGGCCTCGGCTCTGCGGGCCCCAGCGCGCCAGGTGCGGTTCGCCGTCGCTGCCCGAGCGGCCGCTGCAGGTGAAGGTGGTGGGGCTCTTCAGCTGCCCCAACTTTCAGATTGCGAAGAGCGCCGCTGAGGTAACCACAGAGAAACCTCCATCGCGGGCGGCCCTCCGCGCTCCCCGCTCGCGGCCTCGTGGACTGCAGGCGCGGCGTCCCCTCGAGGCGGCAGGGGTCGAGGCCCCACCGGCCGAGGAAGGGGCTGGCGTGTCCTGGCCGGGCGGGCTCCGTCTGGAGGACCGGGAGGAGCGTATAGGGGAGCAAGTGCGGGTCCCGGGGCTGGCGTTCGACTTACGACAAGGTCTGAGCGAAGGAAGGGTTCAGAACCGTGATGGGAAATAAGGAAATCCCCCCGAGGCACACACACACGCACACACACACCCCCGCGGATTTTGTTCTACGTCAATTTTTTATTTAATTGTAGATTTTAAAATTCATGGAAAAATGATTACTATATAACTAGCTGATTTTTTTAACCCCCCCCCCCCCCCCCCCCCCCCCCACACACACACACACACACCCCGCCAAGCGATTTTTGTAAACTATTCATTCGGGGAGGTTCTTTTCTTTGAATCTTATAGACCCGTCACTGCGTTCCTATCGAACTAGATGCTTCACAAGTGCTTTGGAAAATCATTTGTTTGTAAACACTCAGAACGATATTAAAGGAAAAGCACTTGAGGAAACTGGAAGAATTTGGCCAGATCAGTCATGCTGCAGCACACTGGAGAAATGTATGAAATGTCGACATGTAGAATTCAACCCTTCTTATAGGGTTTGCTCCAGAAATGTTGTCCATGGCAGACTTCTCGCCGAAACTCACTTGACTCCAGGACCATCCATGCCTTAGTTAATGTTTTTAACTCCCGAAGTACCCAGCTGGATACTTGACAACAAAATGTTTCCAAATAGAAGACATCTTGGGCGCGATGACTCACGCCTCTAGTCTCAGCACTTCGGGAGTCTAGACCAGCCTGGCCAACATGGTGAAACCCCGTTTCTACTAAAAATACAAAAAATTAGCTGGGCGCGGTGGCGGTCGTCTGTAATACCAGCTGCTTAGGAGGCTGAGGCACAAGAATCGCTTGAACCCGGGAGGCGGAGTTTGCAATGAGCTGAGATCACTCCATTGCACTGCAGCCTGGGCGACAGAGCCAGACCCGTCTCAAAGTACATAAATCAATAATAAAAAGAAAACAGATGATCAGAAGTCTGTGAAAATAATACATGAATCATCAAAAGTAGAAATTATGGTCTGTGTTGCTTGGGCAGACGGGATCAGCAACCTTTTATTACCAAAGTTAATGGCCATAAAGCTAATTACAAAGTTAATGTATTTAATGAGTTTCAGGGATTTCTTTTTTTTCTCATTTTTTTTTTCTCTTTTTTTCTGAAGGCACATGTTTTCTGTGCCTACTCCACATTGTTAAGAAAGTGTTGGCAAGTTTTTTTCTGTAAAGTCCAGATAGTAAATATATTAGGCATTCTTGGCAATAGAGTCTCAGTCCACCTGTTTAGCTTTGTCCTGTGTTGCAAAAACAGACACAGAGATGGAAATAAATGGCAGTATTCCAGTAAAACCATATTATGGTCACCGAATTTGACTTGTGTATAATTTTCACATAACATGAAATATGATTCTTTTGATTTTTTAAAACTGTTTACAGGCCGAGCGCGGTGGCTTATGCCTGTAATTCCAGCGCTTTGGGAGGCTGAGGCAGGAGGATCACGAAATCAGGAGTTCAAGACCAGCCTGGCCAACATGGTGAAACCCCATCTCTACTAAAAGTACAAAAATTATCCAGGCGTGGCGGTGGGTACCTCTAATCCCAGCTACTCAGGAAGCTGAGGCTGGAGAATCGCTTGAACCCGGGAGGTAGAGGTTTCAGTGAGCTGAGATCACGCCGCTGCGCTCCAGCCTGGGCAAGAAGAGTGAGACTCTGTCTTAAAAAAAAAAAATACTGTTTACAAATCTAAAAATTATTCCTGTCCAACCCCTGTTGTAGAAGACACTAGGTCAAGAAAACAATATCTTTATTATATTAATGTCAATTTCCCTTTCTTAAACTTTTACCTACTGTAGTTATATTCAAATATGAAAATTCAGCTAGTTTTTTTTCTTTTTTTGGAAGAGACAGGGGTCTCACTATGTTGCCTAGGCTGGTCTTGAACTCCTGGGCTCAAGCAATCCTCCCCGATATCCCGAAGTGCTGGGATTATAGGCATGGGCCACCACACCCAGCCTCTAGTTCTGTCTTAATAAAGGATATCTGAATATATCCCTAACGTGATAATTTGTGAGTGATCCCAGATGCCTGATTAACTGACAGAGATTTAGATTTGTGTTGAGTGTTCCCAACACAAAGAAATAATAAATGTTTGAGATGATGGATATGCTAATGATAGGTATACATTATATGTATCCAGACATCACTACCCCATAAATATGTACAATTATTATATGTCAATTCAAAAATAAAAACAAAGTATAAAAACCAAACACACAAAACATTGAGATTTGTAGAGAATAAGAATAAATATTGCATATATTTTAATTTGGATATAGTCCATTCTATAACAAATACTAAATTATCAAAAAGACATGATGTGTTTCATTTGAAAACTGTTGGATTTATAGTTTATTCCAGATGGTTAGAAATAGCAGTCAGCCGGGCCGGGTGTGGTGGCTCATGCCTGTAATCCCAGCACTTTGGGAGGCTGAAGCAGGCAGATGGCCTGAGGTCAGGAGTTTGAGACCAGCCTGGCCAACATGGTAAAACCTCATCTCTACTAAAAATGCAAAAATTAGCTGGGCGTGGTGGCGGGCGCCTGTAATCTCAGCTACTCAGGAGGCAGAGGTAGGAGAATTGCTTGAACCCAGGAGACAAGAGGTTGCAGCGAGCTGAGGACACGCCACTGCCCTCCATCCTGGGTGACAGAGCAAGACTCCGTCTCAAAAAATATATTTTATTATAATATTATATTATATATATATTATATATCTATTATATATTATATCTATTATATATGTATTATGTAATATATTATATCTATTATATATTAGTCAACTTGAAGTATTGCCTCAAACTGAGCACAGACACTGGAACTGAGAAACAGGACACGTCACCTGTTGCTTGGGGACAGAAGGAAATGGCCTGATTATCATTGCCATCTTCGTGAGTATTGCCAAAGTGGGCCGCACTCACCTCCTGGTTTTCTCCCCTTGGAATACTCACTCCTGATGACCTGTGCTAGGCCAGCACCCTCTTTTGGACCATGACAGGGCCTCCAAGCACTGTCCCTAGCAGGGAAGGTGCCACCTGCAGCGGCTATCATTTTTCCCTTTGGTCCATCTACTTCCCAGACCCACTCAGAAAAGAAGCCTGTTATTGCCTCACCTGCCTTCTCTTGCTTTAGAGGGAGATAGATATCAAGAACCAAGCCTGGATTGCTGACCAATAAGAATTTTCTCTGATTCCTACAGACAATCTATGTCAAACTAAAACATATTCAGTATCTAAACCTAAACTGATTTCGTACTTCTCTTTTTCCTAAGGGGTATAACCACAATGTTATTATCTTTTTGGTCATCCCCCATTCATCAGTGAATTAAAGCAAGAACTTTTGTTTATGTTATAAGTAAAGTGTCTGTAGATCCGCTGAGGTTTAGCAAGAGTTGTACTTTGGGAAAAACTAGTCCTAAAAGAACATAGCATATCACAAAGCTATTGGCATTAACCCATTTATAGATTCCTTTGTTTATTCAGCTGCTATGTGCCAGAGGTTGCGGCAGGTGGGAATATAGGAAGACTAAGACAAGAGTTTGTTTCTTTTGTTTTTTTTGTTTTGTTTTGTTTTGTTTTTGTTTTTTTTGAAATAGAATCCCACTCTGTTGCCCAGGCTGGAGTGCAGTGGCGTGATCTCGGCTCACTGCAACCTCTGTCTCCCAGGTTCACGTGATTCTCTTGCCTCAGCCTCCCCAGTAGCTGGGATTACAGGTACACACCCACCATGCCTGGCTAATTTTTTTATATTTTTAGTAGAGACAGGATTTTGCCACATTGGCCAGGCTGGTCTCAATCTCCTGACCTCAGGTGATCTGCCAACCTCAGCCTCCCGAAGTGCTGGGATTACAGATGTGAGCCACTGCGCCTAGCCTCTAAGACATAGTTCTTGGCTTTGAGGCACTTATACGAATAAGCTCCCAGGACTGGAGGTGAGCACAAGGGCCTCGGAGAGCGAGCAAGGAATTTCTCAGTCAGACTGCATGGCCTGGGTGTGAGTTGTATAAAACTTCCGGAAACCTCGTAAAAATTGGGGAACATGATACTGACTTTAAAAGAGAACTAACTCTAAAATAATTATTCTATTTCGAAATCCAGAATCTGAAGAATAATCATCCATCCAAATTTGAAGATCCTATATTAGTTCCTCTTCAAGAATTTGCATGGCAGCAATATCTACAGGAGAAAAAAAGGGTAAAGGATACTTGGGATGTGGGGGATGTAGACAACAAACCAAGTTTTGCCTGAATTATTTATGCATTGTTTTGGAAAAACTGAAGGAGTAATTTTAGTGTAACTAGATTTTATTTCTCTAAATTATGTACTTTTCCTAAATTATATTAATCATTTACCAAGCTGGGTTTTTTGTTTTTGAGATAGGGTCTCACTCTGTTACCCAGGCTGGAGTGCAGTGGGGCAATCTTGGCTCTCTGCAGCCTCAACTTCCTGGATTCAAGCAATCCTCCTGCCTCAGCCCTGCAAGTAGCTGGGATTACAGGCACACACCACCACACCTGGCTAAATTTTGTATTTTTTTAAGAGATGGGGTTTCACCGTGTTGCCCAGGCTAGTCTCAAACTCCTGAGCTCAAGTGATCCACCCACCTCGGCCTCCCAAAGTGCTGTGATTACAGGGGTGAGTCATTGTGCTTGGCCACCAAGCTGTTTTTCGTTTTTGTTTTTGTTTTTAACTACATCATTTGGGCTGGGCGCAGTGGCCCACGCCTGTGATCCCACCACTTTGAGAGGCCAAGGCTGGCAGATCATGAGGTCAGGAGATGAAGACCCCATCCTGGCCAACATGGTGAAACCCTGTCTCTACTAAAAATACAAAAATTAGCTGGGCATGGTGGTGCATGCCTATAATCACAGCTACTTGGGAGGCTGAGGCAGGAGAATCACTTGAACCAAGAAGTCCAAGGTTGCAGTGAGCCAAGATCCCGCCACTGTACTCCAGCCTGGTGACAGAGTGAGACTCCGTCTCAAAGAAAAAAAAAAAAAAAGTACAACATTTACAGAATTTTCCTTTGGAAAGCATGAGATAAAGGTAAGATCAATGGTGCCATTTGCTGCTGATGGTTAGTTACCCTGTCTCCCTGCACATCACTTATACTTCCTCTCACACCCTGGCACTCAGCAGGTTAACGTGGCCTGGCCCTCTTGGCCCTTAAACTCTGGAAAGTGTTGATGGTGTACCTCACAGAGACGGCCGGGGCTTCTGTGGGACTCTTGCCTAGGGAAGCTCTGATGACAGACACCGAGTTCCCACAGGGCAACCCTGTCCTAGTTGAAGCTTCCTTCTCTGCATTCTCCCCTCTATCTGTACCCTCAGAGAACTCCACACCTTAGGGCTAGCAGAGCTTGTCCAGGGATGATAGGTTTCCTCTTGGGTGACAGCCTGATCAGTTGGTAGTGCTGCCTGGAGCATGTGATAAGAAGGGTGCTAAGGTGGCATCCTGGCTTAGCAATATCTTCTGTTGGGGAGGGTAGGATGCTTGTCACCCCTGGCCTAGTCTTGTAGGCGGTCCCAGTCCTAGTTTCTCTGCCCTACCCCCTCTCCCCCATGGCTGATGAAACCTCATTTCCCTTAACCAGAGCAGTTTCTATTGTTCTGTGCTGGGTTGCACAAGGATGTCCTGTGATCCTGTGATTATCATGGAGGCAGCGTGGCTTTATGAGACCACTTCATTCTCTGTTCAGTCACATGAACAGTGCAAGACTGAATAAGAATACCATTTGTTAAGCCTCACATGTTCATAGCCTTAAAAGATTTTCATTGGATTGCAAATAGAACCAAACACTTACACTGCTGCTTTTTATATGACAGACACTATTCCAAAGACACACACACGCAGAGAGAGAGAGAGAGAGACACACACACACATATACATATATATATATATATTTTTTTTTCCTTTTTTTGTAGAAACAGGGTCTCGCTATTTTGTCCAGGCTGGTCTCAAACTTCTGGCTTCAAGCAACCCACCTGCCTTGGCCTCCCAAAGTGTTGGGATTACAGGTGTGAGCCACCGTGCCCAGCTTATATACATAAATTATAATCCTTCCAGCAACTCGGTGACAAACAGTCCTGGTTTGCCTGGGATGAAGGGGTGTCCTAGGATGTGGTGCTAAATTTCAGTGCTAAAAGTAGGCTAGTCCTAGGCAGATCACAACTGTCGGTCACCCTAACATAAAACGATAGTTTTTTTTTCTTTTTTATCAAACTTACTATGTGGCCTACCAGTGTCATGCTCTCCACCCACAGGAAAACTATGATCTCCTGGTTTGTGGTTTGCACCCACTTGTCTTTTGAATTCCTGCTGGACTCTAGGAAATTGGTGTGGATTCTATTCCGCAGTTTCCCTCCCCTTTCAGCCTGGGTTACCTCAAGATGTTTTGTGTTCTCTTCCTCCTGCCTCTCTCGTGGGTCTTGAATGAGGCTTTCCAGTTCATCATTGCTGCTTCATTCCACCTGTGATATTCCTTATCCTTCCTTTCATGCCCCTCCCTCCCTCCTCCTCTGGCTGTTGGTCACCTTAACCTTTTCTTCCTTCTCAGGGCACTCCTTTGTCCTTCATCAGTGTAAGCATTGTGTCATGTGTCTTAAGTAGTGCTTCTTAGCATATATGGTCTCTCTGAACTCATTAGGTTCAACTGGCCTTAGGCTTCAGCAGAATGTAGTGCCACCCTAAGGGGATGGTTTCAGGGCCATTGGGAAGGTCCCTCTGCTGCAAAGAAGGCAGCCTCATACTCTTAGTGCTGAAGGCCCTAGAAACTATCGGGTCCATGCTGTTCACTTGAGGCAGGCGAGGACGCCTCCCTAAGTATGGAGGAGTCAGAGGAAGGCATTTACATCTTTAGCCTCCAAATAAAACATACTTTCTACTGCATTTCTCCTACCAAGCTAGCTAAAATATTCACAGTGACATTTTTTTCTCCTGTTTAGAAAGTTTTGGGTCCTGGCGGAGTGTGGTGGCTCACGCCTGTAATCCCAACACTTTGGGAGGCCGAGGCGAGTGGATCACCTGAGGTCAGGAGTTTAAGACCAGCCTGGCCAACATGGCGAAACCCTGTCTCTACTAAAAATACAAAAATTAGCTGGGCATGGTGGTGGGTGCCTGTAATCCCAGCTACTCGGGAGGCTGAGGCAGGAGAATTGCTTGAACATAGGAGGAGGAGGTTGCAGTGAGCTGAGATCACGCCATTGCACTCCAGCCTGGGCGACAGAGCAAGACTCGGTCTCCAAAAAAAAAAAGGAAAAAGAAAGTAAGTTTTGGGTCCTGTAAAATATGATAACACTGATAAATTTAAACACCCCAGGAAGTATTGACCCACTGGCTCTATCAGTGATTTATAGTTCAGCATAGACAAATCTCTTCTCTGCCTAGAAGCAGGTTTTGTTAAGGGCATAGGAAGCAAGCAATAGGATATTAAACCTCCAAAGGAGAATGAAGCAAGTTGGCAAGCTGAATGTAAACTGTTCCCCGAACTAGTATTTCTCCAAGTGTGGTCTCTAGAGCAGCAGCACCAGCACCTCCTAGGAGGTTGTTAGACAGGCACGTTCTGGCGGGTTACAGTGGCTCACATCTGTAATCCCAACACTTTGGGAGGCTGAGGTGGGAGGATCTTGAGCCCAGGAATTCAGGACCGACCTAGGCAGTATAGTGAGACCCTATCTCCAAAAAACGAATAAATAAATAAGTGCAAATTCTCAGGCACCATCCTAGAATCAGAGTATTGGGGGAAGGGGAGAGGGAACTCAAATTCTGTGATTCTGAGAATCTGAGATCAGTAAGAATTTCAGATTCAGTGATTCTCATTGCCCACAAAAGTTTGAGCATAGCTGTTCCAAGTTATTCATGGTTTGCCTGGCTGGTACTGGGTAATAATAAACCAGATCTCCTCAGCGGGGGCATCCCTCAAGCCCACTGGAGATTTAGAAGGTTTACCATCAGCGTTGTGTTGATGAAAACGTTAACACACTGCATTTTGAGGGGCTCAAGACACAGTGCTAAGGAAGGTGAGTTTTCTTCCTCACTGCTCCTGATTGTGCCGCAGAAATCCCTGTTGACCCTCATAAGTCATTTCCTAACCTTAAGCCCCACGTCACCCAAAAAACATTTTCACAGTCCTCTGCATTGAACCCCACGTCTTACCTGAACCTCCTATCCTTTCCAAGTATGCACACAGTAAAATATGCTTTAGGAATGAAGACAGAGACTGAATTTTGTTTTTTTTTTTTTTTTTTTTTTTTTT
>NC_045438.1:62701567-62813114 GCF_002776525.5 Piliocolobus tephrosceles
ACCCAGGCTGGAGTGCTGTGGCCGGATCTCAGCTCACTGCAAGCTCTGCCTCCCGGGTTCATGCCATTCTCCTGCCTCAGCCACCCAGGTAGCTGGGACTACAGGCGCCGCCACCTCGCCTGGCTAGTTTTTTGTAGTTTTTAGTAGAGACAGGGTTTCACCGTGTTAGCCAGGATGGTCTCGATCTCCTGACCTTGTGATCCACCCGTCTCGGCCTCCCAAAGTGCTGGGATTACAGGCTTGAGCCACCGCGCCCGGCCTAGAGACTGAATTTTGTTTGCAAGTTAATATAACAAGTATGCCAGGCTCACGATGATTTTTATTACCAGATTACCATTTATCTTTCTATTAATGTGTCAACCTAAAAGGAAGAAGCTGAAACAAAATTAATATAGAGTATTTATCTGGGCCAAGGTTGAGGACTGCAGCCCAGGACACGTTTCCAAGTTGCCTTGGGAAGTGCTCCAGAGAACAAAATAGAGGCTCAAGTGTTTAAAGAAAAAAGAATGAATCAGAAGAGGGGGTGATTACAAAAGCTGTTGGTCAGGAATTGTCATTGATTTTCAGAAATAACAGTGGTTAGCAATTGGCTGTATGTTGTTGAACTATAGGGTGGATGGCTTTTTATGGCTGTTTGGTGTCAGCCTAGAGCCCACATAGTAAGTAGAGGTAGTTAGCTCCAAGGGGAGTGAGAAATGACTGCTATTATATTTTGAATGCCTTTCTGGGCATGATCATTTAAAGGGGCTCACATTCCTTAGATAAATTTTTTTTTTCATTTGTAACATTTTTGTGATTACTTTTTAGATCATTCTTTGCTTTTAGTGATGTCAGATTCTTAAAAATGTTCTGAAATTATTTCTGAGAGCAAAATTGTAAAGGATGATAAAAATGTTTAAAAATTATTTTTAAAAGATTCAATATTAGAGTTGACAAATTCAGACCTAGAGTTGATCCCAAGCTCTGTCTTATGGATTTAGCAAGTTTCCCCCACTTCTTACTTTTTTTTTTTTTTTTTTTTGTTTTTTGTTCTTTTCCCTTACAGGAACTCAAAAATGAAACCTGGGAATATTCTTCCTCTGTGATGTCTTTTGTTAATGGTCAGTTCCTGGGTGATGCATTGGAGCTGCAGAAATGGGCCCACGAGGTGTGGGATATAGTTGACATCAAACCCTCTGCACTTTATGATGCACTCACTGAGGATTTTTCCACGAAATTCTTAAGAGACACCAAGGCAAGTTATACTAATTTTTAAAGAAAAGTCATGGAATCTTTGACCCTTTATATTGATTCAGCATTAATCATTGATATCATAACAGAGATTGTAAAAAAGTAGGAGACTAAGTTTAAAGCCTAGTTCCATTTCCATTTGCAAAAGATTATAATATGGTGGTATGTAAAGCAAGTGTGCCTCATAGCACATGGGCTGCACAGGGAAATCATCCCTGTGCAGACATTTCTACTTCCCATTAGAGATTTATGTGCATGAATAATCTATTTTAAAATGCAAAGACCACCCCCTCAGAGAAGGTAAAACCTATCATCCATTTATCTTGAGTGTGAAATATTTAAATTAAGACTGTCCAACATCTAGGCAAGAGCTACTGAGCTAAGACAATGGAAAGTTGATTGAAGAAAGGTGACATTTTAAAGCATGAACACAGGCTGGGCGCGGTGTCTCACGCCTGTAATCCCAGCACTTTGGGAGGCCGAGGCAGGCGGATCACAAGGTCAAGAGATCAAGACCATCCTGGCCAACATGGTGAAACGCTGTCTCTACTAAAAATACAAAAATTAGCTGGGCGTGGTGGTGTGTGCTTGTAATCCCAGCTACTTGGGAGGCTGAGGCAAAAGAATCGCTTAAACCTGGGAGGTGGAGGTTGCAGTGAGCCAAGATCGCACCACTGCACTCCAGCCTGGTGCAGAGCAAGACTCCATCTCAAAAAAAAAAAAAAAAAAAAAAGCATGAACACATAGTCGGCAAGAGCAAGCCCAGACAGGCTGTGCCAGTGGGGAGGCTTCCAGTGGCAGAGGATAGTCATGAAGCTTGAGGTCCAGGGGTGAGAGATAGCTATCAGGAAGTGATGGCAATAGGGGTGGAGGGACTTTGCAATTCTGCTCAGAAACCTTCTGGTAGCAACAACTGCATTGTGCAGAAAATCATTTCATGCCCATGGCGGCCTGTGCCCACAGTGAGCCAGTGCTAAGATCGGAACTGTGCAAAGGCAAAGGCCTTGTCTCATTCATCCTTGTTGAACACTGCTCAAACAGGCTTGAAACATAATAGGTGCTCAGTGCATGTTTGATTGAATCAACAGTGCACTTTGAAAATACTGAAAACTCTGGGGTGTGGGGAGGCATTTAATGTTCAAACAGTTAATTCCCAAAGGGTCAGGAGTCTAGCAGTACATGCCCTAGGAATGGCAGGGGGACAGCAAGGAGGCCAGAATTTGTGGGCAATGAAGCTGGGAAGATGAGTTTCAGTCAAGATTCTTGGTGCCAGCATTACCAGGCTCCTCTGATTGATTGAAGGTGAAAAGGTGTGTATTGAAAGGATGCTATTATCTCACAACTGACAGGAAAGCTGGACAACAGCTTTGGAAAACAGGTGGGAACCAACAAGGCCTGGCAGCAGAAAGACATGGCCAGAGTCACACTGCAGGGATGTGCTGCCAGGGAACTGTCATGGCACTGCTGGGTTTTGTTCACACCGCCACCTTCAACGAGATTAACTGTTCGATGCTTCAGTGTCTTTTCATCACTCCCTGGAGACCTAAGCCCAGGCAGGAGCACCTAGCTGGCAAGCCTAGGTCATATTCCCAAACCCTGGTGCTCTCAGCATGGGGAGAGGGAGAATCTGGCCCCTTTAGGGTCTAGTGAAGGTGGTGGGACCCTGTGAGGAGTTCCCCAGATAGGAAGGGTACTCAGATTTTAATTAGGAAAAAAAATCCAATAGATCCTAAAGAAAATTTGAGGCTGGATTATGATTTATTGTCCATCTGAACGAAGGAGTTAGATTTTATCCAGAAGGAAACAGAACTTTATGGAAACAGAACTTTCCATAAAGAGTATGACGTAATCCTCTTTGCTTTTCTGGAGAAATGTTTAGGTCTGTGCAGATGCAGGCTGGAGTAGGGGAGAGCTTGGGAGCAGGGGATTGGATAGCAGCATGGGTTAGACATAATGAAAGCCAGAAATAATTCGTGGCAGTGAGGATAAAGGATAGTCATGAAGAATTCAAGAGACAATCCTTAGATTTTTTCACATAGAGAGTGGACTTTTCTTGCTGAATAAAGCCCAGGGATTTGTTGACTTCCAGTTAGAACCGTGTGGTAGATAAATATGCTTGCCTGTTTGGCTGCTAGGTGACTGGGACATTACCTTGTGTTGCATTCATTTGAACTCTTTTATTGGCGTTTTCAGAATTATCTATTCTGGACTACCTCATAAAGATAATATCTTGATGCATGGGGAAGTTTAGTGGTGTCTGAATGGACTGTAAGTCCATTTCCTAAATCAACCACGATTTCCAATATATCCTCTTTATCCTCCTGAGCCTCTGAAGTTTAATATATTATGCCTCCTATTCTTTAGTTACACTGTTCTATTTTATACTTAAAAACTTGTAGTACAGAAGCTGAGAGGCACAAATTAATTCTAATTAGTATGGATGGAACATTTCGTTGCTAGATGCCAGATAGCACAATATTATTTCAGTGTTTTCATTAAAAGAAAAGTTAGAGTGACATAAAAATATGATATATTTAATTTCATTTGTTTCCTAAATTCTTAAGAGGACAGGACAAGTTATGCACCTTGCTCAATAAGGTGGCCTTTTTTTTTTTTTTTTTTTTTTTTGATAGGGTCTCACTCTGTCGCCCAGGCTGGAGTGCAGTGGCACGATCATAGCTCACTGCAGCCTCAACCTCCCTGGGCTCAGGTGATCCTATTGCCTTAGCCTCCCAAGTAGCTGGGACTACAGACACATGCCACCATGCCCAGCTAATTTCTTAATTTTTTTGTAAAGACAGGGTCTCCCCATGTTGCCCAGGCTGATTTCAAACTCCTGGGCTCAAGCGAGCCACCTACCTTGGCCTCCTAAAGTGCTGGGATTACAAGCATGAGCCAAGGTGGCATTTTAATGTAGGAGAATGGTGCCCAAGATTTGAAATGTACTCTATTAAATGTGCTTTGGCCCCTAAATTAATGCTATTGTATTGAAACTAGCATTTTCATTTTGAATCCCTCTTTATAGGGCTAGACAAGGTCTCACAAATGTTTTTCTCTACCAGAAAGGATATCAAGTGAAGACAAGCTGGGGGCGTCTGTGCACGTGAGGGTATTACTGTATGTAACTTGAAAGCCCAGCATCCTTCTCTTCCCTATCTCTGGGGCTACACCTGCTATGGATGTAGGGATCTGATTTTCCCACTCAGAACAGATGTGGCCTGACTCTGGTTAGCTAATCTGTGCTGTCTCTGAAAATCCAGGATGCACAGTAACCAAATCCATGGTGTTCATGATGGATCCTTCCCAAAAATATTCAGGAAAGAAGAGAAGTAGAGAAGAATCCCTGGGCTGTTTTCTTCCCCACACTAGGTGTGGCTATTTCTACACCTAGCTGTAATGTGGTAGATAACTTGGCCATGTGTTTCACTCCTATGAGATAGGTTAATGTTTTCCAGAACTTTCACTACTGAACGGTTTTAAAAATGTGTAATGTTGGGTAGGTGTGGCGGTGGCTCATGCCTGTAATTCCAGCACTTTAGGAGGCCAAGGTAGGTGATCCCTTGAGCTCAGGAGTTCGAGACCAGCCTGGGCAACGTGGTGAAACCCCATCTCAACCAAAAATACAAAAATTAGCTAGGCCTGGTAGTAGTGCATGTGTGTAGTTCCAGCTACTTGGGAGGTTGAGGTGGGAGGATCACTTAAGCCCAGGAGGTTGAGGCTGCAATGAGCCGAGATGGTGCCACTGCACCCCAGCCTGGGGGCAGAGCCAGACCCTGTCTCAAAAATAAATAAATAAATACAATAGTAAAAATTAAAATGTGTAAAGTGGGTTGTAAAAACTCAATAAAGTGAAATAAACTAATACAAGTCATTCACTTAATTTTACTGTAATATTATCCATTGGTAATGTTATTGAAATCTTATCACTAAAAATATTGCATCTGCTATATTTTTGGTCATTTCTAAAAGCTTTCTTATGAGACTTTGACCTGCATTATATGTTTCTCCTTAATCTTCACAGCATGATTTTGTGTTTTTGGACATTTGTATTGATTCTTCTCCAATTGGAAGATTGATTTTTGAGGTAAGACTTTTTTTTTTTAAATAAGTTTGTGGGGGTAGGATCTATAACTGTTAGAGTGTTAAATATTTAACCTTTGAAACCTTTCGTCTTTATTTTGTAGCTATACTGTGATGTATGTCCCAAAACATGTAAAAATTTTCAGGTCTTGTGCACAGGAAAAGCAGGGTTTTCTCAACGTGGCATAAGACTACATTACAAAGATTCCATTTTTCATCGAATAGTACGGAATGGCTGGATACAAGGAGGGGGTAAGTTTAAAATGTTAAATACAACTTAATTGCAATATCAAATGAGAAGGTCCAAACTTTCGTTTATCTTTATGAAATGTATGTAGAATTAGATATACTTAAAATTAGACATATTTAAAGAACAATTATGCTTTATATAGCCAAATAATGAAGTAAGATATTTGTATTCTTTAAAAAACACTCTAATTATTAAAATACGTAAATCTCATTTACGTTACCAGGAATATTCCAAATTCAAAAATGACATAGGAGAGTAGGGTGACATTTTATTTTACCAATTTTATTTTCACCAATTTTAAATGCTTACCTAAATACATAGTACCTAGAAGTACAGTGGTTTTAATAAGTATACTAAGAGTGGGAATTTGAAAATATAATAAATGGAAAACAACTTATTTCTCACCAAACATGTTACATTATTACACGTAAAAAGTAATGTCTAAAGGAGTTTGGTTTCTATGTTCGCTTTCTTTTCAGGTCAGTCCTTTGTTTTACATAGACTAGATGTCTGATTAAAAGCATGGAATTAAATTTTGGGTGCCTTTTGGGGGATATTCCATAGGGAGCAACCAGGCAGCAATTTACAAATAATTGGCTTAGTGTCAAAGGAGATTTGCTTGAACTTGATGACATATTGAGAAGCTTAAATTGGTGTTGACCATTTTTTGTATGATCTGAAACATCCTGATGCTGATGAGGAGAAAAATATAGATATATTCTGAGCATCCTGCATGTTAAAGCAAGTTATTTTCCCTTTGGTTTCTCCACAATGAGATCATACGGCAAGTATTGTTATCTAACCTCACTTTCAAGTGTTTTTCCATTTTGTGTCTTTCCACTGAATATGTGGTATCGATCTAACCATGCCAATGAACATAAACATACAAAACGTTTAGCGTCTGCCTAGTTTTTTTTTTTTTTTTTTTTAATCATATTGCTATACCAGTTTAATTAATTTCCCATTGGTGAACATTTAGATGGTTTTCCATTTTTGGTTAGTATAAAACATTTCTCAAGGGGGCCTGTTAATATTAGGGGCTCCTGACACAGAGTTCAGTGTTGACTCTCATGTGCTAGGCTTTCAGATGCTGTGTTCTTTTTTTTTTTTTTTGAGACAGAGTCTCACTCTGTCGCCCAGGCTGTAGTGCAGTGGCACGATCTCGGCTCACTTCAAGCTCCACCTCCTGGGTTCAAGTAGTTCTCCCTGCCTCAGCCCCCCGAGTAGCCGGATTACAGGGGACCACCCCAGCACTCGGCTAATTTTTATATTTTTTTAGTAGAGACAGGTTTTGCCGTGTTGGTCAGGCTGGTCTTGAACTCCTGACCTCAGGTGATCCGCCTGCCTCAGCCTCCCAAAGTGCTGAGATTACAGGCGTGAGCCACCACACCCAGCCTCAGATGCTGCATTCTTTTGTTTTCATTTTATTTTTGTTTTTGCTTAGCTCCCACCACCCTTGCAAGATCTGGGAAAAGTAGATCGTATTATTTGTTTGTGTTTTTATTTATTTAAAGTAAAATTTCCAAATAGTAAAGTGCCCAGGTCTTGGGTCATGTTTTCAAACAGTGAGGCAGCAATGTTAAGGACGGCTTGGGAAAAAGTGGGATTGCTAGATTCAAAGCCAAGCTCTGATTCATGTAAGTTATACCATCTTGGACAAGCCACTGAACCTCTCTGAATCAGTTGGTTAATCATAAAATGGGGATAATGATAAGAATATCACAGGATGTGGTGAGGATTCAATGACCTGTTGTGTTGAAAGTGCCAAGCTCTGGAAACATCCTCTCTTCCTACAGATGTCCAGTTTCCACGATCCAGACCCCAAGAGAGGGTTCTTGAATCTCTCACAAGAAAGAATTCAGGGCAAGTTTGTTGAGTAAAGTGTAAGTAAGTTTATTAGGAAAGTAAAGGAACAGAAGAATGGCTACTCTGAAGGCACAGCAGCCCCCAAGGTCTGCTGGTTGCCCATTTTTGTGGCTATTTCTTGATTATATGCTAAAGGTGGATTATTCATGCTTCCCTTTTTGAGACCATATAGGGTAACTTTCTGACGTTGCCATGGCATTTTTAAACTATCATGGCACTAATGGGAGTATAGCAGTGAGGACGACCAGAGGTCATTCTCATCGCCATCTTGGTTTTGGTGGGTTTTAGCTGGCTTCTTTACTGCACCCTGTTTTATCAGCAAGGTCTTTATGACCTGTATCTTGTGCTGACCTCCTATCTAATCCTGTGACTCAGAATGCAGTAACCTTCTGGGAATGCAGCTCAGTAGGTCTCAGCCTCATTTTACCCAGCTCCTATTCAAGATGAAGTTGCTCTAGTTCACATGCCTTTGATACCACGGGACTATGTAGAATGTTGGAGGGCAGGAGCTAAATGTGGTTTTGTGCTGTGCCTTAGGATGCCTCCAGGCACTGTTGCTTGCCCTTTGGGACTAACAGGCTCTACCCAGTGGACACTGCCTGCCCCTTCTCCCCACAACTTATCTTCTGACGTCTTATACACTCTTTTGCACACACGGGCTCTGGCTGCCTCCTAAGCACATCAAGCATGCATGGGCCCTGAGGCCTCATTTATTTTGCCTGGGGCACACACCACCCAACCTGTTCCTGCAGGTATCTGTTGTTTCTGATTATTGCCCAGAGTTTATCTCAGCAAGGCCTTACTGGCCCACCCTATATGAAACTGCCGTCTTTCTCTCCACACACTCTGCTCACTCCTCCTTCCACCCTCCTGCTCCTTACCTTGCTTTATCTTTCTTCCTAGCACTTTTCATCATTAGACATACTACCATATGTTTCTTAGTTCATTTGTTTATTGTCTGTTCCTCTAAATTCCATGGGGGCAGAAATTTTTATCTATTTTATTCACTATGGTATCCCAGGTACCACAACAGTGTTTGAGATATAGTAGGTGCTTAATAAATACTTGCAGAAAGAAAAGAAGGAAGAAAGACAGAGAAAGAAGGAAAATAGATGGTTAAACGGAAAACATACATTCTCTGCATTTTGAAAGTCCAAAGTTAAGACAGCAAGTCGTTCTATCGCTTTGGTTGGATTCTCCCTTGGGCTCCCTGGAGGCCTACTTCCTTCAGAAGGGTTTTAAAAAGTCGGCCGGGCGTGGTGGCTCGCATCTGTAATTTGGGAGCACTTTGGGAGGCCGAGGCGGGGGGATCACGAGGTCAGGAGATCGAGACCATCCTGGCTAACATGGTGAAACCTGTATCTACTAAAAATACAAAAAATCAGCTGGGCGTGGTGGCGGGCGCCTGTAGTTCCCAGCTACTTAGGAGACTGAGGCAGGAGAATGGCGTGAACCTGGGAGGCGGAGCTTGCAGTGAGCCGAGATTGCACCACTGTACTGCAGCCTGGGTGACAGAGCGAGACTCCATCTCAAAAAAAAAAAAAAAAAAATTGACACCAACTCTTTGTTAATCAAAGAAAATGAAACAAACTCTTTTACACAAAAATGATCATGTTTTACATAAGACTAAAAGATTTATGTATATAATGGGCGAGGATATCCAGAACCCACCAAATAATTCCAGTAAGAAAATTCAAACATTTAACAAAGATTCATTTTTCAATAGCCCATTAGTCACAGAACAATTACCCAACTATTAACAATTAAACCTACCTATATATTAGAAATACATTTCATTTCACCCATACATCCAACACACTTTAAAATGGATAGAGGAAAATTTTATTAACTGGCTTTAGAAAAAAAAAAAAGTACCTATTGAACTCATATATTATATTATTATTATTATTATGTTGAGACGGAGTCTCGCTTCATCATCCAGGCTGGATTACATGGCACCATCTCAGCTCACTGCAACCTCCACCTCTGGGGTTCAAGTGATCCTCCTACCTCAGCCTCCCAAGTAGCTGGGATACAGGTACGCTCCACCATGCCCAGCTAACTTTTTGTATTTTTAGTAGAGATGGGGTTTCACCATTTTGGCCAGACTGGTCTTGAACTCCCAACCTCAAGTGATCTGCCCACCTCGGCCTCCCAAAGTGCTGGGATTACAGGCATGAGCCACCATGCCCAGCTGAACTCATATATTATTGCTTAAAGAGAACATACCAAATTCTTACCTCAGTTTTCCCTTGTAAAAAAAAGTGGAAATCCATAGTCCAGAGACTCTCTTTAAGAATGAGCGTTGCTATGGTGTGAGTTGGCTGAAAGTAAAGAGATATGAATGAAAGTAGTAAAAACAAATAAAAACAAAAGAATGAACTGCTTTGATAAGCACAATATGTTTATAACTCATAAAACATTTCATTCATGTTGTGAATTTTCTGGAGCATTACAAAATAATTAATATGCTTCAGGCTTTCCATTTGACTTACATTTATAGGATTTCTTTCCAGTAGGAGTTTTCACACAACTTTTAAATTAATTGTCTAAATGAACTTTTCTGTGTTTTTCTAACTACTAGGGTTCTAATCAGGTATGCATTTTTATATTTATAAGGTCCACCTCCATTATGTATTATTATGTGACTTTGAATGGATTCGAGAGAAATGAAGTCATTCCCGCATTCTTTTTTTTGAGACAGGGTCTTGTTCTGTTGCTCAGGCTGAGTGCAGTGGCACAATCACAGCTAACTGCAGCCTCAACCTCCCGGACTCAAGTGATCTTCCCACCTCAGCCTCCCAAGTAGCTGGAATTACAGGCACACATTACCATGCCTGGCAAATTTTTAAAAAATTTTTGTAAAGACAGGGTCTCTCTGTGTTGCCCAGGCTGGTCCTGAACTCCTGGACTCAGAGACTCAATCCTCTTGCCTCAGCCCCACCAAAGTGTTGGGAATATAGGCATGGGTCTTAGCCTGTCACCCAGGCTGGAATGCAATGGCATGATCATAGGTCTCACTGCAGCCTTGAACTCCTCCCACTTCAGCCTCTCAAGTAGCAGGGATTACCGGCACATGCTGCCATGACCAGCTAATTTTTAAAAATTTTTGTAGGCCGAGCACGGTGGCTTACACTTGTAATCCCAGCACTTTGGAAGGCCAAGGCAGGTGGATTATGAGGTCAGGAGTTTGAGACCAGCCTGGCCAATATGGTGAAACCCCGTCTCTACTAAAAATACAAACATTAGCTGGTTGTGGTGGCACGTGCCTGTAGTCCCAGCTGCTCAGGAGGCTGAGGCAGGAGAATCGGTTGAACCCGAGTGGCAGAGGTTGCAGTGAGCCGAGATGGTGCCATTGCACTCCAGCCTGGGCAACAGATCAAGACTCTGTCTCAAAAAAAAAATTTTTTTGTAGAGACAGGGTCTCACTATATTGCCCAGGCTGGTCTTGAACTCCTGGCCTCAAGCAACCCTCCCACCTCGGCCTCCCAAAGTGCTGGGGTTACAGGCATGAGCCACCGTACCTGGCCACATTCTGTACATTCAGAGCTCTTCTCCAGAATGAGTTGTTTTATATGATCAAATAGAACTAGAACACCAAAGGCCCTTACCACATTTCCTCTATTCATAAGACATTTCTTCAGTGTGAGTTCAGAAGGATCTTTTGAGATAAATTTAATGCATTTTATTATCATCATCATCATATTGAGCAGAATGATGAAGATGATGATAATGAGAGGGGGCATTCTAGAAGCATGTGATGCTGCACGGGCATGACACTCTGCCAGGCACTGCCGGAGTGCTCTACCTGTGTTATTTCATTTCATCCTCAGAGCTACCTATAAGGCAGTTACCATTATCCCTGTTTATGCAGATAAGCAAACAGGCTTGGAAAAAGTAACCGACATCAACATTTTCATCAAAATCATCTGACTTTAAAATTTGCTTAAACCAGTATTTGGGACTCTGAATTTGTTGTCAGAAGTATAGCAATAATATCAGATATACAGGGCTGAATTCAAGAGGGTGGACTGTGGCCACAAAAAAAGAATAGTAAATACGGATTGAAATGGTGTCAATATAAAATATTCACCTAGGAGATCTGAAGCAGAGGACAAGAGTAATGTTGGTGAGTGTGGGAGGGAGGGGGTAAGGGAATGTGACAGATGGGTAGGTAAGTTGGCAGGGGAGAAGACCACCCGGGCGGAGTTCCCTGAGAGAACCAACCCCTAGGATCTGAAGGAATTGATGGGGGGGGACCCTCAAATTCCCCATTTCCAGATTTAGCCTTCAGCCATGACAACTTCCTTTCGAGAGTTGCCTGCGGCTGTGTAGTGAACTGTGGCTGAGTGTTAGGTGAGTCGGGTTGGAGACTTAAGGCTTATCAATTAACTTCTGAGCCAGCTTCCGAAATAGTATAATTTAAATGCTGCATGGCCTTTCTGGGATAAATTCTCTTTACATGCTTGATGTTGCATCAGTTTTCTTTGAAAAATAGCACACACACTTTTATTATAGGTAAATTGCTCATACTGACTCTAAAAAGCATAGTCCTTCAATAAACATTTATTGAGCACTGTATTAAAGGGGGGAGCGGAGTAGAGCTGAAGTTTGTAGAGAGATATTGATGGGGAGGATGGGGGAGAGAGGACAGACCTCAGAGCCCATTCTTTTCACTAGAGTTAGCTTTGCTCCTCTTTTAGCTGTGGATAGATAAAAAATAACTTGTTCATGGAGTCTTTTTATAGTGGGAGCATTGCCTAAACCAAAATACGCATAGCGTGTGAACACCTGAAAAAAACCTTGTTACATTACAGGAAACTTTATTTCCAATACACTAGGTAAATAAACGAGTTATCACTACAGGATATGAAATTTTGAACATGAATTCTGTTTGCAGCACGTATTTTTTATTCATATTCTTTTTTTTTCTTTTCTTTTTTTTGAGATGGAGTCTCGCTCTGTCACCCAAGCTGGAGTGCAGTGGCACGATCTTGGCTCACTGCAAGCTCCACCTCCTGGGTTTAAGCGATTCTCCTGCCTCAGCCTCCCGAGTAGCTGGGATTACAGGCACCAGCCACCACACCCAGCTAATTTTTATATTTTTGGTAGAGACAGGTTTCACCATGTTGGCCAGACTGGTCTCAAACTCCTGACCTCAAGTGATTTGCCTGCTTCGGCCTCCCAAAGTGCTGGGATTATAGGTGTGAGTCACCGCGCCCAGCTCTATTTTTTATACATATTCTAAAAATAACTTACTTTTCCTGTTTTAGCCTCTTAGTTTAATCTTAATTTCAGAAAAGCACGATGGACTGTGGAATAATTTATGAAGTAAGCAGAATTTATGTGAACATACTTTTGAAAAATTGTGGCCACAATTATAATTTAATGCTTCATTCTTTCAAAAGTTTGCATTATGAATGTAAAAGTGCTTACAAAATACAAGTGAAATTATTATAGTAATTTTTCATAGTATGGATATTGAACAATTAGGTAACTTTATTCATTGGTATAAGTGGAATCATATTGTATTCTTTCTTTTTTTTTTTTTTTGGGATGGAGTTTCACTCTTGTTGCTCATGCTGGAGTGCAACGGCGCAATCTCGGCTCACTGCAACCTCCGTCTCCTGAGTTCAAGCAGTTCTCCTGCATCAGCCTCCCTAGTAGCTGGGATTACAGGCACATGCCACCATACCCAGCTAATTTTTGTATTTTTAGTAGAGACAGGGTTTCACTGTGTTGGCCAGGCTGGTTTCGAACTCCTGGCCTCAGGTGATCTGCCTACCTCGGCTTCCCAAAGTGCTGGGATTGTAGGCATGAGCTACCATACCTGGCTGATTCCTTTTTTTTTTTTTATGGAGATGGAGTCTCATTATGTTGCTCAGGCTGGTCTCAAACTCCTGGGTTCCAGTGATCATCCCACCTCAGCCTTGGAATCGTCATTTAAAGCAACATTTTTTCCCTGTCATTACTGCATCCTAAATCTTTTCATCTCAAAATTCTAATGTTTATTTATTGCTATTTCTCAGATATAGTGTATGGAAAAGGAGATAATGGAGAGTCGATTTATGGACCAACATTTGAAGGTATGTAGCTTTACATTTTGTTAGTTATATATTAGTTGATTATTCAAACTTAACAGGACTGGACAGTTTCACAATTCCAGATAAGATATCACTGGGAGCAATACTTAACAGTAAAAGCAAGAGTTAAAAATGAGCAGATGGGGGGAAGCACCCTAAGGCCTGACCAGAGCAGCTTCATATGCACATATTTTTTTTTCACTTACCTAATGATATTATTTCTTTAGGATAAATCCCAGAATTAGGATTATAGAGTCAAAGGGAATTTATATTTTTAGGACTTCTAATTTTCCGTGCTGATACTTAGAACTGGTACCTTGATAATCATTCTATTTAGACTGCTGTCAGGTAGCCAGGTATGGTGACTCACGCCTATAATCCCAGCACTCTGGGAGGCTGAGGTGGGAGGATCTTTTGAGGTCAGGAGTTCAAGATCAGCCTGGCTAATATGGTGAAACTCCGTCTCTACTAAAAATACAAAAATTATCTAGGCATGATGGCCCACGCCTCCCAGCTACTCAGGAGGCTGAGGCAGGAGAATCACTTGAACCTGGAACACGGAGGTTGCAGTGAGCTGAGATGGTGCCACTGCACTCCAGCCTGGGCAACAGAGTGAGACTCAGTCTCAAAAAAAAAGAAAAAGAAAAGATTGCTATCAGTAGAAAAATCCTGTATAACATTTACAACTAAAGTAGGTGACAAGGAATCTACCTAAATTCCAAAATACAAACAAGTAAAGACAAACAACAAACCAACAGTGTGGAAGAAGGCAGGGCTTCCCAAGAATAGGGTACTTAGGATCCCCTAAGGAGCCAATAGTGTGTGAGTACAAGGGTCCCCCAGGAAGGTTGGAAGAGGCAGGAGCACTGTAACCCCGTACACTCTCAAACCTGATCTGACAAGGCTCTCTTCCAGGACAGTCTCCCATGCAGGTGGAACTGCTGGGAATGGCATCAAAATTATCCGGGATACAGGGACAATCATGACAGAGAGGGAATAGGAACAGAGCCAGAAATGTAAGGAAGAAAGCTACATGCTTCAACATGCAAGATTTTCAACATGCAAGAGGGAGCTTTTTGAAACTAGAAAATCTACTTTCTTTCTAAAGATACATCCTCTGACATTTAGGAAAACTAATGTCACCCTGTATAACAAAGAGAGGTTCTCTGAAAGAAAATGGTGTTTCTTCAGGAATAGGGCATTGCAGTAGGCATACGTGTGCTGTAGGAAACGATGTGCATATTCAGGAAGGTAAAAGGAGAGAAAGGGTTTTAAAGGAAAATTGGGGAAGATTTCATTATTGTTTTGAAATGATTATCCTTGGCTACAGCGATCAGTAACAAGGGTCCAAGGTTGGACTGGACAGGTATCCCTGCAGAAGTATTAATATTTCCTGCATAAGGTTGCAATGGCCTTTATGCAAGGTTGTGGCTTTTGTAGTTCTTTGTGATTGTTTTGTTATCAGGCATACAAGTGTGAGAGTTCTCTGTTCATAGCTTTCCTTGGCTCTATTTGTCAGCATTTTTTAAACACACATGAGTACATTTTGATTCTGACCACTATTACACTAATTTTATATTAAAATGAACAATGGAAGTTTCAAGGTGATTATAAGAATAAAGAGAATAAGGAGCAGAGTAACATCAGCACTGATAATGAATGTACCCTAGAAAGACATGCTCATAGGATACAGTTGACCCTTGAGCAACATGGATTTGAACTGTACGAGTCCACTTAAAGAAACTTACTGTTTCTTAAAAAAAAAAAAAAATAGAGACAGGGTCTTACTATGTTCCCCAAGCTGGACTTGAACTCCTGGGCTCAAGCAGTCTTCCTACCTTAGCCTCCTGAGTAGGTGGGACTGCTGCCTACTTGGACTATCACCTAGCTTGGTTTGTTTTCAGTAAATCTATGAGAGCATTTTTTGGAGAAGCTGCCACTGCAGCTATACCATCAGGTGTGAAAACCTTGCACTTTTCTGTGAAATACTTTTACCATTTTTTTTTTTTAAGAGACAGTGTCTCACTTTGTCGTCCAGGCTAAAGTGCAATTGAATGATCATAGCTCATGGTAACCTTAAACTCCTGGGCTCAAGGGATCTTCCTGCCTCTACCTCCCAGGTAACTAGGGCTACAGGTGCATGCCACCATGCTGGCTAATTAAAAAAAAAAAAATTTGTAGAGTTGAGGTCTTGCTCTGTTGTCCAAGCTAGTCTCCAACTCCTGGGCTCAAGTGGTTCTCCTGAGTTAGCCTCCTGAGTCACTGGGATTACAAGTGTGAGCCACCATGCCTAGCCTGCAAAACACCTTTTTTGTCTTGTATTGAAAATGCAGCTTTTATGTGGGCACAGGATGGCTATAAGAAAGGCAGAACTATAGACTCTAATTAATGATTTGAGAAAAAGCAAAGCTATTATATGACAACTTAAAAGGAAGGTAAAAGACCTAAAACTGGAGAATTTAATTCCAGCAAAAGATGGTTTGATAATTTTAGAAAAAATTTGGCTTTAAAAATGTCCAGATGACAGGAGAAGGAGCTTCTTCTGACCAAGAGGCAGAAGATGAATTCCAAGATGTCATTAACAAAATGAGAGGAAAAAGGATATCTACCTGAACAAGTTTTATGGCAGACAAAAGTGACCTATTCTGGGGAAAAAAAAAAAAAAAAAGCCACCAAAAGGCCGGGCGTGGTGGCTCACACCTGAAATCCCAGCACTTTGAGAGGCTGAGGCGGGTGGATCACCTGAAGTCAGGAGTTCAAGACCGGCCTGGCCAATATGGTGAAACCCTGTCTCTACTGAAAATATAAAACGTAGCTGAGTGTGATGGCAGGTGCCTGTAATCCCAGCTACTTGGAAGGCTGAGGCAGGAGAATCGCTTGAACTCGGGAGGGAAAGGTTGCAGTGAGCCGAGATCGCGCCACTGCACTTCAGCCTAGGAGAGAGAGAAAGTCTTTTCTCCAAAAAAAAAAAAAAAAAAAGCCACAAAAGACATTTATTAGTAAGAGAAGTAAGCACTAGCATTTAAGGCAGGAGGGAATAGGCTAACTGTACCGTTTTGTGCCAATGCAGTTGGGTTTATGATCCAGACTGCCCCTAACCATAAAGCTGCTAACCTAAACACCCACTGCCAGCCTTTTGGTTGTACAAAAACGTTGTACAATGAGAACGCTTTTTCTAGATTGGGTCCATCAATACTTTCTCCCTGAAGTTAGGAAATACCTTGCCAGTAAGGGATTACCTTTTAAAAAGTTCTTTTGATATTGAACGATAATGCCCCTGGCCACCAGAACACCATGAGTTCAACACTGAAGGCATCAAAGTGGTCTACTCACCCTCAAACACAACGTGTGTAATTCAGCCTCTAGTTTGGGGGTCATAAGGACCTTTAAGGCTGATTACACATGATACTCTATGGAAAGGATTGTCAACATTATGGAAGAGAACCCCAATAGAGAGAACATCATGAAAGTCTGGAAGGATTATACCATTCAAGATGCCATTGTTGTTATAGAAAAAGCCATGAAAGCCATCAAGCTCAAAACAAGTTTCTGCTGGAGAAAATTGTGCCCATATGTGCTTGTCTTCATGGGATTTATGACAGAGCCCATAAAGGAAATCATGAAAGAGATTTGTGGGTATGGCAAAAAAGATGAGGGGTGAACATTGTCAAGATATGGATCTTGGAGAAATTCAAGGCCTAATATATACCACAGCAGAGGCATTAAAAGGTGACTTGATGGAGATAAGTGCCTCCGAACCAGTGCCAGATCACGAGGAAGAAGACATAGAAGAAGCAGTGTCAGGAAACAAATTGACACTAGACAATCTAGCGGAAGGGTTCTAGTTACTCAAGACTACTTTTCACTTCTTTTACAACATAGACCCTTTTATGATAAGAGCAGTGAAACTAAAGCAAAGAGTGGAAGAAGGATTGATACTGTATGGAATCATTACTAGAGAAATGAAAAAGCAAAAAGTCAAACAGAAATTATAATGTATTTCCGTAAAGTTACACTGGTGTGCCTGCCTTTCCGGCCTCCCCTTCCACCTCATCCACCTCTGCCTCTGCCACCCCTGAGACAGCAAGACCAACTCCTTCTCTTCTTCCTCCTCAGCCTACTCAGTGTGACAAGGATGAAGACCGTTATGATGATCCACTTCCACTTAATGAATAGTAAATATATTTTCTCTTCCTTATGATTTTCTTTGTAACATCTTATTTTCTTTAGCTTATTTTATTGTAAGGACACAGTATACAATACATATAGCACACCAAATATATGTAATTGACTGTTTATGTTACTGATAAGGCATCTAGTCCATTGCAGACTATTAGTAGTTAAGTTACTGGGGAGTCAAAAGTTATATGTGGATTTTTGACTGCTCCGAGGGGTTGGTGTCCCTAACCCCCACATTGTTTAAGGGTCAACTGTAGATCAAAACTGTAACAGTCTATATCAAAATAAGCTAAAAGAAGCCTGGGCAACATGGCAAACCCCATCTCTACAGAAAATACAAAAATTAGCTGGACATAGTGGCGCACACCTGTAATCCCAGCTACTCAGGAGACTGAGGTGGGAAGATCGCTTGAGCCTGGGAGGCAGAGGCTGCAGTGAGCCAAGATTGCACCACTGCACTCCAGCCTGGGCAGCAGAGTAAGACCTTGTCTCAGGAAAAAAAAAAAAAAAAAAAAGCTAAAAGACATTAAGAAAATGACACAAGACATGAAAGAACTCATAAATCAGAATTAGAAAAACTTAAACATGATGTGACAGAGCTGAGGAAAGAAGGGCTGAGGAAAGCAATGAAAGAAAAATAATTTCAGAAGTGAGTAAACCACAAGGAACACAAGAGGAAATAAAAATACAACGTATGTCCTAAAAGAAGTACAAGGTAGGCAGAGGAATTTTTTTGTTTGCTTTAATTTTTGTGGGTACATAGTAGGTGTATATCTTTATGGGGTACTTGAGATATTTTGATACAGGCAAGCAATGCAAAATAATCACATCATGTAAAATAGGGTATCCATCTCCTCAAGCAGTTGTCCTGTGTGTTACAAACAATCCAATTATACACTTTTATTTTAAAAGGTATAATTATTATTGACTGTAGTTGCCCTGTTTTTCTATCAAATACAAGGCCTTATTCATTTTTTCTACTATTTTTTGTGTCTATTAACCATCCCTACCACCCCACTTTAACCCCCACTACCCTTCCCAGTCTCTGGTAACTATCCTTCTACTCTCTGTCTCCATGATTTCATTTGTTTTGATTTTTAGATCTCACAAATAAATGAGAACATGTTATGTTTGTCTTTCTGTGCCTGGCTTATTTCACTTAGCATAATGACCTCCAGTCCCATCCATGTTGTTGCAAATGACATGATCTCATTCTTTTTTATGGCTGAATAGTACTCCATTGTGTATATGTACCACATTTTCTTTATCCATTCATCTGTTGATGGACACTTAGGTTGTTTCCAAATCTTGGTGATTGTGAACAGTGCTGCAACAAACATAGGAGTGCAGATATCTCTTTGATACAATGATTTCCTTTCTTTTGGGGTATATACCCAGCAGTGAGATTGCTGGATCATATGGTAGCTCTATTTTTAGTTTTTGAGGAACCTCCAAACTGTTCTCCATAGTGGTTAATGTACAAGGGTCCCGTTTCCTCCACATCCTTGCCAGCATTTGTTATTGCCTGTCTTTTGGGTAAAAGCCATTTTAACTGGAGTGAGATGATATCTCATTGTAGTTTGGGTTTACGTTTCTCTGATGATCAGTGGTGTTGAGCACCTTTTCATATGCCTGTTTGCCATTTGTATGTTTTCTTTTGAGAAATGTCTATTCAAATCTTTTGCCCATTTTGGAATCTGATTATTAGGTTTTTTCTATAGAGTTGTTTGAGCTCCTTATATATTCTGGTTATTAATCCCTTGTCAGATGGGTAGTTTACAAATATTTTCTGTGGGTTTTGTGTTTGTTTGTTTTTTTGAGACAGAGTTTCACTCTGTCACCCAGGATAAAATGCAGTGGTGCCATCTCAGCTCACTGCAACCTCTGCCACCTGGGTTCAAGCAATTCTCATCCGTCAGCCTCCCAAATAGTTGGGATTACAGGCGCACACAATCACGCCTGGCTAATTTTTGTATTTTTAGTAGAGACAGGGTTTCACCGTGTTGGCCTGGCTGGTCTTGAACTCCTGACCTTGTGATCTGCCCGCCTCAGCCTACCAAAGTGCTGGAATTACAGGTGTGAGCTACCATGCCCAGCCATCTCTTCACTTTGTTGATTGTTTCCTTTGTTGTGCAGAAGCTTTTTAACTTGATATGATCCCATTTGTCCAGAGAGTTTCCCCAATGTTTTCTTGTAGTAGTTTCATAGCTTGAAGGCTTATATTTAAGTCTTTAATCCATTTTGATTTAATTTTTGTATATGGTGAGAGGTAGGGGTCTAGTTTCATTCTTCTGCATATGGATATCCAGTTTTCCCAGCATTATTTATTGAAGTATTTTCCTCACCTTATGTTCTTTGGCACCTTTGTTGAAAATGGGTATGAGTTCACTATGAGTGTGTAAATTTGTTTCTGGGTTCTCTATTGTGTTCCGTTGGTCTGTGTGTCTGTTTTTATGCCAGTACCATACTGTTTTGGTTACTATAGCTCTGTAGTATAATTTGAAGTCAGGTAATGTGATTCCTTCAGTTTTGTTCTTTTTGCTTAAGATAGCTTTGGCTATTCTGAGTCTTTGGTGGTTCTATGTAAATTTTAGGATTGTTTTTTCTATTTCCATGAAGAATGTCATTGGTAATTCCTTTTTGGAAGAAAACGGCTTTATTGGACAAGCAGTGTTACAGCTCCGGTGGTGTTACAGCTCTGTGACTGCTCCTGCAGAGCAGGGCTACCCCGCAGAGAGACAGTAGCAGCTCAGGACAGTTTTACAGTCACATTTATACCCACTTTTAATTGCATGCAGATTAAGGAGCAGTTTATGCAGGAAAGGGATAGTAACTTTTGGATCATTAGATGCCATGGAAAAGACTGGTAACTCCCAGGTGCTGCCATGGCAACAGTAAATTGACATGGCACACTGATGGACCGGTCTCATTGAAAGGTGCTTTCACCCTGGCCCTATTTTAGCTAGTCCTCAATCTGGTCCATTGTCTGAGCCCCACCTCTAGAGTCAAGTCCTGCCTCCTACCTCATCTCCCCCTCAGAAATTAGGTCCTCCTCCTTAATCTTAAGGGGGCTGCAGAAGGGTAAAGGCCAGTCTTCTGTAACTGCTTCCTGCTGAGCTCATGGGCATAGGATAGGCCCTGCCTAGCACTGGAGAAGTAAAAAAATCTCTGGATAGCTGATGTAAGGGGCCCACAGGCAGGACACTTTAATTCTCCAGGTCAGTAGATGGGATAGGTTGGAAGCCTTGTGCCAGCATTGTTTTTTACCTGGAACTGTTGTAATCTAGAAAACACAAACTTTTACTAAGAGGTTACATAAGCAAGGGCCAAAAATTAGAAACAAAAAGATAACTTTCCAAGGTTCTACGAGAGGTAAAAACCAGGTGAGACTTGGGAAAGCACTTGATAGTTGACCAGCTATAGTTGGGGTCAGTGCCCTGGTTATATCTGTGTAACCAGGTAGCTTGTTCATAGATCTTTTGAATGTTAGTCTCAACTTGTCTAGAGTTGTTAAAATGTGTTCAGCAGGTTTTATTAATAACTACACAGACTCCACCATGTTCAGCTAGTAAATAATCCAATGCTAGTCTGTTATCGAGAACTGCATTTGCCAAAGAGCCTAAGAACTCTTGAATTCCCTTTAATGCCTGACCTGTGTTGGTGGCTAAGGATTCTAGATTGAGTCAAGTTCATTAGAGTTGACTCATGGTAGGCAAAGCTGCCCCAGGGTGCTGCTAGTCCTGTCACTGCCAATTCCTGCCAGAATTTCTCCTATTACTCACTTACTTCTGGTATTCTTCGGTGTTGTGAGGTTCTAGACAGTGACTCCTGGAGGGGCAACAGTGGCCAGCATACATTCACCTCTGTTCCAAGTTTTTGATATACAAAGGAAAACTGCTCCTTAGAGACCAGGTGACCCCCTAGGGAGTTGGGAGCAGTTCAGGTTGTAACTTCTTTCCATTCATGCCACAAACCAACATGCCACAAACCAAAATGAGCCAGTTGGGGCACAAACAGAAGCCCTACGGGGTGTGGTATTTATGCTTTGCTGCGAAGTTGTGTCTGTAGAGATATTTTTCCGCTGTTCCAATGAGGGTGGCGGGACACCCTTTCTTTTCTGGAAGGGGACAGTACTCCCACCTTCCCAGACTAGGCAGTTGTTTTTCCCTTATATGTTCTGATCCAGAAGGCACCATATGTGGTCTCTTCGCTTACAAGTGGAATCCCATTTACCTTGCTGTGGCCTTGGGAATGTGGCAACTAAAGTTGAATCAGAGCATCACAGGGAGGCTTCCGCTCTTGTGTCATGAACACAACAGTGAATGCAAAAGATAGAATCATTAGTGCACTGGAGATATAGATACCCAATTTCCCAGGTCCAGGTAATGGTGGCAGGGGTTTCAAGTGGAATCCGTTAAGTGGGGGAGAGTTCCATTTAACAAGTAGGGGTTTGGGATTTGAAGATCACTGTTGTTAGGAGGTTGGGAGGATGGTAGTGAGATTTCTCAGATAAGCCAGAAGATAGAACTCTCTATCCTGGGAATGTTCATGACAAATCCAGCAACCATGAAGATGATTATACAGCATCAAACTGAACATCAAAGATACATTTATTAAATTTTAATAAAACACATATAGCTTAGATGTTTGATGCATTTTGACAATTGTGTATACCTCAAGCATATGTTTATACTGTAGTAAAAATATTTATATATCTCAAGTGAAAATGTTTATACCTCAAATAAAAATATCTGTAAAAAATTGAAACCACTTATTGAAAATGCATACCATGAACCTGACAATTTGAAGCAGAACAACCAACACGGAGACCTATTTGTTCATAACATTATTAGACATTGAAAAATTATTTGGACATCTAGGCAAAAAGAGCAAGTGATTTATAAGGGAAAGAAAATTAGATTATCATATTCTTTGACAGCAACACTTTATGCTAGAAGAAAGTGGAATAATATATTTATGAACTCAAGCAAAGGAAACACGAGCAAGGATTTTATATCCAGTCAAACTGATGTTGAATTATAAAGGGCACACAGGTTTATCAGCATGCAAGACTTCAGGGAATAGTGTTGCCATTAGCCCCTTCTGCAGAATCTGCCGTAGAATGAATTTCACACAACCAAATATTAATAATAAGAGAGACCTTGACACACAACTGGTGGTGAGGATTAATCATATTATTATTTGTGAACTTACCACATTCAGTGAGGAGTATGCCAGGTATGGCAGCATGCACCGTTAGTCTCACCTACTTGGGAGGCTGAGGCAGGAGGATTGCTGGAGCCCAGGAGCTTGAGCCCAGGAGCCTGGGCAACATAGCAAGACCCCATCTCAAAGGGTGAGAGTATGCTGTGTAATGATGATATGCTTGCGCAGTGGAGGTATCGTCTACTTAAAAAATAGAAGAAAATGAATATATACAAGTTTTATTTTTTAATTCTCAGTAAAGTACACTGGTGATGGTATTTTTAGTATTGTTATTTTGAGACTGTTGTATATGTAATGTGGGATAAAGTCATTGAGTAATTATGGAATATTCAAATTTCATCATTTTCTTTGTCCTTGAGAATCCAGGATTCTCAATGTGGAAGAAAGAAGATAGAGATGAAATATAATAGAGGCTAATAAGAATATTCCATAGTCCTGAACGTGACTTTAAACTCAAGAAGTATCAAATGTCTATATATATAGCTTTATTCACTGAAAAGGTCTATAAACAACGACCACAACTCAGTAGCAATGGGTAGTCCTAGAATTTAGATTGTTGCTTTGAAATGTCATTTCTCACTTAAAGAAACCAGAGTCTCTGGGAGAAATGGCAGATGCCAGATCTCAGGGAGGAAATCTACGAAATGAGCCTGGAGCCTCATGTTCTATTAGATAGCAAAAGTGGCCTTTATTGTACGATGCTGCAAAGTGCAGAGATTTCTTTTCTGAAAGATTACTGCGGTCATGTCAAAAGGCCTCAGGAGCCAATTTGAAGAGGGTCTCACTGACCAAAGATGGAGTAATTTGAGCTTCACGAACAATAGTAATTGCAATTGATTAAAACCCAACAAATACTTCGAATCTGTGAGTTTATAATTATATTATCAAATAAAGGCTAATGGGTTACCTTTGGAGGAATACTAGGAAATGAATTTATCGTGAAAAGTGGGAAGTATAGGGAAAGAATCAAGTACCCGCCTTTCCTATATGAACTGTACTAAATTGTAGATAAGGGGAAACATCTCTTTATAAAAGTATTGCCACTGATAAATGAAAAGAAAATAATAGAATTGGAATGTCACCATTTTGCTGGCCCCAGTGAAATAATGGGTCTAAGCATTTGCTGCATCAGTCTCCTAATTTCACAAAAACAGAGACAACCAGACATGATGAGGCTTCTGTTGAAAGAACACACTACCAAATAATATGAGTCTGATTAAGCCTCTGGACTCAGCTGCCAATTTGCAAGAAATACAGTCAGTTCTGTTGTAATGTGACATATGTGTTCCTAAAAAATCTCCACACTTTGGCCAGACATAGTGTCTCATGCTTGTAATCCCAGCACTTTGGGAGGCTGAAATGGGAGGATTGCTTGAGCCCAGGAGTTCAAAACCAGCCAGGGTAACATAACGAGATCCCATCTCTAAAAAAACAAAAATTAGCTGGGCATGGTGGCATGCACCTGCGGTCCTAGCTACTTGGTAGGTTGAGGTAGGAGGATCTCAAGCTGGAGAGGTCCAAGGCTGCAGTGAGCCATGATCATCATGATCATGGAGCCATGATGGACCCTGCCTCAAAAAACAAAACACAAACCAAAAAAATCTACACTTTGCAGCATTGTACAACAAAAACCACTGAGTTTATTGTGAAAATGAGGTTTAAGAAAAACTTTCTTGATGGCATTAAAAAACAGGATAGTAACGAAAAAAACCCAGCAATACAGTTTTACATATGTTAAATGGTCATGAAACATACATACCTTGTAAAAGACCTGAAGTTCGTGAAGGTGGGCATGGGAAGAGTTGCAGCTTTTGAGCAATCTTGAAGTGGCGGAAGGAGGGTTTTCTGCAATCAGAACCCTAGATGTGGGTAGGAGAGGCTCAGCACAGCTCCAGAGTAGCTGGTAGATATCTGAGGTGTGTGTGTTCCTATGTGGCTCCGTGTAGCTGAATGCAGTTTTCATTTCCCTAGTGTTTCTCATGGTGGAAGAATGTAAGTAGGGGCGAAATTCATAATGCGCAAGACTTTCCCTAATGTATCCATCAAGTTGAAGCAAATGTGCATTTTCAAAACAAGTATTTTAGCAGAACTGACAGGACAAAGGACAGAGCAACATGCTGGGCTGTACCATGTGTGCAATCAACAGACTCCAGACTGGGAGAAATTCTCGAGGTTAAATAGCGGAGGTTCATTAGTAATAGATAAATGTAAGGAAAAGAAAGAGATGGAGGTAAGAACCTGCAGATTAAAAGAGGCTTAAAAAGCATAACCAATTTTTTTTAAATGGAAAAGGCTATAGTGCTTAGGGATACATATTTTGGATGTTAAAACTACAAGGAAACATTAAATGCATAGTTATATAAAAGTCGGGGGAATGATTCCTTCTGGGTGAGAGAGGGGCTTGACAAGGAACTTTGGGCAGAGGCCGGCAAAGTTTCTTTTCTTGGCCTGAGTGGTAGTTAAAAGGGTATTTGCCTTATAATAACTTTATACATTAGTTTTCTGTGGCTTTTTGTGTCTATATTTTAATACAATGAAAAGGTTATGAAAATATATGTATATTTTGAGATGGAGTCTCTCTCTGTCACCCATGCTGGAGTGCAATGGCATGATCTCGACTTATTGCAACCTCCACCTCCCGGGTTCAGGTGATTCTCCTGCCTCAGCCTCCTGAGCAGCTGGGATTACAGGTGCATGCCACCATGCCCAGCTAATTTTTTTGTATTGTTAGTAGAGATGGGGTTTCACCATGGTGGTCAGGCTGGTCTCAAACTCCTGACCTCGTGATCTACCCACCTTGGCCTCCCAAAGTGCTGGGATTACAGGCAAGAGCCACTACGCCCGGCCGAAAAGATATCTTTATTGAATCAATGGCCACAGTGAAAGGGAAAAGTAATAGCTACTTTCCTTCTGAATTCCTGCAGACAGCTTTATCAAATGAAAGCATGCAAGTGACACCATTCCTTTAGTCATTCATAAAATACTAAACTCCAAGGTAGGTTTCCACATGGTGCTAGGGCCTGTGGCAACAGAGATGGTATAACCGAGTTTCTACTCTGAAGGCTTGTAGTGGTTTTGTGCAGGCAGATGTTAAAACAGATCAATTACAGGTGCTGTGCCAGTTGCTGTTAGAGAGGAAGGAACTGAGTGCCGTGGGAAAAGAAAGAATAGCTGCCTGGAGAGTTGGGCGCAGAGGCACAGAGAAGCTTTGAGTTGCGTCTGCAGCAACACGTTGCGGATGGGGAACGGACTCTCCTGGCCCCAATCCCTGATGAGAATCCACTGTACCTCTCCACCCCACAGCCATTATCAGAGCACCCAAATGCTTTGTGCTTGGAGGCACAGCCTCAGATGGAACATAGGCCTCCTGTCCAGCAGGGGATTGATCTGTTCAATTCAGGGGATTGATAGTCTCTGCTGATTATCCCTCGCCCTATCCTTAGACTGTTGTAGTATTTGGTCTCCAGATAGAGTCTTTGCTGTCCTCACTGTGCCCATGGAGTCCCAGTGCGTTCAGTGAAGTGTTTATTATTCGGTTGGTCTGGTAGCACAAAATTATAAAAAATCCAGGAAGCAATCAAGTGGGAAGGAGAGATGTTCCAGAAGGAAAGATGAGTAACTGTGAAAGCGAGAGCACGGCTAGTCCTCAGAACAGCTAAGGCATGGGTCTGTCTCCCTCATCCCTTCACCTGCCCGGGAATGTGAAGGCAGCAGCCAGCCAGTCCTTCCTCCACATTTCTCTCATGGGGTCCTATTTCCATGAGATGCAGAATTAAAACCGGGGCTGCGAAAAACTGCAACCACAAAATTCACTTTTATTAAGCTTAACACAAAAATAATGCAATAAATAATGTATCATTTAATTAGATTTATTATTTTATAAACGAGTTAATTTTTTTTTAACCTAGGGAAAGTCTGTTTTGCTTTGTTTTGAATCACAACTTTTAAAGTCCTAAATAAACAGACTCTTTCTACTCAGGCAAGTTTCAGCTATTGGTTTCTGTGTAGGTTGTTCCCACACATACTTTGTCCCTGGCAGAAACACTCAGGAGAAAATAGGCTTGAATCAAACCTATTTACTGACCAGTGGCCTCACTCCTCACCAAACAAAGAGGACAAAAATTCCTCTATGGGGGCTTTCACTCTATTTAAACCTAAAGAGGCTCAGCCCCCTTCAGCAGTGCTGTTTACTGCCAAAGGGTGCATTTTGTTATTATGGAAGTATAAAGCAACTTAATGTTTTAAGTGTTAAATGAAGTGTACCAAAAATTTACTATTAGAAAAAAAATCAGGGAACTTTACATTAGTAAATAATTTTTTTAAAAAAAATTATAGCTAGCCAGGTGTGGTAGCACACACCTGTAGTCCCAGCTACTCAGGAGGTTGAGACAGGAGGCCTTGAGCCCAGGAGTTCAAGACCAGTCTGGACAACTAGCACAATGCCTTCTCTAAAAAAATTAAATTTGATTTAAATTAAAATTATAGCTCTTGAATTTTAGAGCTTTATGGAAGCTTGAAGAGAAGTGAAAAGAGGCAAAAGGAAAGCAGAGGGGTTGGGAACATCGAGAAATACCGAGGTGAGCAGACAGTTAAAGAGTTGAGTCGGAGAGACGCGGCAGAACAAAAGAACATGTAAATTACCCTTGTAATACTTTATGTCTGCAAAGCTAGTTAGAGTTAATGGTTCTTTCTTACACATAATTTTATTTGATGCATACAAGATCATGCCAAGTAGGCCAGTTATGGCATGACCACTGAGTGGTTTCCGTAGGCCCTGGCATTACTGCCTGACTGGAAGTAGCACAGCCTCAGGTTCTTAAGATTCACATACACATTCTGGACTTAGAGAATCCACACATAGTCATTTAGTTTTCAGGTCCATACATTTTTAAGTTTCTAAGTCAGCGACTACCTGTACCTCTTAAAAATGTAATTTATTCTATCCCTTTATAGCAATGGTTCTCAAATTGTCTCTAAGGATTTCCATGCTCTCCTAAATAAATGTGGTCAGGAGATGAGAGGGCTCTTGGCATTTTTTTTTTATTTTTATTTTTTGAGACTGAGTCTGTGTCACCCAGACTGGAGTGCATTGGCGCAATCTCAGCTCACTGCAACCTCCATCTCCTGGGTTCAAGCGATTCTTGTGCCTCAGCCTCCTAAGTGTCTGGGATTACAGGCATGCACCACCATGCCCAGCTAATTTTTGTGTTTTTAGTAGAGACGGGGTTTTGCCATGTTGGCCAGACTGGTCTTGAACTTTTGGCCTCAGGCGATCCACCCACCTTGGCCTCCCAAAGTGCTGGGGTTACAGGTGTGAGGCACTGTGCCTGGCTACTCTAGGCAGTTTTTGAACTGTTTTATACATGGGCTTTCACATAGGTAGCAATTTTTTGATAGGTATTATGATTAACTGCTTTAAAATTTCCCACAATCACAAAATTTTTGATAAAAATGTTACAACTCCATCAATTTTCTTTCCCAATTTTTACAGAATTTAAGAAAAATAAATCAATATGTAGAAGCAATGACAAAGAGCATTCTGTTAAAACTCTCTGAATCTTTGCTGTGGGCAGATTTCCATTTCATGCAATTTTCTGTGAAATTAATGAGTTTTTTTCTTTATTTCACTGAAGTGAATAAGGAGCATCAGCGTAATTATATAGACTTATTTGTACAAAAATGCCTCATTAGCATTTCATAAGGTGTCAGGGGTCTTTATTCAGTTTTCAACTTAACAGGCTGAAAGAAACTACCCCAGGTATGACTTAATCACTTAGTTTGCTTAGTTTGGAAACTTAAAATAGTAACAGCAATTGTAGTTTAATAAAATCTTATAGACAGTTAATATTCATATTTCTCAGTTATTCTCAGAAATTTATGAAGTTATTCAGTGAAAATTTTCACTGAATTTCTCATCCATTATTTCCTTCTGTGTATTTGAACTTGGAGGCAAAGCTGGGAATGGTACATCTTCAAATTGGTTGCCTGGTAATCACCATACAACTCTTTTTACTTCTACATCTTACGCCAAAATAGCTATTGCTTTCCACAAAATCTTGGTTGATCCAAACAAGGTTTCAGATTAAAATTTATTTGAAGATTACTAAAAATAAACATAATTTCCTTTCATCAACATTTTAAAACTACATGGAATGGGAAAGTACATGGAATGGAAATCTGCCCAAACATTTAGGGCCACACTTATGCCAATTAATGTGCTAGGAAGCCTGGAGCCAAAGCCACGAGGAGACACGGTTCCTGCCTTCACCTACTGGAGAAGAAATGTCATGTAAACCAATAATTACATAGAGTGTTATAAGGACTGTCCAAGAACTATGTGTAAGATGCTTAGGGTTCAGGGGAAAGGTCAGATCCACAAAAGACTTCTCAGAGGAGGTGTTTTTAATGAGCGGGGTGGTAGTTTCAAAGAAATACCAAAATAGCACAAGAAAGTTTGCTGACCTTTGTTCTTTTTTTTTTTTTTTTTGTATTTTTTTAGTAGAGACGGGGTTTCACCGTGTTAGCCAGGATGGTCTTGATCTCCTGACCTCGTGATCCGCCCGTCTCAGCCTCCCAAAGTGCTGGAATTACAGGCTTGAGCCACCGCGCCCGGCCATTGATTAGAGTACTGTATATATTTCCTTGTACATAATTAATTTTCTTAGCACACTTGTTTATGGTAAAGACAAACTAAAACTGAATGCTCCAATAGTTCTAATGAGGTTTTACAGTTTATTTTTTTTAACAGTCCATTTGAATGTTTGAAAGTAATTTGAAATAAATAGAGTATTTACAATTTGGAATCCATTGATACATATGATTGAGAGTGTTACCAAGGGTTCTATTTGTTCCTCATGTGTTACAATAAATTGAGATAATAGAAATGTGCTAATGACCTACTGATTATTGTCTTTCCTAGATGAAAACTTTTCAGTTCCTCATAATAAAAGAGGAGTACTTGGAATGGCCAACAAAGGCCGTCACAGCAATGGGTCACAATTCTATATCACACTGCAAGCAACTCCTTATCTAGATAGAAAATTTGTGGCTTTTGGGTATGTATATTGTAGATCTGTCTATATAATATTCACACCTATAAAAATGTCATTTAAAAATATTTGGATAAGTATTGTATATAGTGTATAGGTAGCTAAAAATAGGGCTTAAATGCAAAAATAATACAAATAGAGACAAAAGTATTTAAGAAATATTTTGCAAGAAGTTTGCTATCTATAAAAACACAGAAAATGGCCAGACACAGTGGTTCAGGCTTGTAATCCCAGTACTTTTGGAGGCTGAGGTCGGGGATTGCTTGAGCCCAGGAGTTCAAGACCAGCTTGGGCAACACAGTGAGACCCTATCTCTACAAAAAAATTAAAAATTAGCTGGGTGGGCATGGTGGCTCATGCCTGTAATCTCAGCACTTTGGCAGACCAAGGCAGGTGAATTACTTAAGGCCAGGAGTTCCAGAGCAGCCTGCCCAGCATGGTAAAACCCCATCTCTGCGAAAAATACAAAAATTAGTCAGGCATGGTGGCATGTGCCTGTAATCCCAGCTACTCCAGAGGCTGAGGCAGGAGAATCACATGAACATGGGAGGTGGTTGCAGTGCGCCAAGATCATGCCACTGCACTCTAGCCTAGGTGACATAGCAAGACTCTGTCTCAAAAATAAATAAATAGGCTGGGTGCAGTGGCTCACACCTGTAATCCCAGCATTTTGGGAGGCCAAGGCAGGCAGATCACTTGAGGCCAGGAGTTCGAGACCAGCCTGGCCAACATGGCAAAACCCCGTCTCTACTAAAAATACAAAAATTTAGCCAGGCCTGGTGGCGTGCACCTGTAGTCCCGGCTACTTGGGAGGCTGAGGCAGGAGAATTGCTTGAACCAGGGAGACAGAGGTTGCAATGACAGAGGTTGCAATGAGTGCACTGCACTCCATCCTGGGTGACAGAGCAAGATCTGTCTCAAAAAATAAATAAATAAAATAATAAATAAATAAATAAATAAAATTAGCTGGGTGTGGTGGTATGTGCCTGTAGTCCCAGCTACTGACGAAGTTTAGGTGGGAGGATTGCATGAGCCTGGGAGCCATGATTGTGCCACTGTACTCCAGCCTGGGCAACAGAATGAGACCCTGCCTCAAAAAAATATATAAGACAAAATGAAAAAAATAAAAACAGAAACCATTTAGGCATAGTCATAATAATGTTCTTTCTGTGTCTCTATCCACCTATCAGTCTTCAGCCTTAAGGATATTATCAATTCTTCATTACTATGAATCATACCACAGTGCTTAATAATATAGATATGCTAATATGTGGAAGTGAAGAGGTGAAGTCATTTAATTAATTGTCCATGTACATCATGAAGAGGTAGATGAAAACTATTCAAGTTACATGTAACTATTTTTACTTACATATGGAAACATCACAGGTAATAGTTATTATTAGAATATTATTAGCAAGATGCTTAAAGGCATGTGGACCTAAAATGGATGATGGAAATACTTTTCATCACTCCAATGTTTCATATCTCTCTTTAATTACTGAGTGAATATGAGGGAGGGCTTACTTAGTCTTCCCTGAGAGAGTGTAAAGTGTTTGGATTTTTCTGAATAACTGTTAGATTTATTCCACCCACTCCATAGGGATAATTACTGATGCGCCAGCACCTGGAATTTCATGCCAATGTTCATTTTAACTACAATAATCCCTTTAATGTAATGCTTTCTGTGATACTTCCAGGTTGAAAAAATAGATAGTGTATTTTCGTCCATAGGATATCTTTAAAGAGATAACATTACGTTAATAGATGCGTAACATAAAATAATGACTTAAGTTTTCCCTGGTCCCAAATAAATTGTATTCTGAGTTTGAAAATGCATTATTAAATTAGTTTTAAGGCCAGACGCGGTGGCTCATGCCTGTAATCCCAGCACTTAGGGAGGCCAAGGTGGGCAGATCATGAGGCCAGGAGTTCGAGACCAGCCTGGCCAACATGGTGAAACCCTGTCTCTCCTAAAAATACAAAAATTAGCTGGGCATGGAGGCACACACGTGTAGTCCCAGCTACTCAGGAGGCTGAGGCAGGAGAACTGCTTGAACCCGGCAGGTGGAGGTTGCAGTGAGCCAAGATTACACCACTGCACTGCAGTCTGACAACAGAGTAAGACTCCATTTCAAAAAAAAAAAAAATAGTTTTAAATCCAAATAGCATTTCTTGGATCATTTAAATCTCTGTCATATTGCTGACGGTCTCTATCCTCTACCAACTTCCTGGTGATCCTTTATATCTCAGCTAAAGGTACCTTTCTCAAACACAAACATGACTACTTCAAAACTTTTAGTGCCTCCATTACCATCTCCACATCTGCACAGCCTGAAGTCTAGAGTGGCATTCCAGGTCCTCCACTCTCTGGCTCCACATTCTTTGTTCAGCCTTCACTTCTGCTGTTTTCTCAACTCATTCAAACAATTTTGTTAGGCACCTGCAGTATGCCATTCATGGTACTCAGTGCTGGGGAAAAAGAATGACAATGTACAATCCCTGCTCTTCAGGGAGCTTAGAGTATGTTATGAAAAATAAGTCAAAGAGCCAATAGCTATGTGACAATGAGACATGGGCTATGCAAACCGTGTAAAGGGTGCGTTGGGAGACGGGTAAGAAAACACCCTCCAACTCCTTTCACCAAAGTGAACACAGAGCCTTACAGGGCGGCAATGGAGTGGAGAGCACTCGGTCTCCTTTTGATGGTTCCTGTTCTCTATGATCCACCTTCCTCTTGGGGAAATCTCTAATTTTTATCATCATCATTCTAGCCTCTGGGAGGCACTGCCCTCCTTCTATTCTGCTATTCTGCCTCAAGTAGGATCTCAGTGTATTCCTTAAATCTCCAAATTAAAAAAAAAAAAAAGTCTCCAAATCACAGTTGAGGCTGGGCTGGAATATTTAAACAAGACCTTATAGAATGCTAAGGGAGAAGCAGAAAGGTAAAACATAATAGGCAACTAGATAATCTAGTTAAACTAATGAAATAGAGCTCCTTCAGGGATACCTTCCTTCCCAGTTGTAGAGCTGCCTCTTCCCTATCATCTCCCAGTATCCCCGGGTATGTGTGAGCTTTTGGAAGCCCAGACATGGTTAGCAAGGTCCAGAGAGATACAGAATTTTCCTCTCTCATCCAAGACAGGCACTTCTTCCAAGCCTGGTTTCAGGTACATGATCCCTCAGGTGGATGATCCTGGGAATGTCCTTCAGGAACGACTGTAGCAATCCACAGAGCATGGCTGGCCCAGTGAGCTTGTAGGGAAAGAATATCACAAAACAAGCCTGTAAGCTCTCCATTCACGTGCACCCATGGTAGAGAGGGGTTAGTTGGAGGGGGAATTATTTCATTTTAAGAGACTTGTAAGGTGGGAGGGGGTCATGGAAAGTGTCATGAGAAGGTGAGTTGAGGAGTGAAAAGTCACGTAGAAGTTAGCCAGATGGAGAAGCTAGAAATTACAATGAGTCAAATCAATTTTAGGAAAATTGAAGAGCTTTTGCAGAGAGGCCCTGAGGAGTAAGAGAGCATCTTATCTACGAGTCATCTGGTCTGGGCAGAGCTTAGTGCCTAGGGGAGAATGGAGAGGGTGGAGACTGGATAAGAGGTCAGCTGGCCGGGTGCGGTGGCTCAAGCCTGTAATCCCAGCACTTTGGGAGGCCGAGACGGGCAGATCACGAGGTCAGGAGATTGAGACCATCCTGGCTAACACAGTGAAACCCCATCTCTACTAAAAAATATAAAAAAACTAGCCGGGCGAGGTGGCGGGCACCTGTAGCCCCAGCTATTCGGGAGGCTGAGGCAGGAGAATGGCGTTAACCCAGGAGGCGGAGCTTGCAGTGAGCTTAGATCTGGCCACTGCACTCCAGCCTGGGCGATAGAGCGAGACTCCGTCTCCAAAAAAAAAAAAAAAAGAGGGTCAGCAAGGGTCCAGCTCCCAATGGACCATGGGTGCCATGCTGCTGAGCACAAGCCTCACCCAAAGGTGATGGGGGCCATGGGAGAATTTTACATTGTGAGCAACACAACCAGCTTCTCATTTTGAAGAAAAAATCTCTTTAGCAGAAGTGAGGAATAATTTGGCAAAGAATGAAAAGGAAGTAGCAAGACCACTTAAGAAGCTCTGGTTATAATAGGCTATAAATGAAGTCCTGCTCTAAAGCACCAGCAGTACAGATGAGCAGGCAATAAGTGGACAAACTCAAGACATTGAGAATTTAAGAGTCAAGAAGCATGTTGGGAGGCTGAGGTGGGCCGATCACGAGGTCAGGAGATCGAGACCATCCTGGCCAACATAGTGAAATCCCGTCTCTACTAAAAATACAAAAAGTTAGCCGGGCATGGTGGCGGGTGCCTGTAATTACAGCTGTTCGGAAGGCTGAGGTAGGAGAATGCTCGAACCTGGGAGGTGGAGGTTGCAGTGAGCCGAGATGGCGCCACTGCACTCCAGCCTGGCGACAGAGTAAGACTCTGTCTCAAGAAAAAAAGAAGAGTCAAGGGTGAGGGCCTGAGAGGAGTCCAGACCAACACTGTCCAGTAGAACTCTCTGTGATGATGGAAATGTCCTGTAGTCTGCACGACCTAGTATGACAACCACTGGCCACATGTGGCCTCTAGGCATTTGAAATGTGGCTAGTGTGACTAAGGAACTATATTTAATTCTATTTAAGGTGGGGTTTTTGTTTTTGTTTTTGTTTTGTTTTGTTTGAGACAGGGTCTCACTCTGTCACCCAGGCTGGTGTGCAGTGGTGCAATCTCAGCTCACTGCAACCTCTGCCTCCCAGGTTCAAGCAATTCTCATGCCTCCGCCTCCCAAGTAGCTGGGATTACAGGCATGTACCACCATGCCCAGCTAATTTTTATATTTTTAGTAGAGATGGGGTTTCACCATGTTGGCCAAGCTAGTCTTGAACTCCTGACCTCAAGTGATCCACCCGCCTCAGGCTCCCAAAGTGCTGGGATTACAGGTGTGAGCCACTGCAACTCCCAGCCTATAATTAAGTTTAAATAGCCACATATAGCTAGTGGCGACCATACTGGGCAGTGCAGGTCTAGAGTAACTCCTAGGATTTGGGAACTGATTAGAGGGGTGGTACCATTCACCAAGATAGAGACTATAAGGAGGAGAATTTGGGAGAAAAGATCATGAATTCAAGTTGGACAAGTTTCATATTAGGATACCTATAGGATAGCCAGTTAGTGGCATCCCAGGAGGTGGATATTCAAGCTGAGTCAAAGCTGGAAATGTAATTTGGACGCAATTTGTAGACTAGCAGCCAAACTGCAACCAGGCCATAGTACCATCACTCCAAGAACAGTCTCTGCCTTTGCTTATCCTCTTTGTTGGAGAACAGGCTTTGTACTCTCTTTGGACAGAAATGAATCTATTTATCCTCTGCCCTTCATCCTCAGAACGTATCTTGTATTGTCCTATGTCGTGGTTTTTTATTTGGATGGCAAAAATAGATCCCAAAGGCAAAGAGAGGGCTAGAGTACAGTTGGTGTTGGCACTGACCATGCCCCTGTAAAGGTTTATGAGATGGAAGTTGCACCCTTCCCCTCAGCCACTGTCCCAGCCCAAGCACTGGCAGAGGGCACCAGTCCTATGTCTTGGCCTGTCTCTCTGCCCTCTTTTAATTGAAAGAACCATCAGAAGTCTAGCTCCACTCCCCAGAAAGTTCTAGCTCATGGCCAGCAAGTGTCTATGGAGATCTAAACTAGCATGGCTTTTTTTATTTTTTATTTTTTTAAATTTTATTTTATTATTATTATTTTTGAGATGAGTCTCACTCTATGACCCAGGCTGAGTGCAGTGGTGCAAACTCAGTTCACTGCAACCTCTACCTCCTGGGTTGAAGCAGTTCTCCAGCTCAGCCTCCCAAGCAGCTGGAATTACAGGCGTGCACCACCAAGCCCAGCTAATTTTTGGTATTTTAATAGAGACAGGGTTTCACCATGTTGTCCCCAGGTTAGTCTCGAACTCCTGTGCTCAGGCAATCCACCTGCCTTGGCCTCCCAAAGTGTTGGGATTACAGGCATGAGTCACCACATCAGTAGAAACTAGCATGGCTTTGAGCTGTCTTTTATTCATCCACTCTGTGGATGTTGTCAGGTGCTTGCTGTGTGCCAGGCATTATGCTAGGCACTGAGCCTGAGCACAAGCATGATCCCTGCTGTCATGAGAGAATCAGAAATCAGTCAAAGAAGCATACAAATAAATGTAAGGTTTCAACCCTGGCAACTTCTGTAAAGGAGAGAGAGGGAACTTAACATAAGCAAGGTGGCCTGGGAAACTTCCCCAAGGAAGTGATGACTGAGCTGAGGTCTGAAGGAAGACCAGGAGGTGACCATGCCAAAGGGTAGGGGTTGGGGAGTAACACGGGAGCTGTGGAAGAAGGGAGTGTGGAGCTCTTGAGGTACTGAAAGCCAGTCTGGCTGGCGCAGAGAGCAAGAGGAAGCATGTGGCCCAACCTCCCTGAGAGGCCATGGGAGATAGACCATGCAGGCCCTGGTAGGCAATGGCAGGGATTTTTGGTCTTCATCCTAAGGATAATGGGAAATTATTGTTGTGTTTTGAGCAAGGAGATGAAAACAGATTGCTATTTCGAAAAGACCATGCTGGCCAGGTGTGGTGGCTCACACATATAATCCCAGCACTTTGGGAGGCCAAAGTGGGAGGACTGCTTGAGGCCAGGAGTTCAAGAGCAGCCTGGCAATAGCAAGATCCTTTCTCTACAAAAATAAATAAATAAAAATATTGGCCAGGCCTAGTGGCACACACCTGTAAGCACTGGCTGCTCAGGAGGCTGAGGCAGAAGGATCACTTGAGCCAGGAGGTCAAGGCTGTAGTGAGCTAAGATCATGCCACGGCACTCGAGCCTGGGCAACAAAGTGAGACCCTGTCTCAAAAAAAAAAAAAGAAAAAAGAAAAAAAAAAAATCACGCTGACTGCAGGGAGAAGAACAGAGGGGAAGGTGCCAAGCAGATGGAGGAAGCCAGCTCAGAGCTGCAGCAGGAGGCCAGCTGCCTGGATGGTGGTCCTGAGTACTGTAGGTGTGGCAAAGTGCACACATCCAGAGAGGTTTAAGATACTTAGAGCTGATGTTCATTTAATTTGTAGGAAATAATCTTGACTATAGCTGGGTAGGACTCCATTTCGGAATGTAAGTTAAATATGAAAACTTACGACTGACTAAATTTTCTGTTTTTTTCTCCTATGTAGGCAATTGATTGAAGGAACAGAAGTGCTTAAACAACTAGAATTAGTTCCAACAGAGAATGAAAGGCCAATACATATGTGTAGAATTACTGACAGTGGAGATCCTTATGCTTGATTTTCATATCAATATTTTCTGTGATAATTTATTACTTTGTATCTGATCATCTGTTTGTAGATGTAATTAAACAGTACTTGATAAATTGTCATTTGAAAGCTGTGGCAGACACTGTAGGTTGCCTCATCGACACCCAATCGCTCCCCATCTTCCTTTCCTGTCTCTGCCGTAGAGACTGTGAAAGGACAATACTCAGTTTCCTAGACTCCTTCTCAGCCACGGGTGGCCACAAGAGGTGGTTGTGGCCGGTGAGACAGGAGTAGAATGCCAGTGGTCCTGCCCCTTCCCCTTCATCCTGTCTGGAATGTGGAGAGGCTGGAGCTGCAGCTGTCATCTTGTGGCCATAAAGAAAAGGCCGAGGCCAGGCACGGTAGCTCATGCCTGTAATCCCAGCACTTGGGAGGCCAAGGCAGGTGGATCACGAGGTCAAGAGATCGAGACCATCCTGGCCAACGTGGTGAAACCCTGTCTCTACTAAAACTATAAAAATTAACTGGGCATGGTGGCATGCACCTGTAGTCCCAGCTACTCGGGAAGCTGAAACAGAAGAATTGCTTGAACCCGGGAGGCAAAGGTTGCAGTGAGCCGAGATTCTGCCACTGCACTCCAGCCTGGCAGCAGAGTGAGACTCTGTCTCAAAAAAAAAAAAAAAAAAAAAAGCCAAGTACTGCAGAGATGTCAGCCCCAGTCTCTTGAGCTGCAGAACCAATACCAGCAACCACCTACTCTGGACTTCTTAGTATATGAGACTAACAGAGCCCTGTATTGTGTTGTTTATGTTACTGTTGGTTGAGAATTTTGTTACTTGTAGACAAAAAAAATTCTTAATTTAGCAACATACTTGATAGCCTAAGACATATGTCATAAAATTATGTTCTTGTTTGTACCTACATGTACTCCCAGGAGAAACTTGGTAAGTAACCAAATAGGAATGATGCAAAAGAAAAAGCAATTCGTTTTAATATTTTATTGTTTATACATAGCATTCAGAAAGGGTATCTATACTTTGGATGTTTTCATACACGACATGAACATCATCCTTATCTTTCTGAGCCATATCAACCCTGTGAAAACCAAGGGATTGTGTTACAGTCTCCATGGTGGCTGACTCATGTGATGTTACTGGAGATTCAGTTTTATCACTACTCTGTAGTCTAAAGTTCTCAAGCTCATATCACCTGGGAAGCTTTTAAAATGTAACCTAACAGACCTTGTCCTTGACCTACTGAGGCAGAGTTCCCAGGCGTCAGGCAGAGATTCTGTGTTTATTTGGTTCTTTCCCCAGGGTTCCCAGGCATGGGGCACAGATTCTGTGTTCATTTAGCTCTTTCCCCAGGGTTCCCATTTAGACAGCTGGGCACTAGTCATCTGGGAATCACTGCAAGGTATAAGGAACTGGTTCCAGCCCCCATGGTGTAGTGTAGTCAGCAGAGTGCTTGACTCTGCTGTTGGTGACCTTGCTCAGCTCCTGTTACACCACTACCCTATGCCCCTCGTCTGCCCAGACTGAGGGGGCTTTTGTTTTGTTTTGTTTTTGAGATGGAGTCTCGCTCTATCGCCCAGGCTGGAGTGCAGTGGCGCAATCTTGGCTTACTGCAAGCTCTGCCTCCGGGTTCACGCCATCCTCCTGCCTCAGCCTCCTGAGTAACTGGGACTACAGGCGCTCGCGACCACGCCTGGCTAATTTTTTGTATTTTCAGTAGAGATGGGGTTTCACCATGTTAGCCAGGATGGTCTCAATCTCCTGACCTCGTGACCCGCCCAAACCTTGGCCTCCCAAAGTGCTGGGATTATAGGCGTGAGCCACCGCGCCCGGCAGAGAGTGCTTTTCTTACCCTAAGCAGAATGAGGTTTCTCTTCCAAGAACAATCTCTATTTACATCAGTCTTAAAGGAGCAGGCTTCTAGTAGATAAGGGGCTTGCCAAAAGTAGGCATGGACTTTTTTTTCTTTTGAAATAATTATAGATTCACAGGAAGTTGCAAAAAAAGTACAGAGCAGTCCTGTGTATATTTCACCCATTTTCCCCAGTGGTTACACTTACAAAATGGTAGTACAATGTCAAAACCAGGCAGTTGACATTGGTACAATGTGTGTGATGCCGTTTTATCATGAGTGTAATCATGTAACCAATACTATAGAGAAAATATAGAACCTTTGCAGCACCTCAAAGACCCCCTTCCAGTATCCTTTTACAGTCACACCTGCTCCCCTGTTCCCTGCCATCCCTAACTCCTGACAACTGGCATTTGCTTATTTTTATGACAGCTTTATTGCTATATGACATATGCTTTATGCTAAGACCTGAGGTGGATGGGAGGAAGCAGACCGCCAATGTTACATTCTCAATTGACCCAGAGCAGCATAGTGTTAAGAATGTGTGTTCTAGAGCCAGACTGCCAGGGTTCAAATCCTGGCTCTGCCATTCCCTAGCTGCACAAACTCAGGCAAGAACTTTTCTGTGCCTCAATTCCTTCATCCGAAAGACAGTGGTACCTACCACATAGGATTGTTGTGAGGGTTCCATGAATCAATAATTTGTATAAAGAACCTATAAGAGGACCTGGTCCGCTGTAAGCGCTTGACAAATTTAATAATAAATTACTAATGTGTAACCTTCAGGGCTGGTCTGCTGTAAGCGCTTGATACATTTAATAATAAATTACTAATGTGTAACCTTCAGGGCTGGTCTGCTGTAAGCGCTTGATACATTTAATAATAAATTACTAATGTGTAATCTTCAGGGTGTAGCCTCAGAGCTTGGACTTTTTGAAAGCTCTCCAATGATTCTGACAGCCAGATTTGAGAATCCCTGAGGAGCGTCTCCCTCTTCCTGTACTCGCAGACTTCTGAGCAGTCTGAGAACTTAGGTGATTTGTCTGCAGCTTCCAGACTCTCTCGCTGGGCCTTTGCCCAGGTTCCTCAGGTCACACTGGGGACATCTCAGACAAAAGGGAGATGGGCTTGCCACCAGGATTCAAAACAATTGGTGAATGAAAACTGATTCTTTGCAAGGAGCCCAGTTAAAACACATGGCAAGGGTTGCTCATGTAATAACAAGCAGCAGGGCAGTTCTCACTGGTGATGAACCTATGTATTAATGGCATTAGGCATTTTATCTGATGTTGTGAAAGAACTGGAATATTTGCGTGGGTGTAAGAAACTGATTCCAGCTCCCTTTGTCAGCAGCAATAGAAAGATAGAACTCTGCCAGTCTTCTAAAGGATGGCGAGTTCATGGTCCCTTTGTTCACTCTAACTTTCCACTTCTGGGCTGTAGAAACCTCAACCACAGATCTGTGCAGTGGTTCTTATCACCAACACTTAAAAGTATACACACTGATACTTCTGTGCTAGAATGATTTGTATGTTTAACCTCCTGGTTGAAGAAACTGATTGTTAGAAGGACTCAAAAGTTTACTCCAATGAACTCCACACGTAAGACTTTGATGTAACCAAACTGAAATACATTAATTAAACAGAAGGGATTCTAGATTTTCCCACATCTATAGATAGGACCATAAAGGCCTTCTGATGATTTACACAAAATGCTAAGTTATATATCTAAACTTGCCCTAACTGTTGATATGGCAAAGTCAAGGACATACGCTGTATCTTGTAATAGGCCATGTGAATAAGGGAGTGCATATCTAAACATTTTTTCTTCTATGGGGAGATTTCTTCTATGAGGAAATATTGAAAATTCTATCCAAGGAATTTGTTTGCCCCTACTGCAAACAGTGCTGGTTATTTGTTAAGGAATGGATAGTCTGGCAACCTCAGGATTCCAGACCCCGAGTTTTTAATACATATTTTAAATGAAGCATATTTGTTTGAGAACCACCTGTCCAGCAATGTGATGGTCAAATCACTTAACCTTTCACTGTCCTCATTTGTAAAAAATAACAGAAGTTGAGTTGCTAGCTTTCTTCTGGCTCTAAAACTTCAGTGATTTTTCTGAGTAAATGTATAAAATAAAACTTTCTTAAGTGAAATGGGGGTACATCTGTCTCAGTGTTCTGAGGATTGAGACAGCAAGTGAAGGTGCTTCTAATAATGCTTGGCACACAGATATTCCGTAAGAATTAGTTTCCCTTCGGAAACATCTCCCTGCAAAAACCAGTCACGCTACCACTAAGAGAATATCATCATCATCATTTCAAGAAATATCAAGCCCTTTTTATACTGAGTATTAGCAGTTCTCACTAACATCAGATTAACTTTCAATCAACTGAACTAATTCAAAGGTATATCTTTAAAATTAAAATTGGTCTCTACCACACCTAGCAATATTCTCTCTTATGGAGATTTATTTTTTAAACTATATTGATATTACCATTCCCTACACTTCCCAAAGTGGAATCACCACCACTTAAATCTGGCAAGTCTTAAGACTTTCGAATATCATGTGAAATACTGGTGACAAACTCAGTAGTAATGTATACAACATGAATTACAAGTTGCATATTTGATAGAGGGCTTTGTAAGTATAGTGATAAATCACAGGTTCTTTTACTTTAGCATGCGTCAGAATGCCGGGGCCTGTCAAACACAGATTGCTGGACCTCAGAGTTTCTGATTCAGTGGCTCCGGTAGGGCTGGAGAATTTGAACAAGTTCAAGGTGATGCTGCTGCTGCTGCTGCTGCTGCTGCTGCTGCTGGTCTGGAGAACCGATGGGATATGTTAGAGACAGATCTATGAGAGACCTGTGGCACACAGGTATGTAGAAGAGAAAAGTCACAACAGTAAAGTGTAACCTACAACAGAAAAGGAAGAATGAAGGAAACTGACAAGAAACCTTGATTTCATCAAGGCAGCAGAGGAGGTATGCTATGTTGACCAATTAGACAGTGACCAGAACCCTGTTGCAAGGTGCTGAGGTTCTTAGCCAGGTCAGATGTGAGACCTCCAGGTGCTGGACAGTGGCAACGTGGTAGTCAGGTCCTTAGGGAGGGACTTGGACACTTGGGCTGCTCAGGACATGCACTTTGCCAGTCAACACCGAATTACTAGAATATTTTAATAACCAGAGTGGCCATGAGGTGTGTTCTGGCTGAAAATCAGCTCTCCAAGACAGGATCGGAAGAAGCACAGTGAATACCTCGGGACAAGGGGAAGTCATAGCTAATCCAAGATAGCAGCAAGCCGCCTGAGGTGTAGTTTAGCTTGAACTTGGAGGTTATTCCGAAGGAACAAGTCAGGAAAAGGCTTCATTTCCTAAAGGACCAAAAGATGTGATGCAAAGAGCTCTAGCAGACCCAGGATGTGAAGCAGAAAAAAATCATGCGTCTCAGGCCGGGCGCGGTGGCTCTTTGGGAGGATGAGGCGGGCGGATCACGAGGTCAGGTGATTGAGACCATCCTGGCTAACACGGTGAAACCCCGTCTCTACTCAAAAATACAAAAAACTAGCCGGGCGAGGTGGCGGGCGCCTGTAGTCCCAGCTACTCGGGAGGCTGAGGCAGGAGAATGAGGTAAACCCGGGAGGCGGAGCTTGCAGTGAGCTGAGATCGCGCCACTGCACTCCAGCCTGGGTGACAGAGCGAGACTCTGTCTCAAAAAAAAAACAAAAAACAAAAAACAAAACAAAACAAAACAAAAATCATGCATCTCAGGTGCCAGCCTAAAGGGAACCTGGGATGGGGCCATGACTCCTGCACATCCAAGAGGTTTGTGCTGTTTGTGCGCTAACCTTACATATGTTTGTAAAGAAAGTAGCAAAAACAGTATGTCTTGATGTAATTTTGTAGATGAATCACTGTTAAGAATTGCAGGCCTGGCATGGTGGCTCATGCTTGTAATCCCTGCACTTTGGGAGGCCAGTGGGGGAAGATTGCTTGAGCTCAGCAGTTCTAGCCAGCCTGAGCAACATGGTGAAACCCCGTCTCAAGCAAAAATACAAAAAATTAGCCGGGTGTGGTGGCACACCCAGCTATTCAGGAAACTGAGGTGGGAGGATCACTTGAGCCCAGGGAGGCGTAGGTTGCAGTGAGCTTAGATTGCACCAGTTTGACTGAAATAAGCCAATTTGTTCATTTATTCATTTTTTTTCTCAAAAAAGAAAAAAAAATTGCAGCGGTTTAGGATAGGATACTTTTGTGCAAGTCATAGTGTAAAGCAGTGTTCTCCAACTTTTTTTTTTTTTTTTTTTTAAATGAGATGGAGTCTCGCTCTGTCACCCAGGCTGGAGTGCAATGGCACGATCTTGGCTCACTGCAACCCCCACCTCCTGGGTTCAAGCAATTCTCCTGCCTCAGCCTCTCAAGAAGCTGGGATTACAGATGCCCGCCACCACGCCTGGCTAATTTTTGTATTTTTAGCAGAGACGGCGTTTCGCCATGTTGGCCAGGCTGGTCTCGAACTCCTGAACTCAGGGGATCCGCCGCCTCAGACTCCCAAAGTGCTGGGATTACAGGCGTGAGCCACTGCATCTGGCTGTTTTCCAACTTTAAGACTATACACATGTACATATCTTCTGGGAATCTTGTAAAAATGTAGGTTCTGATTCAGGAGATCTGAGCGGGAGGCCTGAAGTTCTGCATTTCTTATGCATTTCTACGTGATATAAATGATACTGGTTCAAGAACCACACTCTGGAAAGCAAGGGTAATGCGCTGGTTTTCCAACTAAGCTGCAGATTAGAAACACCTGGGAAGCTTTTAAAACTCCTGATGCTCAGACATTATTCCAGACCAATGAAATCAGTACCCAGGCATTAGTATCAGTATTTTTCAACACCCACCACCACCACGGCTGCCATCAGGTAGTTCCAATGTGCAGCTAAGGTTAAGAACAACTGCTCTGAAGTATAATGCTCCCCTCTGGTGCCCTGGCACACTTTTCAAAGAAACATCCATAAAGTGGAGAGCCTCGTAATGAGAGTATCTCTAGAATTTCACCCTCAATCTTAATCACCATATTAATAGTAAGACTCTGCATATACAGTTTTAGCTCACTAATATTTGATTTGTCCAATCCTTCTCTTTGTCAAAATGGATTCAAATACTACTAAATGAGCTTTAATACATGCTGTTAAAACTGTCTTACAGACTCCAGCCCTTGCTTCCCACCAATACTCCTCTAGATGAATCTGCCCTGACCCACAGCTAAAGAGTTTAGGGAGCTATTTGTAGCAGCTGCCCTCCTACGCTTATTTTTTTATTCTATTCTATTCTATTATTCTATTCTATTCTCTTTTATTTTATTTTTTGAGGCGGAGTCTCAATCTGTTGCCCAGGCTGGAAGGCAGTGGTGCAATCTTGGCTCACCGCAACCTCTGCCTCCTGGGTTCAATAGATTCTTCTGCCTCAACCTCCCAAGTAGCTGGGATTACAGGAGCCTGCCACCACACCGAGCTCCTCCTGTACTTTTCAATGCAGCTAATTATTGGCAAGGGTGGACAACTGACTGAAATAAGCCAGTCTGTTCATTTATTCATTTAAAAAAAAATTAAGTGCAGGGAATAAACTGATGAGCACTGTCTGTATTCTGAGTTAATCTAGCAAGAAAGATAATTGTTATATAAAGCAGTATATGCTTTGTTACGGGCAAGTCCAGGGTGCACACAGCAGGAACATCTTTTGTAGTCTGGGAGTGGGGAGAAAGGGGTAGTTGAATATTTTAAGGATAGCTTAAGATGGGAGTTACAGCTTGGCTGAGAGACCTGAAAGTAGAAGTAGGAGTTGGTCAGATGCCAGAAGGGAATAAGAATGGTCTAGGCAGAAGAAATTGCACGGATGAAGATCCACATGCAGAAGAAAACATGACCAGTTAGGATAATTGGAAGCTCTAGTGTAGACTGCATGGATGGTGTCAGAGCAGACAGTAGGTAACAGACAGGATGGGAAGGCATGCTACTCAGTCAAGTTATCTCTTCCAAGAGTTGTAACTGTAATACTGGGCAATAGAGATGATTGGCTGTGGGGATATAGATCTGGCAATGTCCTGTAGGGGTGTAGCCTGAACTCCTAGCAAACCAGCTCCACACGCTAGGGATTCCTCCTTTTTTTTTTTTTTTTTTCTTTTTTTTTTTTGAGTCAGAGTCTCACTCTGTCGCCCAGGCAGGAGTACAGTGGAAAGATCTCGGCTCCCTGCAAGCTCCGCCTACCCAGTTTTTTTAGTAGAGACGGGGTTTTACCGTGTTAGCCAGGATAATCTCGATCTCCTGACCTCGTGATCCGCCCGCCTCGGCTTCCCAAAGTGCTGGGATTACAGGCATGAGCCACCGCGCCCGGCCGGATTCCTTTTAGGTTCAAGTCTCCATTGGCCCTCACACATTTTATTTCCCACCCCTGAATACCTGTAAGATTTACTGTCATATTCTTACAGTGAATGGATTCCCTTTAACACAAGCGAGTACAAGAGGGTTTGTACTTCTTGCTATCAAGTAGTGGAGCCAAAGCTCTGATTATTAAGGGGCCACTGGATGTTAGTTATAGCTAGAAGGCAGGGTCCTGTTTGGAGTGTTGGTCTGTTTATTTGGGGAAAGGTATTGACATAAGGCTGAAGCATTGTATAAAAATTTGCTGTTTAAAAAATCTTAGCGGGAGCTTATACTGTTAGAAGATTCACAAGCACAGAAGCACTCTGTTTTGCTGCTTTCAAGAAAATAAATGGTTAAGAAGGTGGCTCTAACAACCAATCAACAACCTAATTGCAAGCAAAGTGTCTAAGAGGAAATAACCTGAGTGATGGCTGACCTTGCAGGCAGAACTTTCTGAGGGTTCTCTTCAACTGTGATTTTACCTCCAGGGGACATTTAACGATATCGGGAGATATTTTTGGTAGTCACAACTGAGAGGTGGGGTGCTTCTGGCATCCGGTGGGTAGAGGCTGCTGAACATCCAACAATGCACAGGACAAGCAAGAATGAGTCAGCCTGAAATCTCGACAGTGCCAAGATTGAGGAAACGCTGCTCTATGACAACAATAAACAGAACCTTACTCTTTCAGGAACTGAAAAAAAAACAAAAACAAAAAAACAAAACTGTCTCTCTGAAGTGGTGAAAATGACTTTGGAACTCCCTTGATCTACCGCTACAGTTGCCACGCAAAATAAAATAAACCAATAGTTTTCTAGTCTTAAAACAAGAGCGTGAAATGTCCCTTTATCAGGACTGAGAAATATCTGAGGACTGGAGTTGAACATTCAGGTGACAAACTGTTAAACAATGGTCTCCACAGAGGAGTATGTTTATCCTAGGGTGGAAAGAAGACAACACACCGGGTTCTGAGAACAGAACTTCCATTCACTTTTTTTTTTCTTTATTTCTTTTTTTTTTTTTTTGAGACGGAGTCTTGCTGTGTTGCCCAGGCTGGAGGGCAGTGGTGCGATCTCGGCTCACCGCAACCTCCGCCTCCCGGGTACAAGCGATCCTCCTGCCTCAGCCCCGATAGTAGCTGGGATTACAGGCACGAGCCACCAAGCCTGGCTAATTTTTGTATTTTTAGGAGAGACGGGGTTTCACTATGTTGGCCAGGCTGGTCTCAAACTCCTGACCTCAGGTGATCCACCCGCCTTGGCCTCCCAAAGTACTGGGATTGCAGGTGTAAGCCACCGCCCTGGCCCCTATTTACATTCTTAACCTTATAAAAAAAATTAAAGTTGCCTTGTGCTTTCATTTGGTCTGGGTGCCAGACAGTCAAGTGTTAAATACAGAGAGAGGCCTCCTGAGAGAAGAGCAGACACTTCTTTGTTTGAACGACTGATGGTGGGAGCTCACTTCCCTGAGAGCATTCTCATGCTTCTTCTGCCCATGGGCTGGATGAGTCAAAGCTATCAGCTTTTTGTTTACATCCAAGCAACACTACTCCAACTAGCGTAGGTATTGGAACAAATGTTCATAGTCCTGAGGGTACAGAAGGACGACACTGGTAAGATCTCAAGGGGAAATAAAAAGCTTTCTATTTGAGCAAAAAGGTAAAAGCACTGTGCAGTCATCTTTTTTGGCGTTCGTGGCACATCACAACAGACCTCACGAAAGCAATTAATATTCCTATATTATTAGGATAACTTTGCATAATTAAAATTACATAAGTGTACAACAGCTGAAAACACAGCATTAAATACAACCTTGAAGTCTAATTTTTATCACTTGATAACCGTATCAAATTTTGCGAACATTTTGAGAGTCTTGGCAGTAGATGGCGCTCACCCTTACTAAATAAAAGTCTTAGCAGTGCCTGAACACTAACAGGCACTTAAGAATCCAGCTCTGATGCCAGGCAATCCCGTATCCAGGTCAGGTCACTTTTCTAAGTCTCAATTTCCTCACTGGTAATGTGGGGGTGGCAGCCACCCCAATGGCCTCCAACCCAGACCGCTTTTGATTCTCTGACTACAGTGGTGGAGTTGACACAGACCGGCTGCTGCAACCGCCGCCTGAAATAGCAATTCGGAAAAGTCAGGCTGGGAAAGTGACAGAGTAGACGCTCTGCGGCTCTGACCCGGGCGGCGCCTCAGCAGCCCACACTACGTGGGCGTCAAAGCACAAACTCCTTAACCACGTGGTGCCTCCATTCCCCTAGGGAGTCCCATCATAGGATAACTTCCAGCAAAATCAATCTTCAAGAAAAAAGGAAGGGGTCCTCCGAGAATATAAGGAAACACTCTGGGGATCCGGCAGCACAGCACAAACTTAGTTCTTCTGAGCCGCACAAAACCAACTTCCGCCCCACCGGAGTTGCGTCCGGAAGGCGCGGCCCTGGAGGTCACGTGGGGCCGCGGAATTACGGCCTGGCGGGCCGGTCAGGTGGACGCCGTAGGTCACGTCATGTCGGCTGTTCCATGCACGTCAGGGTGAGAGCCGTCCCTATCGCAGGTATGAGACAAGTCCAGCTGCGTCGTGAGTGGTAATCGGAGGGCAAGAAGAATGATTTGCAGGGATCCCCAGTTTTCTTGGCTGTGGTACAGTCTCTTTGAGGGCCAGGTTCCTTCGGTTTCCTCCCAACTGCCCCCGTAGAATTCCCGTTGGTATCGCCCGGGCCCCACCTCCCTCCGCCTCGCCCCCGCACACTGAAAGCAGGGGCCCCTCACGTGACCCCAGCGCGCTCCCGCGGGGAAACATAGTGTCGGAGGCGGCGCCGCAGGAGACTGAGGAGTTGACCTAGCGTTGCGCGCCGCAGCTTTCGCCCGGACGTAAGCGCTGAGGACACGATGTCGCGGCTCTCCGGCTCGCTGCTTTGGGCCGCCACCTGCCTGGCCGTGCTCTGCGTGCTGTCTGCGGACGAGAACACAAGCTCGCATCCGAACGTGACGACTTTAGGGCCCTCCAACATAACCTCGGCGCCGGTGACGTCCCTCCCGCTGGTCACCACTCCGGCACCAGGTGGGCGCGGGCCCTATGGGCTTCCCGCGCTCGCCTGCCCCGCCGAGCCGCATTGCCTGCCCGCCTTGCGGTCGGGGCCCGGGCTCGGGCCAGGGTCGGGCGGGCCGGCCGCGCTCGGGGTGCGGTGGCGACTCCGGCAACATGGCGGCCCGCTTGGAGTCCACTCGCGGCCGAGCCGGGTGGGGAGCGCGCTGGGGGGGCAGGGGACGCGCGGTTCCCCGTGGCTGCGGGGCTGGGCCCACCTCGAAGTGTTGCAAGTCGAGGTGCCTTTTAAAAGTGCATCATAATCCTTAGCCTCACTTGGGGTCGGAAGTGAGGACGTGGCTTTTTTTCGCGGGGGCAGCGGTGGGGTTGAGGATGGGGCCGGGCGTCGCGCCTCTGAGGTTGGCGGTGGGACCGAGCTGCCTCTCACTGCGGCCGGTCGCCTCTCTCCGGAGGTAGCTTTCTCCGGAAGTCCGGGAAAGAGAAACTTAAAGACGGTAATGCTCGTTGGTGCCTCAGACTTGAGTCTGAGAAAGTCGCTTGAGATTTAATTACGTTAATTCTGCAGATAGGAATAGAATGTAACTGAGGTTTGAGCACGTAGTTAGTGAAAACTTCACACTTCATGGTATGCGAAAAGGGAGAAAAGTACCCATGTTATGTACCGGGTGTTTTGCGTACATATCCTAAGGCTAAACTGGAAGGTGGGTAGTGAAACCTAGGAGGTAGGTGCAGAGACAGAGATAGAGATGAGTAAACTCTCCTGACAGTGTGTGTTTATCCTTTTTTCAATTGTTTTTAAAATTTTCTTCACTATGTCTTGTGCTCAGACAGCGTATTAGTAGGTTGTGGAATTGGGATTCGTGCCCAGGTCTGTGGGTTTTCTAAAACCTGATCAGGAGCATGTCTTTTGTTATGTACAGTCGAATAGGGCTGGTTAAGGTATACATACATTTTAAAGCAGAAATTGGCACATACCGTGACAACGCAAAAGAGAGAAGAAAGATCAGTTTGAGATAATAAGCAGGAGAAACACCAGATGTTTAAAACCTGCAGTCTCGTATGATTGGTTATTCTAGTTAACATTAGTTAAGAAGTAATGTTTATGTAGTTAACATTGGTTTTTCGGCCGAAGAATGCCGAAGTGTAATGATTTTTATCACGGCATTCATAGTCTACAAATTCTCCTCTAGTTTTAGTATTTTATAAAAGTTTGATAAAGTACATAGTAAACTTAATGTTTTGTTAGTTTCAGGAAGACGTAATGGTAACATTTCAAAACGAGGGAAGTAAATTGCAGTATAATACTGGGAATTCTAACCGCACTATTTTTAAGATGATAAAGCAGAATATGTTTGTCTCCGACTTAATTTGGCAGTTTCCTTTCAGAATTGTAGTGTGTATGTAAGAGAAGGTTGGAAGTATCAAATTAATTGCCTTTGTGTAATTGAAGTGCGTGCAAAGGAGTTACGTATTTTCTGGAAATCATAAGTGGGTGTGGTGTGTGAAAGGTAGAAGTTTAGTTCATTGTAAAGAACATTTGAGACATTTCACTCCGCTACACCCATCATCAAGCACAAAGGTTTTTAAACAGCATGTTTTATGTATACAAACTTAAAATTTATTTCTACTTTATGAACCCTCCCCCCCCCAACCGTACATGTCCCAGTCTTTAATAAGTACTAATGGTGAAATACTGAAAGCACTGCCTCTGCAGAGCTATTTTTTAGGCAGGAGCAAAGCAAATGGAAATGTTTGGAGGCATCTAGTTTCTAGGAAAATGAATAGAGCCCAATTCTTTTTTCCTTTTATTTTGCTGCTTTTACTCACTGGAAAATAGAGCCCAATTTTGTAGTCTGTTCTTCTCCAGAAATTGAATTATGGTGATGAGTACTTGTTTCTGGACTGTGGCCTAGGATGAACTATTGACAAATACCTTGTTAACTTGAATTATATGCACGTGAATATGGCCTTGTAGATGTCGTCTCCAGTTGTAGAGGATCCTGTCAAGAGTGGATCATTTATGAATCGAGAATCCCTGGGAAATGATCTTTTTTTGCAGCAGAACGGGCATCATCAGGGCTTGGGTTGAACCTGTTAAACTACTGCTGTTACTGCTAAAAATGTCAGGGTTTTATCTGATGTTTGGGGGTAGTGATTTTCTCATATGTGGTGTTGGTCTTACAGCAAAGCCTTTTTCTCAATATTTTTGTGTATTAAGGATGCTTTGAAATGCCTAAATCCTTAATGGCTGTGTTTGTCTTTCAACTAGTTGTCCTGTGAAAAAGGATTGGTTAGATAAATACCATCAGGTACTATACTAAGAGTGACCATTAGCTTGTTTGTTTTTCTAATGCGTTTACTTTACAGCTTTGTAATGATTGGAATTTCTTAGTAAACCAGTTTATAAAGTTTTATCGTTTCTTTGAATTAGTAATTTTGGTGCTGTATGTAATACTGTTCAAAAAGATAAGTAATACAGGTTCAGATAAGATACCAATAAAGTCATTGATTTCATGCATCTCTTCCCCCAACTCCCCAGAAACCTGTGAAGGTCGAAACAGCTGCGTTTCCTGTTTTAATGCTAGCACTGTTAATACTACCTGCTTTTGGATAGAATGTAAAGGTAAGAAACTTTGGGGATGCAGAACTGTTTTGTTATAACATTTTAAAATACAATTAACTCTTGAACACTTGGAAGTTATGTAGGACACTTAGGATATTGTGCACTATTTATTTTGCAAATCCAGTACTCCTTTAAAGTGCCAGTTGCCTAGCACTCCTCCTGAAAATCTCTTTTTGTCTCCCATCCCCCCTTTAGATTCCTGAATACTTGATAACTAAAGCTCAGTAGTTTGTTTTTTTATGAGATGGAGTCTCCTGTGTTGCCCAGGTTGGTCTTGAAATCCTAGGCTCAAGCAATCCTCGTAGCTTGGCCTCCCTAGTAGCCAAGACTACAGGTGCGTGCTTCCTTGCCTGGCTTTTTTAAAAGGCTGTTTTAAGGATTAAGAGTACTTTAATAAACTGAAATTAACTGTGAATGAAGGTTATGGTGAAAACTGTTTGAGACATTGATCTACAGATGTCCTGCAACGTGAAATACGAAGAGACCTGATGAAACTGTTGGATGCTTAGGTATAGAGAAGAATGGGGGGGGGAGAGTTGACTCTTCTGTGCTTTTGTTAATACAAGAGGTAGAGAACTAGCAGGAAGTACATTGAAATTCAATAAGGTTCTTAGTAGAACCATGAGATTACTGCATAAATTATTTTAATTCTGTTTTTTTAATGTAAAGTGGTTGTACTTTCTTATCAGTAAAACAATCTAGTCGTTTTGGTGGTTTTTTGTTTTTAAGTAGAAAAACCAAAGCTACATAAATTTTTTTATTTGGTAAAAATTTTAATAGTTCTAGAAATTATAACACTACGTAAATTTCAGAAGGCTCTTTAAGGTATGAACTAAATTGGGCTAAATTAACTTAATTTTATTATAGAAGTGTCTCTTTTTTAGGTCATAAAATGGGATTTAAGGGTGTTCTCTTCTTCACCTTTATGTGAGAGTATGCAAGAGTTGGTGAATTTTGGAGATGGAATGCTCTACTTTAAGATTTGTCAGGAAAAGTTCTCCCCTTAACTCTTGCTCCAAGTCTACCTATCCAGGAAAGTTATTTTAGAAAGTATGGAAGACTAAAGCAGTGAGATCTGGAATAGAGTTTCTACAGTGTTATGGGGTGCCTCTTCTGTTTACTAAACCTCTTAATAAAAACCCTGACCACTTCAACTTACTATTTCTGCCCTTTTTTTTTTTTTTTTATAGGAGTTCTGTATTCTTAGTAGAGACAAGGTCTCACCATACTAGTCAGGCTGGTCTCGAACTCCTGACCTCAGGTGATCCTCCCGCCTTGGCCTCCCAAAGTGCTGAGATTATAGGGATGAGCCACCTGTCCTCTTTTTAGATGATGGCTGCCTTTCTTGATTGTATAGTAGTCTTTGCACAATTCTGAGATCTAAGTGTTGCAGATTTATTTGTTCCGTATATTAATGTGGATTTTTAATGGATAAAAGAGGGATCCTGTGTAATCTGTAAGTCAATGGGAAAAGGAGAATGACAGGATTTTATCTGTGAGTTTAACTTTGGGTCAAAACACCTCTAAAGTTGGTTGTTGTTTCGCCCCCCCCACCAAACTTCTAAAGTGTTTGGGTTTGATTTCGTAGAGCTTAGTAGCAAAGTCAAAGATAATACAAATGGGTGGTTGATGCTGTTTGTCTCTTTTTTCCACCTCCCCCCCATCAGATGAGAGCTATTGTTCACATAACTCAACAGTTAGTGATTGTCAAGTGGGGAACACGACAGACTTCTGTTCTGGTGAGTAATCATATTGGCTGCTTGGAAGCTGACCACAGAGAGGTGAGGAAGATCATTGCCTCAGAAAACCTTGTTTCAGTGCTTTGTTTGAAGCATTGCCATAATTCTCATCTTGTTAGAATTGGAATATGAATAACATATTCATGTTGATTGATTAAAGGATGCTATTTGAAGCATGATTTAGCTACAGTGTGGATGCTGTAAGTGTAGATGCATTTTCTTCCCCCACACTTTTTTTTTTTTTTTTTTTAAGCTTTTCTAGGAATTCATCACAGTTTAGACCCTACGTATCTTGCAGGTCTGGAAAACCTCATTCTGGCACTTTTTGTGTTATGATACTGGGGATTGTTGATTGTTACATTTAGTCTGCAACATAGTTGGTGCTATGGTTAAATGAGCTTTTCTATACCCATCAGTTTTCTGTATTTTAATCTGAGTAACTTGATTGCTCTTTAACCTTTACTATTCGTCCAGCAAAATGTTAAAATTCTACTTGAAGTTGCCGATTTTTCTAATGAGATTGTAAATCAGTGGGAAAGGCATGTTCCTAAGTTGATGCATAGATAATAATTGAATAGAAAAAGATTTTTGTGGAGTGTGTCTAACCTTGGAAGACTACCGTTGACTCTTCAATTTTGGTAGGGGTTGCCCCATCCCAGTGTGAATTTGGTAACTGAAGATTTCATTAGTATTAGATCAGTTTTACTTTACACGGGGTGCATAATATAGTTTGGTGGTACAAGAACAAACTTTTTTTGAGACAGTCTCTTTGTTGCCCGGGCTGGAGTGCAGTGGTGCAATCCTAACTCATTGCCACTTCGTATTCCTGGGCTTAAGCAATCCTCCTGCCTCAGCCTCCCCAGAAGCTGGGATTACAGGTGCATGCCACCATAACTGGCTAACTTAAAAAGTTTTTGTAGAGATGATGTCTCACTATGTTGCCCAGGCTGATCTTGAACTCCTGGGCTCAAGCAGTCTTCCCACGTTGGCTTCTCAGAGTGGTGGAATTACATGCTTGAGCCACCAGACCTGGCCCAAACATTTTTAATAGTTATTTATTTTAATATGTGTGAGATAAACTAATAACTGTCAGACCTGTGGTTTTGTGATACTGCTTAGAGACAAGATTAAGTAATGAAGATTTTGTTAGTATTAGAACGTTTTTGAAAACACTGATTTAAAGGAAAACTGAATTTATAATGCTGCTTATTTGATGATGTACCCGTTAGAATGAGTTCTAATTATACCAGTTAGAAATAGTTTCAGCTATGAAGGACATAAACCCCCAAATTACAATGGTTTAAGCAGTGGACTGATTTACTTTTCTCTCATGTAAAGGACGTCTGGAGTAGAGTTCAGTTCAGCTCTGCAACCATTAGGGACTGAGGCTTCTTTAGGTTTTCACTCTTTCACTTCTCAAAAATGGCCTTGACCCTACTGTCCAAGGTGGGTGCTTATGTTCCAGCCATCACATTGATTTTTTTCCTGCCAGCAGGATGAAGAAGGGAATGAAAGAGGCTTGTATCTTACTTTAAGGATGTTTCCTAGAGATTACGCATGATGACCTAGATGCACTGGAGACTAGGAAATGTCTTTTCAGGAAGAAGGGAGGTGTTGATAAAAATTGGTGATTCTGTTTCTAAAGAAGAGGAGACTGGTATTTGGGGGCAACTGTCAGTCTCTTCCACAGGTAGTACTTAAGTGTAAAAATTGTAAAAAGCGGTACTCAAATGATTGCAGGTCAGGAAGTAGTGTTATAGATTGTGATATTTTAAATAGCTTTGAGGTATATGGTTTTTCTTTTTTCTTTTTTTAGTAGTGCCCACAGCCACTCTGGTGCCAACAGCCAATTTTACAGGTAATTCAAGATGACCATTTTCTTCCTTTTCCTTCAGTATTTTTAAGCTCTTGATGGATTAATTTTAAATAATTATGTAAAAGTTGTTAGTATAATTTTAAAGATGAGTAAAAACTTAAAGTCTTAGACCACAGCAGTTAACGTTAATCTCTACCTTTTGTGACAGTGACACATAGCTCCAGTGTTTTATATTTGGTGAGTATGAGCAGATTTGCTGAGGCTGTGTACATTGAGTCTATAAAGTACTTTTTATAGATTTAGTGGAAATCTTGGGAAATATAGAAGCTTAAAGCAAATTATAATTATTATCATCCAGAGCACCCCAAAATGTTTTCAGTGATTAATTTCTTCTAGTCTTTTTTATATGTGTATCTAAATAAATACACTTTTTGTGAAATTGTACGATAATGCTCATGCATCTTTGTATTTCTTTTTTTTTTTCTTTTTTTTCATTTTTCTTTTTTTATTGGAGGCGAAGTCTTGCTCTGTTGCCCAGGCTGGAGTGCAGTGGTGCAATCTTGGCTCACTGCAACCTTCACCTCCCAAGTTCAAGTGATTCTCCTGCCTCAGACTCCTGAGTCGCGGGGATTACAGGCACCTGCCATCGTGCCCAACTGATTTTTGTATTTTTAGTAGAGACACGGTTTCACCACGTTGGCCAGGCTGGTCTTGAAATCCTAACTTCAAATGATCCGCCCACCTCAGACTCCCAAAGAGCTGGGATTACAGGTGTGAGCCACTGTGCCCAGCTTGTATTTTCTCTCTTAATGTAAACATTATGGTATACACTTAACCCATCCTGCTCTTGATTGGAGAGTTAGGACGTCTCTCACTCTCCATGCAGTGAACATCTTATATGGAATTGCATTTGTATTTATCTCTGATAGGATTGAGTCAACAGAATTTCTAGGTCAGAGGGTATGATTATTTTAAGACTTTCCAGAAAGATTTATTATTTTCATTCCTGTCAACCTGGAAAGTTTTTATCATGCCCTCAACAGCATGGATAAGAACTCCTTAAAATTTACTAACTTCATAGGAAAAGTAAATATTAAATGCTTAACATTTTACCAATATTAAATGCATCTATTCCAAGACACGTACTAGGGTAGATGGTAGGGATAAGCCAGCATTTTGTCTACTGTAGGAACAGTGAAAGATCTCAGCACAGCAGGTTGGGAAATTTGTAGGTAGGTATGTGTATTGGGTGAGATGCAGATCTGGTGATAGCTTGGTAGTGAAACGGCACTGGTAAAACTTGGAGAGAGCCTCCCAGGTGGAGCTGCAGGTCAGCACATGTGGAGGAGATGTGAAGTAGTACAGTGAGGTCACAGAGTGTCCCATCCTGTGCAAGGTGAGAAGCAGTGAAGTTGGTCTGTCACCAGGGCAAGAGCAGAATGGGGAAGCACCTTTGTATGCCTTGATGGTAGACTTGGATGTTATCCTGAAAGGTTTTAAAGTATGTAGGTCATATGATCAGACTTGCATTTTAATAAAAGAACTTATTTTGGCATTGTGGAGAGTAGGTTGGAACGATGCCAGAAGGAACTCAGGAGATTAGATAGCCAGTTACAGTAATTCTAGAGGATAGAGATGGGCTGCAGATGTTTGCAAATAGGTTTAGAAAGTAGAAGGGGTAGGACTTCATGACTGAGAGGAGGAGAGGTAGAGTGATAGGGAGAAGGGGAGGAATTTTCACCAAAGTAAGCAAGAAAGAGGAAGAGCAGTCATTGATGGTTGGGGCTGTCATTTGGGATTTTAGTTTAAGATGCCTAGAATCCATTTAAGTGGGATCTGTTCAGTATTTAGGGAACTGCAAGTCAGGCAAGAGCTCTTGGTTAAAAATGTAAATTGGCATAGATAGTAGTATAGGCACTGGAGGAGCATATAGAAAGAAGGGATGGGGCTTGAGGACCAGACTCTAGGAAACAGTAATGTCTAAGGGCTAGGAAGAGGACAGGGGAGGAAATAGGGATGGGTAGGGTAGTTAAAAAGCCCAGAGAAGTAAGTTATGTGGTTGTGGGTGTCGTTTTTCAAAGGAAAAAGTAGTCAAGTGCTATAACAAGGACAAGAACTCAATCTTGAAACACTTGGGCAGCGGCGTGTGGAGCTGGCTTGGACAAACTTTTGCTAGCCAGTTATGAGTAGCTCTTACCAACGTGTTCAGTGATACCATGTTGGTAACTTGAAACTGGTTACCGTGGAAATAGTCATGCCATGGAAGTCTACAAATGATACAAAACTTATTTTGAGCTGATGATTATATGGTGGTGTGCTTGTAAATCTTTAACACTCATTAGAAGACAATGACTAAGTAGGATGTTGAAGGTTGCTGAAACCAGAGGTGTTTGGAGAAAAGTAATTTTCAAAAGGTTGGTTATGAAAAGAAAATGGGGTGCAGAGAGTGGGGGAACAATTTCTTCAGAACTGTTGTTCATTTCTTCAGAACTGGGTTCACTCTTGATGTAGTTCTCTGCAGCTTTCTCCACCCTGGGTCCTCCTGTGAATTGCCATGAGTCTTTTGTGCTATAGCTCTCTTTGGTGCTGTAAAGGTGGAAAGTGGCAAGGGCTTATCTGCAGAAAATGCATCAATTGACACTAGTTGAAGAACAAACCTTTAGGCGGTTGCTTTTCCTGGCATGTGTACCTTCTGCCAAAGAGAGCAAGTGAGAAATGAAGGGGCAGTTAAACAATGCAAAGAGAATCTAATTTATATAGAAGGGTGTATAATGAGGTTAATTATAATGGCCCTCCTTCAGTACAAATAATAGAATAGCCAAAATATGTCAGATAGAGTGGAAAATGTTTATATGAAGTGGAAGATAAACTGTATTAAGCAACTGTAGTACAATTGTAGCTTTTGTTGTATACATGCCTAGAAAAATGGCAGGAAGTAACCTTTTAGTCGGATGGGACTAATTCAGTATTTTTATGGCATTTTCTAGATTTTCTTACCACTAATAGCAGCTTTTATAACTTAAGAATTTTTTTTTGTTACCTTTCCTAATGATTTTTTTTTTTTTTTTTTTAGTAAAAGAAACAATAGGTCAACAGAGGTATATTCTCTAAGTGGTGTTTTTATTTTGAAAATATTGTCAATGTAATTTTTTTTTCAAAATTGAAAATAAAATATTTTGCCTACTTACAAAAAAGAACTAGTTTTTACCTTGTTCTGAGGCTGGGTAGTGAGAATCAAATTGCAAATTTGCAGAATTTTTTTCCCTAACATTGTCAAACAATTAGTAATAGTGTTTTGAGATTGAACAGAATTTGATGTGTTTAACTTGTAAAGTTATTTTTTGTTGTTACACAGAAGCAGTAAAAACCTTGATAGGAATAATGAGCTTTAACGTAATCACAGCCTCTAATCTAGGAATTCTGTGTAAGGACCAGTCTTATCAGAGATAAGGTCAAATTTTTTCCCCTAAGATTTTCCCAGCATGGAGAGATGAGAGAACTGTTTAATCAACAGCAGAATGGATGAAAGCATGCACAACAATGCTTGAAGTAAGAGGGAAAGGAAAGCAAATAGGTCTGAACATATCCATCAGTATTATTTGTATATCACCTATTAGCTTCTAAGTAGTATCAATACTAATAAAAGAAGTCTTAAGCTCTCTGTTTGCTCATTGTCATGTAAAAATTAGAATACTTTAGTTTCCTAGGATTCTGTCAACTTTGGGACATGGGTAGTCTGCCTGTTACAAGAGTCCTCGTCTTTCAAGATCTACTTTTAGCAATATTCAGATATTTAGCAATATCTGAAAACTGTCAAGGCCCCGCTCTTTCAGTGTATATTTACTGTTAAAGCACAGAACTTCCTCTTTTATATTAGTAGAATTTGGGAGGATGCTGATTCCTATTGAGGTTTTTATTTTGATTGAAGGTCTAATACAGTGAAAAGATTACCTCATTTCTGTGCTTCATCAATAGGTATTTGGCACCCTTTCCCTGTCTTTTGTAGGTTAAGCATATCACTTTGAAGTCTATTCAGTTATGTACTTTAAACAGAAGTAACATTTGTTTTCCAGATTCTCTTTAGCCCTCAAATCCTTTTTTCTGAAACAGTACAAGAATGAATGTTTGCATAGCACTTTACATTTTTATAAAAATATAAATCTCATATGATTAATCTTCCTCATCTTTCCCCAAAGCATCCCTAGCTGCCCACCAGCATAAGCAGATCCTCATATTGAAGCCCTTGCACTCTGAAGCCTGACTTACCTAATGATTTCCTAAGACAAAAGAAGCTCTCTTAGCTAGTGACTCCTGTAGTGCACTTTCCAAAAATTTGAACCCTACCCTTAGGACAACCTCTTAATGAAACCTTTCTCAAACGCTCCAGCAAACTTTGAATTTATTTCGTAGCCATTTGGATGTTAGAAAAAATGTTAATTTGTGTAAACTATATTCACATCCTTCCTTTCTGAAAGCCTTGGTCAGGCTTCTATTAGTATTGATACTACTAGTAGAAATTTAATAGGTAATATACTGACTGGACACAGTGAGTCATGCCTGTTATCCCAGCACTTTGGGAGGCCAAGGCGGGCAGATCACTTGAGTTCAGGAGTTCGAAACCAGCTTGGGCAACATGGTGAAACCCCGTCTCTACTAAAATTACAAAAGTTAGTTGGGAGCAGTGGCGGATGCCTGTAATCCCAGCTACTTGGGAGGCTGAGGCAGGAGAATCACTTGAACCCAGGAGGCAGAGGTTGCAGTGAGCTGAGATCGCACCATTGCACTCCAGCCTGGGCAACAGAGTGAGAGACTGTCTCGGAAAAAAAAAAAAAAAAGATATACTAATTATTTAGTAGCTCTTTGGATGCTAGGAAAAATGTTAATTTGTATAAACTATAACCACATATATGAGAACTCTTAACAGATGACAACTTGTAATACACATTGTTCAGTGTTCCCTTCTTAAGAGTGCTTTAGGCTGGGTGCGGTGGCTCACGCCTGTAATCCCAGCACTTTGGGAGGCTGAGGCGGGCGGATCACCTGAGGTCATAGTTCAAGACCAGCCTGTCAACGTGGTGAAACCCCGTCTCTCCTAAAAATAAAAAATTAGCCGGGTGTGGTGGCACGTGCCTGTGATCCCAGCTACACAGGAGGCTGAGGGAGGAGAATTGTTTGAACCTGGGAGGCGGAGGTTGCAGTGAGCCAAGAATGTGCCATTGGATTCCAGCCTGGGTGACAGAGCAAGACTCCGTCTCAAAAAAAAAAAAAAAAAAAAAAAAAAAAAGAGTGCTTTAGTCCCTAAAATGATTTTACGTCAAACCGATCCTTCTCAGAATGTGCGTTTCTTTAGCGGTATTATCAACTCTTAGGTTGGTGTGAAAGTAATTGCAGTTCTTTCCAATAAAAGTAATGGCAACTCAAGTAATATTTTGTCCCCATACTACGTGGTGGACTAGAGCTTACACTTGGGCTCTTAGAATCTTATGTTGGGGAACTGCGGGCCCAGGGTCCCTGTTCTTATAAAGCTTCATTGGGAACATACCATGTCCATTCATGTGCAGGGTGACTTTGGCTGCTTTTGCGTTACACAGTGCCCAAAGAGTAAAATACTTGCTTTCAACCTGTTAAGAAAAGTTTGCCAACCCCTGAAGTGAAGAAGATAGGCAGATCTCAGTACCCTTGTAAGAGAGAACTTACGACTTTAATAATTGTTGTCTTAGGAGAAAGATTATGAAGAACCAATAGTTTCCTCCCCTAAATATATTCTGGCCCTTGGCTGTGAGCAAGATAAAAAAGTTGTGGCAAATTTTATCCAGATGTATACATAGATTTTATACAAGATATATACATAGATATTAACAATTTTATGATTGCTTAATGTTTTAAAATACACTTAATTCCCAGTATTCTTGGCTGCATAGCTATATTAGTGAACCATTAACTGAAATTTGGCTTTTGGTCTCTTAAAAAATTGAAAGCATGTTGAGATTGGCAGCATTATTTTTTGAAGCTATTAGATAACTGGGAAGCTAGAAATTTAAGGTTTTTTAAAAAGACATTTTGTTTTCATTCCAGCTAAACCCACAGTTCAGCCCTCCCCTTCTACAACTTCCAAGACAGTTACTACATCAGGTAATTGAGGCTTTTTAGATTAACAGTGATGTAGGATGTGTGTACGATGTTGCCCTTTACAATTTCTGCCATCATTTTCCATTTCTTCATTAATGGTTATGGAACTGCTCTTACATTTAGGGGGGATCAAGGTAGTGTTTTGTTAACACAATAATGATAGCTTTGCTGAGATACCTCTTCTCATTTTTAACTGTGTAATCACATTTGACGTGACACTTTAGAATTAAGTAATAATGTTTTTCCAAACATTTCAGTACAACTTGTATGTAAAATCGGATTGGTTATGTGCTGTATGAGAGAGCATGGCAATTTGAGGGAAGATAATATATCCGTCCTTTTCACTGAGAAAGGTCTAAAAAGTCTGAATCACTACCAGATGTGCACCTCACTTACTTAACCATTTCTTAACAATGCTCAGTAATGTGAATATTAGCTTGTTATTAAATGATGATTTGACATAATCTAATTTAAGTCATATTTAGATTATGCCACAGGATACTGTAGGTACACAGGTTAGGAATCCTTTCCTCCATCCATATTTTTAAAAAATTGATGCTAATGAATCTTCTACCTGCTTTTTGTGATTTCTTTGGCTTCATGCTTACGCCACCTTCTTCTCAGTTTCAGTGAAGCCACTCAGTCTTCACAAGAAGGAATACAAAACAGTTGTGATTAATTTTAAAGTAACCAACTTGTACAGCCACTATACTAAGAAAAGAGTAACAGTTGTTTTAAATGGGAAATCGCTTTTTCTTTTTTTTTTTTTTTTTTTTTTGAGACGGAGTCTTGCTGTGTCGCCCAGGCTGGAGTGCAGTGGCCGGATCTCAGCTCACTGCAAGCTCCGCCTCCCAGGTTTACGCCATTCTCCTGCCTCAGCCTCCTGTGTAGCTTGGACTACAGGCGCCCGCCACCTCACCCAGCTAGTTTTTTGTACTTTTTAGTAGAGACGGGGTTTCACCGTGTTAGCCAGGATGGTCTCGATCTCCTGACCTCGTGATCCGCCTGTCTCGGCCTCCCAAAGTGCTGGGATTACAGGCTTGAGCCACCGCGCCCGGCCAGGAAATCGCTTTTTCTGTTTCCTCTTGAAACATTTTACTGCCTGAAAAGAAATTCAGATTTTTGTTTTTTCCTTATTACTTGATAATACTTTCTGACGTGAAATTTGTTGGCAGGATATACCTTTAAAAAATTATTTTACTTGTTGAAATTATAATTTGCATATCATTAAGATTATTTTTGTAACATGAAAAATTGCAACCATATTTTTGACCTAATACTAGTAAATTCACAATTCATGTGAATTTTCAGTACTATTGATGTTTACAGTCGCGATTAACTAAAAGTACATAGTCTGAAGAAATTGTTGCATATTTTAGAAGTGTTTGATATATTCCCAGGGCACAATTTACATACCAGGAGAATTTTTCCCATTGTTTTTATATTTGTAGTAGTACAACAACACTGACCACTTTGTATCCTTCGCTGGAATGAAAAATGGGATATGGTTGTCTTCCTCAATTAGGGATAAATTCTAGCTGTAAAGACTTGACTCGAGGAAATAATTTATAGAATTTAACACATGGCAAAATAGAGGCTCAGGTGAGTCTTTAAATTAAATAGAGGACCACGAAACTTAGGAATGTTGCTTCTCTTGTCTTATCTAACAGGTACAACAAATACCACTGTGACTCCAACCTCACAGCCTTTGCGAAAGTCTACCTTTGATGCAGCCAGTTTCATTGGAGGAATTGTCCTGGTCTTGGGTGTGCAGGCTGTAATTTTCTTTCTTTATAAATTCTGCAAATCTAAAGAACGAAATTACCACACTCTGTAAACAGACGCGTTGAATTAATAAGGACTGGTGATTCATTTGTGTAACTCACTGAAACCAAAATACTATCTTTCAAGATGTCCCACATGGAAGACGCTATTCCAGGATCTTTAAATTTCCATGGATGCATATAGGATGTTTGGGAGCATCATCCGTGAAGAAAACATCAATTAAATCATTGTGTTCAACAGGAATACTTAAAATACTCTGCATGAATCCTGTGGCCGTCTTCTTTTGTTCTAAATAGCTGCTGCTGTGGGATTATATTTTTTTTTTTCCTTAACATGCCAAATGTAACTTTCTGTAAGTGATGGAAAATGTTGTCTTGTGCAGACAACATCATGACTCTTGGCAGTTTAAATTTAGTAATTTTAATTTAGTGAGCAGAATTGAGAAGAACATGCCAAATGAGAATCATTAGGTGGATTTTTTGCTGTCATTTCAAAAGTGGAATAAATTTATGAATTAAGTAGTACAAATGGTATCCTTAGAGTAAAATTTTGTGCTTGATAACAGCTATTTTTTCTACATTAGAAATAAGATGCCACACAAGGAATTACATTCCAGATTTAAAGAAATGAAAGGATACCATTAGTGTATAATAGGTTATTGTTCATACTTGTAAAGCACCTTATGTCATTGAGAAAATAAAGAACAGTGCCTTAGAAGACAGTGAAAGGTAAGCTCTAGCTATTATGATTTGTTCTTTCATATTAAAGAAGGAAGGATTGGTCAGCAGATGTAACTTGATGTGAGCAAGTAAACCTGTTTTAGATGTCATACTGTTAATATTTAATTGAAAATTTATTTCAGAGCAGAGAAACTTAAGCTAAAGGCTGTTATACAAAATTGAAAGCCTTCGTATATTGAACCTCCCAACATTTTTCTTAATGGCTGTTGAAAAGTATAGAGCTAAATTGATTTAATTATACTTTCCTTGGTACTTTAAAAAGTATGCTAGCACTATTGTACCTTGAAAGGATTTCCACCAGACTTTCTTGAGAAGTGACTTCTTTGGTGAGGCAAGAAGGAAAAACATTATTTTAGAATCATTTACTATTTAAATGAGACAGTCTTATTATTTTAGAATCATTTATTTAAATGAGACAATCATTTTAAGTTTTAAGACAGAAGTGACCAATGTAATTTCAAAACACCTAAGGATTTTTTGGTTGATCAGGTTACTGTAGATTTTTTCTGATTGTCCTAGATAAATAGACTGTGCTTTTTCTTTTTCTCTTCTTTCTTCTTGGTTTCCCATAGTATAATAAGCATGCATACTTTAACTTCTATAGTTTTCTCGTTTAGAGGATCTTCTTCAGTTTTAGAGAATTATTTCTCCTTTGCCTTTGACTCATTGGACTAGTTCAGAGGCTTTAAGTAGTTTAAAATGGGCTTTTGCTTTTCTAGGTCATTAACGGTTTTTATTTAGTTTCTTTAGCCAGTAGTGGCTGAGTTTCGCACTTGATTTTGAGTATTTTATAGTAAGAAATGACAGATTGCTTGGGTTCATTTCATAAACTGAAACTCTGCATTTAGATAACTGTTAAAGGTTGTTAAGATGAAGATTTACTGTTTCTTTGTTACTCGGTACAGCTGTTTGTTTTACTTGCACATTTGTACATATACCTAATGTTTTCAAGTGCCTTAATTGTTTAAAATCTCTGGCTTCAAAGTTTCTTGGGGAAAGGTAGGTTTACCTCACATTTTTTGTTTCCATTAGTAATATTCTAGGTACCTCACAAAATGTATTATGGTGCCATGGCTGTTAGTTTTTAGTGAGTGCTATAGGATTAATTTGAAAATAGGCAGAATTCCATTCCTCCAAGGTGGCAAAAATTGTCTACGATGATGTAATTGTCCTTTACCTGGGTATGAATTCCCTGACACACATTAATGTCAACATATGTAGCAAATTTTGTGAAAATGTAACAATTTGAAGGTTCTGTAATTTTGAGCACTGCTCTAACAACAACAAGCGTAATAAAAAACTAGTTAGATTTTGCAGGTCTACAGATGAGCTCTTGCAACAGAACTCACAGCCTTTTTACTTTTTCCCCTAACTTTAGCAATGTAGTATCTTGAGCCATTAATAATTTTTGGGTTTTTTTTTTTTTTAATCCAGAAGGTAATAGAAACCTTTTCAGATTTTTCATCTGATTTGTTCTTGCAGATGTTCTTCTATCAGATACCTTATTTTACCTTACAGATATTTGTTGCACAGGCAGATACTGCTGTATGTAGACATTTCTATTTCAGTTCATTAAAAACTGCAAAACCAATCTGTATCATGTACCAAACTGACTTAAAATAAATCTACATGTTTATTGAATTAATAGTGTGTTAACTGCGTTTTGCTTATAAAATTTAATGCTTGCTAAATTTATCTTAGTCCGCTTGGGGTGGGTTTTCTACTCAATTTTTATTGCTCCTCTAGACCAGCAGATAGTAACTAAGGCACATGTTCATATCAATAGAAAGCAGAGCCTTGGAAGTAATAGGTGGAGGGAGGACTTGGTACACCTGTGGGAGTGATTTGCAAGTTGATCTTCCACAAATCAATAGAAATTATGCTGTAGTTTTCCAATAATTTGAGAGGAATACTATGTAATTGTTCTTTACCTGGGTATGAATTCCCTGACACACATTAATGTCAACATATGTAGCAAATTTTGTGAAAATGTAACAATTTGAAGGTTCTGTAATTTTGAGCACTGCTCTAACAACAAGCATAATATAAAATTAGATTTTGTTTTTATATATCTGAAAGCTAGTTTGTGACTTTCTGCCATTTTAGTTCATATTGCATATAAAGTAAAAACCTTAAGTACTATTTGGTATAAATTACTATCAAGCCACATGCTGTGACTTCAAAATGTGGTTCTTGTTATTTTGTGGGCAAAATTATGTTTAAATCACTGGACTTTGAACTAAGAATTTACCCCTCTGTAAGCCTTAAAACCTGTAAGGGTGGACTGAATAATTCACTTTAGAAATCATGAATTTTGGGTTTTGTATTAACCTTACACATGGTCACATTTGACTTAAGTAATACAAAACTTGATGCTAAGCTTAATGACTCTGGTAAACATTAGAAACAAATTTTGTTTTTTTTTGATGTGGGGTCTCACTCTTGTCACCCAGGCTGGAGTGCAGTGGTGCGACCTTAGCTCACTGCAGCCTCCACCTCCCAGGTTCAAGCGATTCTCCTGCCTCAGCCTCCTGAGTGGCTGGGATTACAGGCGCCCACCACCATGGCCAGCTAATTTTTGTATTTTTTTTTTAGTAGAGATTGAGTTTCGCCATGTTGGCCAGGCTGGTCTCGAACTCCTGGCCTCAGGTGATCCACCTGCCTTGGCCTCCCCAAAGTGCTAGGATTATAGGCGTGAGCCATCATGCCTGGCCTTGTCCAGTGTTTTTTAGTCATTCCAGAATCCAACCTCATTTCATCGCAGCTGGAAGAAAAAGTTCAAGATAGGGTTTATAATGTATTATTTTTAAAATTTTCAATTAGTAGATTTTCTTAAATATACTTCTTATAAAACAAATTGTATTTAAATATTACAGATACGGTGTCAGCCTTCTTTGACCATCCCCAGCCCTTTTCTCCCCTTGCCTTCCTCCACTTACCAGAATGGTGATACGGAGGTAATCACTGTAACTGGTTTACAATTAATGGTTTTATAATCACATAATTGTATGTACCTTTGGAAAATATGTAATATAGATTTTTATTTTATCATCCTGTAACGTTCACTCACTTTTTGGAGATCTTTCAAATGTAGTGTATGTGGCTATACCAAATTTTTTTTTTCCCCCTAGGGTACATGTGCACAACATGCAGGTTTGTTACATAGGTATACATGTGCTATGTTGGTTTGGTGCACCCATCAACTTGTCATTTATATTAGGTGTTTCTCCTAACGCTATCCCTCCCCCAGTTCCCCACCCCCCAACAGGCCCCAGTGTGTGATGTTCCCCTCCCTGTGTCCATGTGTTCTCATTGTTCAACTACAGCTTATGAGAACATGCAGTGTTTGGTTTTCTTGTTTTCTGTTTTGCTGAGAATGATGGTTTCCAGCTTCATCCATGTCCCTGCAAAGGACCTGAACTCATCCTTTTTTAATGGCTGCATAGTATTCCATGGTATATATGTGCTACATTTTCTTTATCCAGTCTATTATTGATGGACATTTGGGTTGGTTCCAAGTCTTTGCTATTGTGAATAGTGTCACATTAAACATACGTGTGCATGTGTCTTTATAGTATCATAATTTATAATCCTTTGAGTATATACCCAGTAATGGGATGGCTGGGTCAAATGGTATTTCTAGTTCTAGATCCTTGAGGAATTGCCACACTGTCTTCCACAATGGTTGAACTAATTTACACTCCTACCAACAGTGTAGAAGCGTTCATATTTCTCCACATCCTCTCCAGCATCTTTCCTGACTTCTTAGTGATTGCCATTCTAACTGGCGTGAGATGGTATGTCATTGTGATTTTGATTTGCATTTCTCTAATGACCAGTGATGAACATTTTTTCATATGTCTGTTGGCTGCAGAAATGTCTTATTTTGAGAAGTGTCTGTTCATATCCTCTGCCCACTTTTTGATGGGGTTTTTTTTTTCTTGTAAATTTATTTAAGTTCTTAGTAGATTCTGGATATTAGCCCTTTGTCAGATGGACAGATTGCAAAAATTTTCTTCCATTCTGTAGATTGCCGGTTCACTCTGATGATAGTTTCTTTTGCTATGCAGAAGCTCTGCAGTTAGATCTCATTTGTCTATTTCGGCTTTTGTTACCATTGCTTTTGGTGTTTTAGACATGAAGTCTTTGCCCATGCCTATGTCCTGAATGGGCTAAACCAAATTCTTAATTTCTGTGTTGGTATATGTAGTATGGATACCATAATTGACACAGGTATTTACCTATTGAAAGACAAGCTTTTTGCAGTTTTTAGTTCATAGCAACAATTTTACAGAGCATGTTTGTATCTGCCACCTTGTTTATGCGTGACTTCCTCTGGAGTAGAAATGGAGGCGTGGAAATCTGCTTCAGAGGGTCTCCACACTGAGGACATTCACAGTGATTGCTTTCCACTTATCACTGGCAGCAGAGCACTTGATAACCAAACAGTTTTTAAATTTTAATATTCTGGTGAGTGGAATGATTTCCTTGGTGAGTCGTCTATTTTTCTTTTTTTTTTTTTTTTAATCAATTTGTAGGGGTTTTTGTTTTAATCTGAAAATACACTGGCTGCTAATCTATGGTGAACAGATTTTTAAAAATATTTTCTTGGCTGGGCGCGGTGGCTCACGCCTGTAATCCCAGCACTTTGGGAGGCCCAGGCGGGCGGATCACAAGGTCAGGAGATTGAGACCATCCTTACTAACACAGTGAAATCCCATCTCTACTAAAAATACAGAAAATTAGCTGGGCATGGCAGCTTGCACTCTGTAGTGTCAGCTGTTGGGGAGGCTGAGGCAGGAGAATGGTGTGAACCGGAGTGGCGGAGCTTGCAGTGAGCAGAGATCGAGCCACTGCACTCTAGCCAGGGCGACAGAGCAAGACTCTGTCTCAAAAAAAAAAAAACATTTTTTTCTTCAAGTTTGTGTCTCTTATAGTGGTTTGTGTCAACCAGTGTATAATCAGGAGACAGAAACCATATAGTATAAACAGGAAAAAGTTGGTATGAAGAGAAATTAGCTATAACAGTGGATTGCAGTGATGAGGCATATTTTCTGCATAATTTTAAGAAATTTGTGAAGCAGTAAAAAGAACTTTCTTATTTTTTATTATTTTTTATGAGATAGAGTCTTGCTCTGTTGCCCAGACTGGAGACTGGAGTGCAGTGGCACGATCACAGCTCACTGCAACCTCTGCCTCCCAGGTTCAAGCCATTTTCCTGCCTCAGCCTCCCGAGTAGCTGGTATTACAGGCATGAGCCACCACGCCCGGCTAATGTTTTTGTATTTTTAGTAGAGACGGGGTTTCACCATGTTGGCCAGACTGGTCTCAAACTCCTGACCTCAAGTGATCCACCCACCTCGGCCTCACAAAGTGCTGGGATTACAGGCGTGAGTCACCACACCCAGCCAAAAAAGAACTTTAAAAAACACAGAGATAGCAGATATAGGAAGCAGCCACCACCCACTCTCCCTCAAGCTGAATTTCAGAACTCTTAGCGAGCGTGCAGTCCTGGCCCTCCGGGTGGAGAAGCTCATGGTAGTGCATAATCTGAGAGAGTGCCAAGGAAGCCGTCCATGTTTGTCACACCAGTGGCAGTCTTCTGGGAAGTCATCCAAGGCAGTGAGTGGTAAGTCACACATAGGAGGTTGCCACACTAGTGGCATTCCACTGTTAAACTGTGAGCTGCTGGGCACTGAGGGTGTCTGCCTAGTGGAGCAAACCAGAGCCAGGAAAAGAAACCCCTCCAGCATCCTGCCAGTGCCCTTACAAAACATCATGCTGCTTCCCCAATACTGAGGCCAGACTCCTCTGAGAAGGCTTTCTAGTGTGTCTTAAGGAAGGACCAGGCTTGATTCCTAACTGTGTGTGACCTCCAAGTACTGTTTTCTCTAAACCTTTTCCCCAGCCTTGTGTATAAAAGGAGAAATAGTCATATGGTCCAGCGTCATTATCACAGAGCAGGCAATGATAGGTGGATTGGGAGCTGAGGCAGGAAATTGGTAATAGTCACAGTCCACCCCTTTGGCTACTTAGCTTCCACATTTGCCAGTCTACACACTTTGACACTTCTGAACAGTGGAACAGCTTTACATTTCCACCTAACAAGATACAGCTATACTTCCTTACAAGTCATGTTTGCTCCCTTTCCCCAACACGAGAAGCCCAGTACCAGCAGTCATTGTATCCATTGTTGGCTTTATGAATTACTCAAGTTCTCTCACTGTTTCACCAAATGCTCTGTTATCAAAAGACCGATTTGTGGCCAGTGTGGTGCCTCACGCCTGTAATCCCAGCACTTCGGGAGGTCAAGATGGATTGGTCTGCAACATTGGTTTCATCCAAAAGTGGAAAGCTAAAGCGCTACAGCCCCACATCCAGACCAGTCTGTCTTGGGCAGATCACTGAAGGTAGGGAGTTTGAGACCAGCCTGGCCAACGTGGTGAAACCCCATCGCTACTAAAAATACGAAAATTTAGCTGGGCACGGTGACAGACACCTGTAATCTCAGCTACTCAGGAGGCTTAGTCAGGAGAATCACTTGAACCTGGTAGGCGGAGGTTGCGGTGAGCTGAGATTGTGCCACTGCATTCCAGCCTGGGCGATAGAGCAAGATTCTGTCTCAAAAAAACCGAATTGTAAATTTAACCTCCAAAAATGTGTATATTTAAAATGGAAGGAGACAATGAAAATGGTTAGAACATACGGATACATACAAGAGGAAAATGGAAAATATTCAAAGCTACTATAGCTGTCATTTCTACAAACCTTCAACCTCCTTTAACTCCCTATTTGAGATTTATTTTGCCCTTGGCCAGAACCTCAGCTGGTCAGAGTTCTTTACCTGGTGGAGTGGCCCAAATACTCATTACTGAAGAATCTTGAGTCCTCCTGTGCTGCCTGTTTTGGTTGCTGTAATTTTTCATGAGCCTTTACTATTCGATGTGGAAGTACTGCGTCACCCAGAGAATCTCCTGTGTTCCAAAAATAGTCCTTTTTGCCTCCATTGTGTGCCAGCAATACACTTAACTTTGGTAATCAGGATTGATCATTCCTGCCCATTATAGTTACACCCTTTGTTTCTTACTGGTTCAGTGGTGTCAGAAACCCACATGGCAATCTCGTCTTAGATCCTGCATCAGTGGAACCATTGTTGTGTCTCTGATTGAAGGAGCCCCTGGGAACTAAGACCACCAAACCAGCAAGCTTGAGTTTGCTAATGTAAGAAGTATAATCATGAAAGGAGCCACTCCCACATCCACCCTGTGATTCCTAGAACTGTATACTCTGGCTCAAGGCATGTACTGTGATGTGGAACTGCATACTTTTCACTGTGGTATCTCCCAGCTATCACCGTAAGTGGGTATACAGTGAACCATCCCACCTTTCAATTAGATTAACCACTTCTGGGTATTGGGGTATGTTAATTTCATAGGCATGAACTCATTGCAGCATTTCATTTGCTGTGAAACTGATTCCATGCTTAGAAGCAATGCTATGGGAAATGCCATGATAGTGGACAAGGCATTTTGTGAGTATGCGGATTGGATAGTAGTACTGGCAGAAGCATTATGGGCAGGGAAGCAAATCCATATCCAGAATATGTGTCTATTCCAGTGAAGATGAATCTCTGTCCCCTACATGATGGAAAAGATGTGATGTAGTCAACCTGCCACCAGGTAGATGGCTGTTACCCATGGAATTGGTGCCATATTGTGGCCTCAATATTGGTCTTGGCTCTTGACAGATTGGACAGCTGGCAGTAGTGCCTGTCAGCCTTGGTAAGGGGGATCCCCTGATGTTGAGCCCACACATAGCCTCTATCCCTGCCACTGTGGCTGCATTATTTATGGACCCATTGAGCAAGTGGTATAGTAGCTGGGGAATGTGCTCTGAGATTAAAATTAATGTAACTAACTGATAACCTCAGCACATTATTTTGTCAACTTGATTAGTAAGAGCCTCCTCTGCTATGGATGCCCTTTGGTGGGTGTAGCTGCTGATAAAGACATACCTGAGACTGGGCACTTTACAAAAGAAAGAAATTTAATGGGCTTACAGTTGTTCCACATGGCTGAGGAGGCCTCACAATCATGGTGGAAGGCAAGGAAGAGCAAATCACGTCTTACATGGATGGCAGCAGGCAAAGAGAGCTTGTGCAGAGAAACTCCCGTTTTTAAAACCATCAGATCTCATGAGACTCACTATCACAAGAACAGCAGGGGAAAGAGGTACCCCCATGATTCAGTCATCTCCCACTGGGTCCCTCCTACAGCACGTGAGAATTACGGGAGCTACAAGATGGGATTTGGGTGGGGACACAGAGCCAAACCATATCAATGGGCATTAACCTAGGACACAAATATCTTTCGTCTGTGCCCATTCCCAGAGGTCCATCCACAGATAATTCCAGACTTCCTTGTCACCAGCCTTCCAGACCTGTTTCTTCCAACTCTCCATCTAGCCAAACCATCAGCAACTACCCATGAATTAGTGTAGGTCTGTACTTCTGGCCATCTCTCAGTTCAGACAAGTGGCCAACCAAAGGTACTACTTGAAGTTCTGTTCACTGGGAGGAGTTTTTTTTTTTTTTTTTTTTTTTTTTGGACCACTGCCATTCAGGGTTGCCCTCAGGTGGGGCTATATTGCTTTAGGTATCCATTTTTGGATGAAACCAACATACTATGCAGACCAATCTGTAAACCAGACTTTATTTTTTTCTTTCTTGGTCAATTGGTTGTTAAAACAACCCCCAGTAGACCATAGGTATGGGTTGAGGGAGAGAAGACAGTGAAACAGGAGTTGGTGTTGCAAGAGTCTGAGCCAACTGTTCAAGCAAGCTATGCTACTTCTGCCTTCAGACCTGCTAAAACAAGCTAAGTCTATTGTGTACCATTGCTGTCTGATGATAGATTGCTGCTTTGCAAGTCTAAGTTCGTGACTAGGCTAGCTAACAATGTCCACATTATGATGGGAAGCTCAGGCCACATGATCCCCTGCCATCCCATGGTTAGGTATTCAGTCTCTACCAAAGCACAGTAGGAAGACAGAAACTTTCTTAAAAGGAGAGTATAATCTTCAGAAGACATAGGTTTGCTTCCCCATGATTCTCCTACTGCTGCTTGGCAGAGGCTTCACACAATATCCCCGTAGGCCGTGCTACTTTCAGTATCATTGGATCTGCTGGATCATAAGACCCACATGGTAGAGCAGCTTGTGCTATAACTCAAACTTGCAACAGAGCCTTTTCTTGCTCTGGTAGCCACTCAAAAATGATAATCTTATGAGTGACTCTAGATGGGCTGAAATAGCACATGCAAAGTATATGTTGCCTTCAGAATTCAAAATGACCTACCAAGCATCATGTCTCTTTAATCGTGGTGCACAGTGTGAAGTGCAGCAACTTATCTTTCATTTTGGAGGGGGATATTTTAACTTGTTCCAAATCATTGAACCCCTAGAAACTTCACTGAGTTTCTGAATTATGGGATTTTTCTTTCACCTTTTAGTTTTTATTTGTTTTATTAAGCACCTAAGTACTTGCCACATCCTGCTCATTATTTCTAGTCAGCATAATGTCATCGGTGTAGTGGACCAATGTGATACTGTGTGGAATATCATGATGAACAAGGTCTCTGTGGACTATATCATGGCAGAGAGAAGGAGAACTGACAAAGCTTTGAGGCAAGACTATAAAGATATACTGTGGCTTTGCCAGGTAAAAGCAAACTGTCTCTCATGGTACAAAAGGCTTTAAGGAAATAACTGCATGTCAAGTCCCAGGAGCATACTAATTTGTTTCAGTAAACATGCTAAGTCTGTGAGAGCAGCTGCAATTGAAATCACTACCTCATTAAGATGTGGAACTGATACTCCCTGGTTATTTCTAAGATCTGTCTTCTGCACAGGCCAGAGTGGTGAGTTAAATGATGAAGGGATGGGTATCATCACCCTTGCTTCTTTCAAGTCTTTGATGGTGGCATTAATGCCCAGGGCCATTTCCCCAGGGTTATAGTATTGCTTCTGGTTTGCTTTTTTGATAGAGAACGTTCCAGGGACTTCCAGTGATCCTACCATAATTGATTCTTAGCTTATATGTCAAAAAACCAATACGGAAATTCTTCATATTGTTAATTGCATTTATTCTAATTATTCACTCAGGAACTGGGGAAGTAGTCACAGGGTGGGTCCATGTACCTATTTGGTCCATTGTAATTCAGACCTGAGCTATGACTCTTTCTATATCATCTTACTGTAAGCCTTCATTTTGACTGGTAAGCCACAGTGGTGTTTTGGGTACCCAAGAATTAGCATTAATTTAGGCCCTGGGTCTAGTAACCACCAAAATGTCTGGGTGTTTTCTTTTCTCTGAAGAACAGTAATTTAAGAAAACGATTGCAGGTCCCTTGGGGAATGGTTTGGAGGAAGATTTATAACATGACCCTGCAGCAGTGAAGGGTCCTTCCTCAAGGAGATCCAGCCTCCCCTTTGGTCAGGGGCCTCTGGTCTGTGAATCGACTCAAATCTGGAACCTGGGTCAGAGGCTGTGACTCCTCATTGTGGTGACTCAAGTTTTGGCTACTAGACCTATAGATGTTTCTGTTATATACATTAAGCAATTTTCTGTCATATACATTAAGCAATTCTGTTACATACATTAAGCAATATAACAGCAATTCTGTTATATACATTAAGCAATTTCTGTTATATACATTAAGCAATCTATGATTTCATATGATTTCATACTTGGGGACACATTAACTACCAAAGAACTCTGCAGGCCAAGGGATTCTGACTACTGATACATCCCTATTGCCCTTTATAATGGATGTGCCTACCTTGTCTTTTGCCAGTTAAAGCCTGCCACGTGGCTCTTCCACTTTGGAATTGCATTTTCTTCATTGAAATCACAGGGCCCATCTCAATGGCAATGAGAAACTTGATGAGCTTGTAAATACAACTGTCATTGTAATTTAGCATGCCAATAATAAAAGTTTGTGCTTGATTTTTAGCAATATCATCCCTGTGACTATGAGAAATAAGAGATACTTTTAGGGGTATCATGGAAGCTTTCTGGTCTCAGACCATGAATTAAGCCTAGAATTAAAGGTCATGAGCTTGTCATTTTCTTCCAGAAGTGCTGAAGTGCATTCAAAAAAATCCACCTCACACCACAGTCTCTACAGTCAACATGACTACCATGATAGTCAGTATAGTAGCAATTGAGGCTCCTAAAGGCACATACTTCAGTAGGTACTTTAGCACAATCTACTACCAGTAACAACATGATTGTGATGCCACTGCATGCAAATAATACTAACATTCCAATTTCCTATTGGCTCAGCACTGAACAAATCCCAAGTTCCATCTGTGTTCTGTTTCAATACATTTTCTATTGTTTATAACAAAATACCTGAAACTGGGAAATTTGTAAACAAAAGGAATTTATTTCTTAAAGTTATGGAGGCTGGGAAGTCCAAGGTTGAGGAGGCACATCTGGTAAGAGCCTTCTTGCTGGTGGGGACCCTCCACAGAGACCTGAGGCAGCACAGGGCATCACATGGTGAAGGAGCTGAACATGCTAACCCAAGTTTTCCTTTCTTTTAAAGCGACCAGTCCCACTCCCATGATAGTCCGTTAATTTAACAACCCACAAGTCCATTGATTTGTGGATTGAATGGATTAATCCACTCATAAGGGCAGAGTCCTCATAACCCAATCACCTCTTAAAGGTCTCACCTTTCAGTACTGCCACATTGGGGATTAAATTTTAACATGAGTTTTGGAGAGGACAAACATTCAAACCATAGCAGGTCTATCCTCTGGGAACACCTGCTTCTGGTACCAGTTCTATATCAGTGATGGGCCAATCAGGAGACAGAAAGCACACAGTAATTCAAACAGGGAAAGTCTGATATAAAGAATTATTAACTATATCAAAGGATTGGCATACTGCTTGTAAGCAATAAAGAGAACTCGAAAGAATACAAGGATAGCAGATGTAGGGACCAGCCACTACCCTTCAGGGCTGAGATCCAGACCTCATTGGAGGGGATCTGGCCAAAGCTTATTGGATGGCTGAGAAATTCACTGAGACTGCAAAGCTATTCAAAGGGATGCTGGAGGGCACCCATCACAGGAGGTGCCATGCAGGTGGCACTCTACCATGGAGCTACATGCATCGCTGGAGCCAGACACTGCAGAAGCTGTATATGCTACAAGAACCTGGTGCTGCAGAAGCCAAGCACACTGCAAGAGCCTGCCTAGAGGAGCACACGGTAACCTGGAGAAAAACCCTGCCGCCTCCTACAGGGTCCCTCCAGCACCCTCTACTGACAAAGCTTAACATCTTGCCAGTTGGCAAAGAGGAAATGTTTATAGGGTCCATATTTGTCATTGCAGAACAGACAAAAAAGAATGAATTTGGAGCTGAGATATCAGTTGATAACTGATACAGTATTTTATCATACTGAAGTTTTAGTTCTGATATCAAAGTTACCGATTTTCCTCTTGGCTTTAATATTGTTTAAAAAATCAGTTTGTCCATGTGTCACGTGTGTCTGTGTATGTGTGCATGTGTACGTACGTGCATTTAGATCTTTAATCCATTTGGAATTTATAGTGTATGGGGTAAGGTGATGATTTTATTCCAAATAGCCTCCATATTCTCTTTAATTTGAAAAGCCACATGTATCATATATAAGTTTATGCATGTAAATGTTTCTCTGCTCTGTTCATCTATTAATTGCTTTACACAAGATAGACTTTCTTGTCTGAACAAAAAGGACTTGGATTAGGACTTTACTAAAGTCTGAGGAAGTCTTTGGCATTTGTAGGAAGAATGAAAAGATTGTTAATAGAGGACGGCAAATTTGTTTTCTAAGTGAAACAAATGCTTTGACGTTCATTTGTGTTAATCTCTATTAACATACTTTGGTTTTTCACTTGTTAGTAAACACTGCTTAGAAGTGAGGGCCTCTATCTTAACTGTCCTTCCTACCTACTAACTCTAGAATTCATATTGAGAGGCTGCTGGTTGACCAGAGGCAAAGGCTAACTTGCAGGAATGCAAATCAATGCTTAGGTTTTAACATCTAGGACCAACCCCTACTTCACCTGGGGTTGGTTCAAGATATAATCATCTCATTCCTTCAAACCCTATCTTCCAAGTACAGATAAGAAAATTTCATACATAAAATTAAATAAGAGGTTTAATGGCATTTGGAGTCATTTTTATTCATTCAAATACCCATAGAAATAAAGGTTGGAAAAAGAAGATACGATCACCAGTCAGCTCTAAATGGGAATCTGGATGGAGCTATTTGAACCTGAAAAGCTGTCAGTGGAACATTTTCTGCCATATTGGGTAGGAAAACAGCATCAATCCTTTTTTTGTGTTTGATAGGTACCTGTAATATAAGTAGATATTGGTGTTTGTTAAGAACACAGTGAATAATTCTTGTTATAGCATCATAAAAAGTCACTGTTATTAATGAGACCCAGATCATTGATTTGGTCTGGGTTAGGCCATATCGTTAGTATGCCTTCTTGTCTGTATTTACCACTTGTCCTGAAGGGAATTGGTCAAGAATGAATTCATCAATGGAAAGCCATTTCCAGTTAAGGAAGATAACACAGCTCATATTTCGAGTAATCTAAAATTCCTTAATTTTTTTTATCATTTGTGTTAGTGCAGGGCTTTTAGAAAATTAACTGTACTCTTACATTTCAGCCATGTATACATTCCTCTTCAATCAGTATTTATCTGACTTGTCTCATAGGCCTTAAGAAGTCAGACCTGAGATCTGAAGAAGTTCTAGCTAACTGTGTACCTTCCCTGGCCTTGAGGTTTTTTGCTTGAGCTTCCCATATTGTACATAGCCACTGGGCCAATGGGCCCACAGGACACTTCACTATAGGGTTTATTTATTTGGCAGGGCAATGTTCATCAATTAGCCTTAGACCATCACCCTTCTGAATCTCTCAAGTATAATAAATCTTCACTAATGCACTTAGCTGCTTAGCAGTCTTTTCAATAAGTCGCGACCACCAACACCCGCATGGTACTTGCACCTTTCAGGATGAAATAGAGATGAAGTGATTCTTGAAAGTCCTTGTGATCCCATACATACAAAGTGAACTTTGCTTCTTTTTGCAAAAGGCTTTTGCAGAAACACAGACATATAATAAAAGTTCACATTTTCAAGAAAGATGACACACAGATTGGTGAGTCAAGCGAATGGTGGACATTAATAATGTGGCCCTGACTTGGTCAAGATGGTGTTTGGGTATTTTCCCAACCTGTCTTTCGCCCTTCTTAACTGCATGTTTAGAAATCTTGAAACTTTTGGTCCTTATAACTAGACCATCAGCTGCAGAATTACACCATCAAATGACTTGGAATGGCATACTTTTCTCCGAAGGAATGATTAAATCTTTTCCTCTTAATTTTTCTTCAGGTAATGGGGAAGAATTCTTTTTTTTTTTTTTTTTTTTTTTTTTTTGAGACGAAGTCTCACTCTTGTTGCCCAGGCTGGAGCGCAATTGCAATGGCGTGATCTCAGCTCACTGCAACCTCTGCCTCCCAGGCTCAAGTGATTCTCCTGCCTCAGCCTCCTGAGTAGCTGGGATTACAGGCGACCACCACCACGCCTGGCTAATTTTTGTATTTTTCATAGAGACAGGGTTTCACCATGTTGGCCATGCTGGTCTCAAACTCCTGACCTCAGGTGATCTGCCTGCCTCGGCCTCCCAAAGTGCTGGGATTACAGGCGTGAGCCACCGTGCCCAGCCAGGAATTCTTAAATGTGTTGATTAGATATGTGAATCTCTAGAAGGGATTCTGAAAGAAAATAGAGCAAAGAGTAAAATACTTATTAAAGCAGTAGAGAGGAGACAGTGGAAGAGGAAGTATATGTTGTTTTACATAAACTAAAAACTGAAACATTTTACGAGTTCTTCAAATATGTGCTAATCTGCGTCCCAAGAATTTTCTCGGAGGGTAGATTTCTCACATGTTTTAAAATGACTTCCGAAACTATTTCTGCTCTGTTGGGGAACTCAGATAAGGAGTCTGATGCTGCTAGTTAATTGTTGAAGATGATTGGGGGAAAAAAGAAATTCAGAGATGGAACACAGCAAGGTGTTGGTACTGATTCCACACCCATTTATTGACTTGTAATTCAGAAGGTACTATTATAGGATTATTTCAACATCAGAATTTTCTTATCCAGATTCAAGGCATCTACATAAGCTCCTGATATATCATTTTTCTAATGTAAGTCTGAAGTGACCCAAAAACCATAAAATCAAATTATAAGGCTTTATTGTTTAATGCATGTAATCAATCTTATCATTACTTACAGTCTGTGGCCTTTAAATCCATGTTGTTATTTTACTGCCTTTGAGATTAGTCTTTAAAAAGCGTTGCTGGGAGTATCTGGATGATATGGAAGCAGAAGTTGGGGAGTATTGAGCCTGGGATATAAGGTCTGTAAAGTTAGAAATGTTAAATTATATCTCTGGTTGCAATGGATAAACCCAGATTATCTTGATTTTTTATTTTTTGAGAGGGGGGCCTCACTCTGTTGCCCAGGCTGGAGTGCAGTGGCACGATCATAGCTCACTATCACCTCAGATTTATGCATCTAGATTTAATTCATAAAATTTAGGGCTTAAAATTGGCATCTAACTCAGCTTAATCAGTTGTTTTTCGGCTTCATCAATTTTGAGCAAATATGTCAAAACTTGGTGTTTTTTGCCTGATAGTCATATGACCTAGTAAAAGTGAAGGAGGTGATGAGAGACTTGGACTGTGGTAGGTGGAAGAGGATAGACTGAGAGCTACTCAAATTAGTCGGAGTTGGGAACTAACCAGATTTGCAGGGTGACAAAGAATAGCTCCCAAATTTCTGGCTTAAGCAACTGGATATTTGGCACTACCATTTGCTGAAACAGCATCTTCCCCACCCCAAAAGTAGGAAGGGAGGAGGATAGGAAGACGGGTTCCATTCCTATTGAACTTGTGAGCCTGAGATACATGAATGTGGACATTATTCACTAGATATATGGGCCACTGGATATATGGGTTTACAGCTCAGAGGAGAGTTTTGAGCTGCAGATGCAGACTTAGCAAACAATGATTAAAGCTGTGGGAAATATGCAATTATCTGGAGAAAATGTGAGGTGAGAGGAGAAGGGGCCAGAAAGATCCCTGAACAACTTCAACGTTTAGAGGTTGGATACAGTAGGATGAACTAGAAAAGAAGACAGGAAAAGCAGCCAGAGGAAGAGAAAAACCACAAGGAGCAGTGCCAGGGGAATAATTAGGAGAAGGATGTGGTCAGCTGTGTCAAATGCTGCTGAGACATGAAATCAGTGAGAACTCAGCAGTGTCCTTTGGACTTGGAGACAGAAGTGAAGGTGATCTTGGCAAGAGCAACCACAATGAAATGGTGGTGAGAAAAATCAGATTGCTGGTGGTGTGGTAGAGACCTATTCTTGGCCCCCAATTGCGAATCTCCCATCTCTTCTTGGAAATAGACCTCACATTTTATGTTCACACAGCGCCCTAGAATAAAAACTACATTTCCCAGTCTCCTTTGTGTGGTCTTGGGCTAAGTGCTGGCCAATGGGATGTATGCCAAAGTGTCACAAGTGACTTCCAGGAACCATTCTTCAAGCTTCAAGGGAGGTGTGGGCCCTTCTTGTTGCCTTCCTCCTTCCTATTGGCCAGAAAGCGTAAGCAGTCATCTCGGACCATGAGGTGGTGAGCAACATTTGGAAGCCACAAGTTGAAAATGGCAAAACCTGAGAGAAATTAAGTGAGGTGAATCACGAAAGTGAGTATAGGCAGCTCTTTTAAGAAGTCTGACTGGGAAGAGAAAGACCAGCGGCAGGGGAAGGAATATGTCGTCAAGGCAGCGGGGGTAGGGGGCGTTATTTTACAGTGGATTTTATGATCCTGGCACATACATGTATGTATGTATTAGAGGGATGCATGGACAGGAAATCCAAGTATGTAGAAAGAAGCAGATAGTTCAAGGCCCCTGAGAAGGTAGCAGCAGATGGGGCCCTTTACATAGGGACTGGCCTGGGGAAGAAAAGGGACGCCCTTTCCACGTTCACAGGAGGGAAGGAGAAGCAGCAGAGTGCAGACGTAGGTGGGCTGGGAGACGGAGAAAATGGCATTCCTGTCTGAGGGTTTCTAATTTCTCTGTGAAGTGGGAAATGAAAGGATGAGGGGGTGGGGAGAGTGGATGAAGGTCTGAGGAGACAAGGCAGATTGAAAACAGTTGCTGCAGAGAGGAGGCAAGAGTGAGCTGACCCGACCCTTAGCTCCAGTGGAGGAGCAGGTACGCTGGGTCTAAGCCATCCAGGCATAAGTCTTAGTCTGTGGCTGCATCGATTTGTTCAAAATCGGCAACAGGACCCAAGTCAGTCCAGGCAGAGCCCAGTTCTTTTTAACTGTCCCATCTCCACGCCCGGCTCCTGCCGTGCTGAGCATGAACAGAGATGGAAGCTACAGAGGTGGCTGCCATCTTGCTTCCAAGGAGCCTTGCTTCCTTTCTGCTCCCAGCCTCCTCAGAGCCAGAGATGGAGAGAGTGAAAGCAGTCCTGACGAAGTAGTTCAAACCTAGATGAAGCTACATTTAGCCAGGCCTCCTCTCAACATGTTACAGTTTTATGAGCCAAGTGATTTCATGTTTTCCTTAAGCATTTCTAAAATAATTGATTTAGAAAAAAATCATGGTTTCTTAGGTGTTGCAAAATCCTAGGGGAATCACGTTAATGGCAAGGAAAGAGAGCTCACCCTTCGAGCACATCTATGCTTCCGACGTGGGAGGCAGGGATGCTGCCATGGCTGCTGCTGCAGAAGACCCCTGGGTCACGTTGAGACTCCAGCTGGACAATAGCAAAGGAAGGAGGAGTGGGAGTATGGCTGACTTTCACTGCTGAGCGTTAACAGTATGGGTAATAGCTGGCTGTGCCCTCAAACCCCTCCTCTCCCTGCACAGGGGAACAGAAGGGGGCTGAGGCCTGGGAGTAACCTCTACCTCTACTTCCTGGGAAAGAAGCTTCCTTCCCACTCCTGCTCCCGCCCCAATCCTGGGAATTAGGGTCTCCCCCACCTGCCTTGTGCCTCACTGGTTCTTCTTCACAGTAGGCAGGTGCTGGGGGACAAGGATGGCAGTTCACTAGGACGCATTATCCCAGGAAGGGATCAGAAAGATGCCTGGCTAGGTTGTGGGCAGAGGGGAAAGGGAGAGAAGGAAAAAGTCCCCTGGCACATGGAGAAGACAGTGTAAGGTACAGAACTAAGTAGGGTCAGGCGTCAAGGTAGGGCCCTTGGGTGCTCTTGATGCCCTTTGTGTTGGGGCTGGGGCAGCAGCAACAACCAGTGGCTGGGGTGGGGGACACCAGCTCCCAATGTCAGGTCCAGGCAGCAACCCAGAGGCAGGACGGAGGGCCCTGTGAGCTTCACTGCCAAGCCCAGCTCTGCTGTTAGTAAACCCAAAGTAACTTGGTCTGTGACTTTGTGCTCCTGAAAGGCTGTGTTTCCTCAGCTCATTCACGCTGGAAAGTAGCTAAAAGGAAACACAGATAAAGGGCTAAACACGTGTATGCAAGTATAGTAACCAACACTTGGACAATTACTAAGTGCCACTATACTGAGTGTCAGACAGGAATTTTTTCATTTGATCTCAGAGCAAGCCTTTGAGCTGAGTATTCCCATTTTACAGAGAGGCTAATTAAGGTCTGTCTAAGGTCACACAGCTAGCAGTGACAGAGCCAGGGCCTGAATTCTGGCTGCTTCACTCCAAAGCCCACACACATATTCAACTACCAGGCTATGTACAGAACAGGAAAGAAGAGACATGGCCAATCATAACAACAGGCCAATCATGGCTAGTGGTATTTGGTGATATTTCTGATAGTCAGATCTAGAAGATAATTTAGAATGTATTTAGTCCTCATCTTATAGAGGAGGAAGGTGGTTTAGAGACATCCTGGGGTCTGGCCTCAGCTCCATGTTGCCTGCTGACTGCACTGCTCAGAGAGCTATTTTGATTGTTATTTTCAAGGACACCCCAAGCCCCCAGCACCCAAGAATCATAATGCACTTCATGAATAACTCTGAGAAATGGGGTCATTGGTATCCCAAATTATTGTCTCAAAATCCAATGAACTGGGTTCTGTGTGTGTGTGTGTGTGTGTGTGTGTGATGGAGTCTCGCTCTGTCACCAGGCTGGAGTGCAATGGTGCCACCTCAGCTCACTGCAACCTCCAACTCCTGGGTTCAAGCAATTCTCCTGCCTCAGCCTCCTGAGTAGCTGGAATGACAGGCATATGCCACCACGCCCACCTAATTTTTGTATTTTTAGTAGAGACGGGGTTTCACCATGTTGGCCAGGATGGTCTCAATCTCCTGACCTCGTGATCCACCCGCCTCAGCCTCCCAAAGTGCTAGGATTACAGGTGTGAGCCACAGCATCCTGCCAAGACCAGTTTTTATGACTGAAACCTTTTAGTGTTGGATGTCAGTACTCCAAGGTGCTAAAGTAGGAAGTTTTGACTGTAAATCAGAATTAAGATTTATCCATTTATGTGTCATTCAACAAACATTGTAGAGGACCCACTCAATAACTACTGGATACTTAGTGACTGGGTCCTCCCTGAGTCCCTGAGACCCTCCCCAGTTCAGACCCCAGAGACTGGGAGGTTTTCTAGCCAGAGCAGGGGGTATCCTTACCGCCTGATGAGCCCGTGGGGACAGCTGACTGCTGGGCATCACGAAGCTGACTCTGCAGCCTCCACACGCTGGAGAGCATCCAGCTTCACACTGCGCTCCTGGGCAAGCCGGCTTCTCATCTGAGGGGAAAATGAGAAGCAGAGATGCTTTGTGCTCACTCTCGTTTCCTCAGTTCACACGGGGTTCCTAGGGAAAATGGGTGTCCCAGGCTACCCTGCAAAGAGAACTGGCTCTTAAAGTCCTGATTAGGCTGAACTCAGCCTTCTGAGAATCGAGAACTTCAGGAAGACCAGGAACTTAACCACAAAGGAACCGTCTGTGGAATCCCTTATACCTTATAATAGCTAGGAACTTATTCACAAGGTTATATCTTTCATGTCTATTTCATCAGATAGGTAGAGGAAGAGGGGAGTGAGGGCCCAGTGCACACATGGCCTTGGAGGCCCAGCCACTGCATCTACACTGAGGACCTGTCAGAGCCCCCAGACAGTTTCAAACAGAGGAAAGACTTGATCTCTCTCCTAGATCTCTGCTCTCTGTTCAGCAACTGCCAGGAATGCCCTGGTCTGACAGAAGCCCATTTCCAGAAGCAACCTTTGTATTGACTTGTGTGGCTCTCCCCGTGCACAGCCAGCCCACACTCCCCAGCCAGACGGTGCCCAGGTCCAAAATGTATCTCATCTGCCCAGATCACAGGTGGTTTTGCTTTTTCAATTTATAATCTCCTAATTGTTTTTACTTGTAGAAAAGTAATACATACTGTAGTGGTTGGAAGAGCACCCCCCGAATTTCATATCTACCTGGAACCTCAGACTGTGACCTTATTTGGAAATAGGGTCTTTGTAGATGGACTTGTTAGGATGAGGTCATACTGGATTTAGGGCAAGCCCTGAATCTAATGACTGTTGTCCTCATAAAGAAGACAGGATAAGGATACAGACACTCAGAGGAGCACATAGGAAGAAGGCTCCGTGATGACAGAGGCAGGACTGGAGTGAGGTAGCTACAAGCCGAGGAATGCCAGAGACCAAAATGTGACTAAGAAGAGACACGGAACAGATTCTTCCTCAGAGCCTCCAAAGGAACCAGCCTTGCCAGCACATTAGTTTCAGGCTTCCAGCCTCCCGTGCTGTGAAGGAATACATTTTTATTCTATTAAGCCACCCAGTGTGTGATAATTTAGTCAGGCAACCCTAGGGATTGAATACGCGTGCTAGTCTCAAGCATTCAGCCGCGTGTGTTGTACATCCCACTCTGTCTGCACAGACCTAGCCAGAAGGCCCCCACAGAGTCTTGCCCTAAACGTTAAAGGGGGCTCTTCCTTATGTTGGGAGCCCCCAAGCATCATTTAAATTTCAGAAGATTACCAGAGCTCCAGAGTTAGGAAAACGTCCTAATATAAACTAGGTCCAAAGTCCCTCTCCATACTATAGGGATTTGTGTAGGATCCTTATTCCCTATGGGCTGGTGCCAAGGAAACGTATCAAGATTTTCTGAGCCAGGCTGGCACTAGGAAACTTGAGAAATACCATCAAGGAAGCGTGCTTCCTCAGGACCTCCTTGTGTTAGGTCACTCGCCCCCACGTCACAGAGGCCCGTGAAGTGACTTGCCCAAGGCCACACAGCCAGGATTTGAGTCCAGGTCTATCTACCTGTTTCCAAGGCTGTCTACCTTCACATTCCCAACAAAAATATAAACAGCCAACATTTACTGAGAGCTATGTATCACACCCTGGTTTTGCTGTTGTTTGTTTTGAGACGAAGTCTCACTCCGTCACCCAGGCTGGAGTGCATTGGCGCAGTCTTGGCTCACTGCAACCAGGTTCAAGTGATCTTCCCACCTCAGCCCTCTGAGTAGCTGGGGCCACAGATGCACACCCCCACCCCTGGCTGATTTTGTATTTTTTGTAGAAACAGGGTTTCACCATGTTGCCCAAGCAATCCTCCCACCTTGGCCTCCCAAAGTGCCGGGATTACAGGAATGAGCCACCACACCTGGCCTGTTTATTTTTGTTAACTTTTTACTTTTTACTTTTTACTTTTTATTTTTTAGAGACAGGGTCTTACTCTGTCTTACTAACCCAGGCTGGATTACAGTGGCATAATCTTAGTTTACTGCAGCCTTGAACTCCTGGGCTCAAACGATCCTCCTGCCTCAGCCTCCCAAGTAGCTGGGACTACAGGCATGCCTGTTTTAGGCCCGGTTTTAAGGCCTTTATTTTAATTACTTAATTTCCTAATTTAATCACCCCCCAAATTTAGTGAAGTGAGTACATTGTTTCCATTGTAATGATGAAGAAACCAAAGCACAGATTGGCCACAGACCTTGCCCAAAGCCACACCACTGGAGGGCCGGCAGTATGAACCACTCAGTTCCACTCCAGGGCCTGTGCTCTAAATCACTGGTTCCCAACTTTTTGGCACCAGGTACCGGTTTCATGGGAGACAATTCTTCCATGAGGTGGGGGCAAATGGTTTCATGATGAAGCTGTTCTACCTCAGATCATCAGCCATTAGCTAGATTCTCATAAGGAGCAGGCAACCTAGATCCCTCACATGTGCAGTTCACAGTAGGGTCGGTGCTCCTATGAGAATCGAACGCCTCCGTTGGTCTGACAGGAGGCGGAGCTCAGGCGGTTATACTGTCAGCGGCTCATCCCCTGCTGTGCGGCCCAGTTTCACAGGCTATGGACTCCTACCAGCCCACTTCCGGGGGGTTGGGAACCCCTTCTATAAGTGACCTCAACCAGGCGCAGGCAACAGGCTAGGACACTGAGGCTCTCGGAGGTCAGACAGTGAATATCTGCCCATGGAGTCAGAGGCTGGAGATAGATTAAAGAAGCCACTTCTGGCTGGAAGGGGCCAGGGGGTGTGGGTCCCAGGGGGCTCGGGTCTTGCTGGCTGAGGATTGCTGTTTAGAGTAGGTAGGCGTAGGGACACTTGAGCTGTCAGGAGAGCTGGAGGTGTACTCTACAAAGGGCCAATGGCTTATACATACATATGGTAAAGTGCACATTTGTTGAGAGAAACCTCAAAATATTTGTTTTGATCACCTCTAGAATCTCTGCCATGAAACAAATAATTAACTAGAGAAAACCTTGAAGAAACGAATCTACGAACTTCCCTATTTTTGTGGTGGCATTTAGAAAAGCATAATTTGTAACACAAAATTGGGATGCCAAAGTTTTCTTATAGGTTCGGTCATATTTTTGTTTACTTTTCATGCAATAAATATGAAATTCTAATTTTCTTTTATTCTAAAACTACTCATTTTCTCTCTCCACTTTTATATAAATATTTTCTTTAGCTTTTCCTCAATTCAAATTTTAATTTTTTTTTTGTCATTTTTGTAGATAGAATTCTCCTTATTGATCTCTTCCTTGAGCACTTAAAACACTTGACCAGGGGCCGGGTGTGGTGGCTTACGCCTGTAATTCCAGCACTTTGGGAGGCCGAGGTGGGCGGATCACCTGAGATCAGGAGTTCGAGACCAGCCTGGCCAACGTGGTAAAAACCTCGTCTCTACTGAAAATACAAAAATTAGCCAGGTGTAGTGGTTCATGCCTGTAGCCCCAGCTACAAAGGAGGCTGAGGTGGGAGAATCGCTTGAACCTGGGAGGCGGAGGTTGCAGTGAGCCAAGATTATGCCACTGTACTCCAGTCTGGGTGACAGAGTGAGACTCCATCTCAAAAAAAGAAAAAAGAAAAAAAAAAAAAACACTTGACCAATAATTTGCCTTTCAATTTCCATCTCTTTCTATCTCTGCTGAATGAATTCAGTGATCTGCTCATTCAATGGATATGTGTGAGGTGCCTGCTTTGGACGTTACTTTTTCGTTTTTTATTGAATTACATTGTTTTCTGCTTTGTTGAAACTTGTATTAATCCACATCTACATTCTAGTATTCTATTCTGTTTCTTTGTTGTTGGGTATAGTCAACAAAATACGTTGGATCTGCAAACCACTTTTGCCTTTCATTTTTATCTTTGCAGTTCCTGAAACACTTGAATAAAATCTTCTTGTCAAAGCCTCCATTAACACTTGCTGCTTTTCCAGGTTACTTCTTGGAATTTTCTAAAAGATTCCTAGTTCAAAGATGAGAGCTGGATAGAAACAGGTTTTTCCAGTAGGTTACAGGGGTGCTGAGATTCCGAGCCCTGAGGCAGCCAAGCCACCATGGCCTGCCCAGCAATCTTCGTGGTGTCGGGAGACACTGTGGGGAGAGATGCCACCATTCTCCTGGGCTGCCTATAAGTGACAGAGGTTGAGAAACACTGCTGTGGGGGACAGGAGAGAGGCATGGGCACATGGGGGAAGGATGCAGCAGCCCTCGCTGGGGCACCAGGTGCACTCTGGGTGGACAGCCCCTCTTACTGAAGTTTACCTGGTGGAGGTCTCTCTTCATTTTTTTCTGCTGCAGCTGGCCCAGCTTAGAAGCCCTCTCAGGCTCTTTACTAAGGAGCTGCAATTGCTGTTCTTTCTGCCCCACATCTTCCAAGAGCTTCTCCATCCTGGATGTTTTCATGAAGTGCAGCTGCTTCTGGGTGAGAGCTTCCTGGGTCACTCTATGTTCTAACTCCTTCAGCAGTTGAGCCTGTGGCAGGAAAATGCCAAAAGAAAGGAGGAGGCAGGGAGCCTTTCTTCCCAGCAGAAGCGGGGAGACATTGGACAGCATAATAACCATCCCCTCCTTTGGGGCTCAGGGACACAACTATGTGGTGTATTCCTGGACTCTAGAAAACGTGGCCCAATGATTCAGTCCTGTGCTACCAAGAGCACCAGGATCTACCCTAGCCTGGCATTTACACTGTGAGCCCTGCAGTGACAGAGGGAAGCAGAACAGACACTAAAAGCCAGGCACACGATCACGCCACTGTACAGCAGTGCCAGGGCAAACAATTTGGTCTTTTAATACCCAGATTTGATCATATGTATGTTAGCTTACTAACCAGATAATCATATCTAGCACAAACAACATTTACACTGCTGTGGAGCCTTTGTCAGGAGGTAGCCGTGGAAGCGTTTAACACCAAAGAGATGGGGCCATGCCATACACGCAATGGGCGGGGAAAGGAGGTTCTGATTTTTTCTCCAAAAATCTGGGGAAGTCAGATTCTAGAGGGTTAAAGGAGGATAAGTGTAGAAATAATTTGGTTCTGTTCCAAAGTTTTTCTAGTAAGTATTATCCTAAGTACTAGATGGTCAATCCTTGATCATAGTATAATTATTCATATCTGTATGATGATGTTACAGTTTGTCATGTAGCTCATGATAACTCATATGAGTTACCATAATTAACTCATCTGATGCAGAATCATGGAAGAATTCGGGTCCAAGATGAACAAATTAAATTTCGTGCTTTAAATATGCCTAGCTTTCCCAGGCTGTAACTTCAACTCAACTGTTCTCACTCTAAACCTACAGTCCCCCTGCTTCATTCATGCCCAGAGGGTTGGCACAGTTAGGACATGCTTAGGCTTAGAGTGCCTTTATTTTGGTGCCAGCCCCTGTCGCACAGCAGTAACTTCTGAAAGTGAGACATGGTACGGACCATTGGGACAGGACAGAGTCTCGTGTGGGGATAACACTGCAGGCTGGACCACACTCTACTTGCCGAGGATTGTTGTCAAGTGGAAGTGTGCTTGCCCCGTGAAAGCCTGTGTTCAAGGCAGAGGCCTAGATCACAGGATCCCAGGACAGCCTCTAGCAAAAAGATCCTCAGAGAAATGGACACACACACACACACACATATGTGATAATGATCTTGCTTATGAGTAGTATTTTCTCATCTTAGCCACATACGAGTAAGAACAACAGCCTTTTGGCCACCGCCCTTGGTTTCTGGGCTGGAGAGGAGGGAGAAGAAGGGAAGTCCAGGTCCAGGCTATCTTTTCCTGGTTGTACCATCTGTGTGGCTTCAGGCTGTGGTGCTCTGGTGACTGCTCCTGGCAGCCACAGCACCAAGTCTGGTGGCCACGTTCAACTTTGCAGAGTGAACTGCAAAGGGAACGAGGAAGAGGCTCTGAGGCTCAGATACCTGGCTGTCCTGCTGCTTCCACATCCTCGCGCTGTCGGCCTGTGCCCTGGCCAGGGCCTGCCTGAGAGCCAGGATCTGCTGACGAAATAAACCCACTTCTCGCTCTGCCATCAGCTTGATGCGCAAACACTCTTTTTCACTTTGAATAGATTTCTGTAAACATCCCAAACACAGTAAGATAGGAAATAGGTTTCCTTTCCAGATTTTTAGTTTCAAAAGCAGTATCTAAACCACTTTCCCATCCATTCTTCTTTCAAACTTCTGGTAGAAAGGAGCTCCTACTAGTCACTGCTTCCATGATTTTATTTTATTTTATTATTTATTTGTTTAGAGATGGAGTCTTGCTCTGTCAACCCAGCCTGGAGTACAGTGGTACAATCTTGGCTCACTGCAACCTCTACCTCCCAGGTTCAAGCAATTCTCCTGCCTCAGCCTCCTGAGTAGCTGAGACTACAGGTGCCCGCCATCACACCCAGCTAATTTTTTTTTGTATTTTTAGTAGAGATTGGGTTTCATCATGTTGGCCAGGCTGCTCTCAAACTCCTGACCTCAGGTGATCCACCCACCTTGGTCTCTCAAAGTGCTGGGATTATAGGCATAAACCACCATGCCCAGCCCACTTCCATGATTTTAATTCAGAAGAGGGTAACATATCAGAGTAAATACTTTCAGAAACAGGATGTGAAAGTTTCCAAATAGCCATCAATATGCACTTTGGATTCAATTTGCCTTAAAGCAGATTTCTCACTTATTATTTTGTGACTTCATTTTCCTCAGATAATCATGTATGAAGCCCAAAGATATGCAGTATTTTGACAAAGCAGCCTCAAGCCCTTGGTGAAGCCTTTCCTCCAACTTTTCACTTCCTTCCCTTATGCTGAATTCTCTGATCTGTTCTTTCTTGCCCCCTTTGCTTCTGCCCCCTTTCTATTTCTTCTGAAGTTCTCACATGGCCTGTTCCCAGGAAAAATCGCCAACTGTCAGATCCTTCAGGATGGCTGACCCTGCCACCTGACACCAATGCCACTCATAGCTACAGTGACATCATGGCAGCTGCAGCCATAGAGGCTTGGGATCAGCCATCCTGGGGACTGTCTGGACCTCCTCCACCAGAGCTCACCTTCTCTGCCCTGCTCAGCTGGGCCTGGAAGCGCGCCTGCTGCATAGCCAGCCTCCAGCGGCCCAGGCTCCTCACTTTGCACACCAGGGCGGCCAGGCTGCAGTTGTCCTGCTCCAAGGCCCACAGCTGTTCCTGCTAAGAAGGCTCATTTCAGAAAAGTCTGCCCCCAACATTTTCATAGGAAGGGCACAAACCCTAACATCACTAACATGTCTTCCAGAAGATGACACAATTGTGCAGTGCATCCTCGTGTTCCCTTTAAAATGCCTGATGCAATGCTTTCTCAGGGAAATCAGGCTGGAATGCTAACGGGGTGAATGGTGGGGTCAGGTGCTAGGATGAAACACTGATAGCCCATTGCTAAATGAAATCACATACTTTGGCTGGGTTTTCTTTCATTCCTTCATCAGGGCTGGCAGAGCCCCATTTTTTCTTTAGGTCCTTCATATTGTCAATCCCTTCTGTTCTCACTTCACCGATGAGCTCACACACTTTCTGGATCAAATTAAGCTGATTCTCATCCAGCTTCTCCTGCAAATTGCAGACTCAAGTCAAGGAAGTAAAATGGATTTGGGTAGTGTGAAGGGCAGTTGAAGAAAAGCCATTTTGCCTTCTACAACTTAACTTTCGTAAGTAATTTCACATTAAGATGTCACCTACTCAGACAATTATTCTGACATGTACTATAAGGAAGTCACACGAGCGGCCCTGAGTGCTGTCTTTTATCCACAGGGCTTCATCATCCGGACACCAGCACATCTTAGACTGTGCCTTCCTTGTCAACACCAAGGCAGGCTGAGCCAGTAGGACAGTGGAAGCTCACAGGTAGAAAACCTGCTGAGCAAACTGCCCCTGGTAAGAGTTACTTGGGAAGCTGAACCAAAGATTTTTGCTGCTATGTTGACTCACAGCAGAATGTGACCAGACAAGACACTGTAATTGAGCCACTCCTGAGGAGCTCTGTTAAATATAGATAAAGTGGAGGAGGGAGTCCAGCCGACTGCCTTCCTATTTAGGATCTAACAGAAACCTCATTAGGAAATACTCTGTTCTGAATGGCTTATGGCTAAATGCCTTGTGAGGAAACAGCTTGATCAATGGTAAGTACAACTGAAGACCCAGTGCTAGGGACTGAATTGTGTCTTCCCCAGATTCATATGTTGAAACCCCAACCAGCAGTGTGACAGTATCTAGAGATAGGATCTTTAGGAGGTAATTAAGATTAAACTGAGGACATGAGGGTGAGGCCCTATTGCAATAAGACTGTGGCCTTATAGGAAGAGGGAGAGAGACCCTTCTTTTTCTCCATCTCTGCCATGTGAGGGCACAGTGAGAAGGCAGCTACCTGCAAGCCAGGAAGCATGCCCTCGGCCAGAAGCAGATTACGCTGGCACCCTGATCTCAGACTTCTGGCTTCCAGAACTGTGAGAAATATACTTTCTGTTGTTTAAGCTGTGCAGCCTATCGTATTTTGTTATGGCAGCCTGAGCAGACTAAGACACCCAGTGTCTTCAGGGTGAGAGGTAGGGTAGGGGTGTCCTCTCACTTCTAAACCACTTCCCTAGAGAGGAAGGCAGGAGGAGGGTGCCCAGCTGGGAGCCACCGAAGGAAGCCTGGCTCTGGCCACACAGTAGAAGCTTTAGCAACTTCATGGGATGCTGGAATATAACAGGAATTCCCTACTGTAGGGAGGCTTGGTGGAACCACTTCAGCCTGGGAAACAGAGAGAATCCACTTTTTAACTAGGAATTTGGCAGAAGCTAAAAGGAACTTAAGACATTTCTCAACAATCTCACACCTGAAAGATGGCTTAGCAGATTCCAGCTGTCACTGTCTGCCCATTCCTCTCTTGCAACACCAGACCCAATACATTTTGGGTTTGATCCTTTAATACATGTAATCATTTACACTGCAGGTAAGAAGAAATTCTTGCTGGAATGACCAGGCCAAGGTGAGCACTGGTGGAAGCTGCTGTTAACCTAATAACCCTGGAGGCCACTCTGCAATCCCTGGGGAGAGATGCAAGGACCCAAATGGGGCTGGCTTTGGGGTGTATCCAATAGCAGGGAGGGGGACAGGGTTGGGGGACGCTGTGGACTTGCAGGTGGTAGGTTGTACTGAAATTCACACCAGCGAGTCAGCTGGACCAGTCTCCCTGATGGCCCATTTTAGGCGTGGGGCATCTATCTTACGGCTGTGCAAACATCAGATGAAAGCGATTGGCTTCCACAATGCTGCGAGTGCACGCGCGCCCCATCACTTCTCCTCTACAATGGATCTTTGCTGACAGGTCAGCAGCTTGCTGACATTGATGTGAGAGTGAAGCTGGCAGACATTTTGAGGGTTTGAAAAAATTCTGGAAGCTGATTCAAATTCTGAATGTGCCCAGGGAGTTCTCCAGAGGCACCTGCTGCTACCTACATAAGGCCTGGCCTGTCACAGGCACTGTACTCTGGAAAGTCACACTAACAGATAAAATGGTGGTAGAAACTGGGGAGGTGGGGAATTTGGAGCAGCAGGACACTCTCTTCTCCCAACAGCAATCAGACAGTGACAGTGGCAACTGTCAATAGAGGGTAAAAGACAGACTTCTGTATTATCCCCAAATTCAGTGTCTATCATGGTTAATGACAACCCATTGCTGACTCTCTTTCTGCAGTGAAAGCTTAGAGCTAGAAAATTCTTCAGGCCTAAGAATCTCTTGTTACCACAAAGCCCATTATTCTGTCATTGATCCCTGGGTGTGCAGCCACCGTGGGAATCCGTTACACTAGGCTCCCCAATGGGTGGCCCAGATGGTCGACACAGGACACTTTTATGTGTAAACAGGTCTGAAACAAAGCTCGGACTAATGCCTCATATTCTTCTTGGACTTCTTTTCTAATCTGCTTCTCGAGATTCAGATTCACCTCTTCCAAGTCTGTGAGTTGGGCTCTCAGAGTGGTGATTTCCATGATCCTATCATGACTGAGCTCTGCAACCTAGAAGCAAGAGAAAATGTGTGTGTGTGTGTGAAAAACAATTTAGGAGTTTCAAACTGCTCCTACAAAATAGTTTCTTATAGATCAGTATTGAATTTCACTTCTATTTTAAACCTAATGAAGAGAGTGAACATTCTGCTGCATAAATGTGGGCAGAAGAATTTAAGGACAATTCAAAGGTCCCAGAATAGTGCCAGACACTGGTTGGTGAAGTGACCCCAGAAAAGCTAGTACATAGGCCCTTTTCAGTTAGAGAAAAATACTTCAACTGTCTTGGCCTCCATCTCCAAACTGGCCTCCCCTTGACACCTCAGCCCAAACATCCCTTTTCTTTTTTGGAATACACTTTATTTAATTTATTTAATTAATTTATTTTTGAGATGGAGTTTCACCCTTGCTGCCCAGGCTGGAGTGCAGTGGCATGATCTTGGCTCACTGCAACCTCCACCTCCCGGGCTCAAGCGATTCTCCTGCCTCAGCCTCCTGAGTAGCTGGGATTACAGGCATGCAGCAGCACACCTGGCATATTTTGTATTTTTAGTAGAGACGGGGTTTCTCCATGTTGGTCAGGTTGGTCTTGAACTTCTGACCTCAGGTGATTTACCCGCCTCGGCCTCCCAAAGTGCTGGGATTATGGGCATGAGTCACCGCGCCCAGCCTGGAATGCACCTTAAGTGGCATCAAAAGAAAACAAACAATAACAACAAAACTCCCCAAAGTAACAACACAAACAGAACAAAACAAGACTAGTACAAAATAACAAAAGTGACCAAAAAACTCAAGGGAAAAAAAATGCACCCTAAGGAGGGTTGCTTGCCAAAAGTGAAAGCACACTCCTCGGTGCTCCAGCAGTGGACCTTCACTGACGGGGCTTCTACAGGTGACACAAGCAAATGACACTAAGGTGTCCCACAGCTGGCTAACCCTGAGAGTGTGGATGTGAGAAATGGAGAAGAGAACCTTTTTAATAGGAAATGACCTACCTGGCCAGCACTGTCTTCAGGTGAACCCTGGCCTCTTCGTGCAGCATCTAATTCCTGAGCAGGAGAAAGCAGTACACAACCAAACTCAAACATTTCGTCTTCCAACCACGGCTCAGGTCAGCACAACGCATTCCAAACACTTCCTATTTGTGTTAATGGAGCCCCATTTTGAGAACCTTAGGCTGTGCCTGGAGCTGAGACTGTGTGTGTTGCCCCACTGGACTTCAGGATGCTTAACACAGGCTCAAAAGACAACATCGACTTCCAGGTACCCACACTGATGCCAAGAACTGAGTAATGGGGATAGGCCAAAATGGGGGTGGCTCCAAGGCTCATTATTTGAACATTTTAATACTTCATTTGGTGTTTTGGCTAGTCTTTTAGACTTTTGAACTTTTCTAAGGTATAAAGTAAAATCACACTAAACCTCTGATGCAATCTACCTTCACAATAGTGGGCAGCCCAGGGCAGGCGGACTGACTCTTCTGTCCCACCAGTGGGCTCATATGTTAAGGAAGTCTCCCAGTGAGACTGACCCATGACATCCATCCTGAAGGGAGAGTTTACTCAAGGATCCTGGCTTCTTTCCCAGACCAGGAACAGCGCACAGTGCCTTGTGTTTGCTGAGGGTGGCAAGGTCAGCTGTGCACCTTCCCCTGCAGGGCCAGCCCCTTTGTTGCTCACCTTTTGTATTTCCCCGCTGGACACCTCCAAAGCACATAACCTAGTGTGCAACTGAGAATACCAGAGCCCAAGGGAATGAGCCAATGAACAGAGAGATTTGAGGGTACCATTCACCCTCAATTCTGGCATAAGAACCACTAGATTCACCTCAACCCTCTCAGTTTTACTTTTCTCTTCTGAGTGCCTCCTGAGCCTCCCTGCCCACGCCCATTCCCCACTGCAGTTCTCGTCTCTCTGGGAGCCTACTTGCTCTTTCTGGCTGAGCCTCTGCCTAGCGTGATGCAACACATGCTCATAGCACGTGGAGTAGGTCTCAAAGTTGCTGCGTTCTCTTGCCATCACATCACAACCCAGGGAAAGGAGGCAGGCCTCAAGGTGATCTTTTCTGAAAGTGATCTGAAAGGAAAGAGGCATTCATTATTCACAGCCACTCCAGCAGGGCAGCCTCACCATGCCAGGGCCCCAGGCACTCTTTGCCTGGGCTCACAGACCCACTTTTGTTTCTCCTCTGTATCCAACCATGGGCTGTAGCCTTGCAAGCCTCTCTTTCAGGTCGGCTTTGAACATTTGTAGGGACACGAGGACAGTGGAAGCCCACATAGCATGTGGTGAAACGTTGAAAGGTTATAAATCAAACTAACAAACTATCAGAATGAAATGTTTAATTCTTCTACCTTGAAAAACAGACCTGAAAACTGACCTGGAAAGCCAGATTGGAATTTATTATTCCTGGACTACTGTTTGTTTGTTTGTTTGTTTATTTGTTTGTTTTTTAGATGGGGTCTTGCTCTGTCGCCCAGGCTGGAGGGCAGTGGCGCGATCTCAGCTCACTGCAGACTTGGCCTCCCAAGTTCAAGCAATTCTCCCACCTTAGCCTTCCAAGTAGCTAGGATTATAGGGGTGCACCACCATGCCCGGCTAATTTTTGTATTTTTAGTAGAGACGGGGTTTCTCCATGTTGGCCAGGCCAGTCTCAAACTCCTGACCTCAGGTGATCCACCCACCTCGGCCTCCCAAAATTCTGGGATTACAGGTGTGAGGCACCACGCCCAGTCGACTACTCTCAGTTCTGTGCTGAAGTAGGGACACATGGCGAGAGCTGGTCCCCAACCTATAGTTTACTGTGTGGCCCCCTTCTCTTCCCAACTCTCGCCTCACGTCATGCTGTGAGGTCTTCACATGCCTGTGAGTGGACATCCTAACCCGCATGTCCAAACTCCATCCACACTCCCAGTTGCTCCTTGGTCACTTCCAGGCCAGGGGTGTGCACACTAGTGATGAGGTCCACTCTCGCTCTGGGGAAGGTGATCCAGGGAAGATGCCCATTCAGGCCATGGACTCAGGGAATTCCAGGTCCCAGGTACTTGGAGCATGTTCTAAAATGAAGGTGAGGGCTCTGAGCAGACATGTCCCTATGGCCCAGGGGATTTCTTACCTTGTGAGGAAGGTCATAGCTGGAGAAAGGCCAGAGAGGGGCCCTCTGCTATATGGGTATCTGGCAGGGGCTTCTCTTGCTCTAGTCTAAGGGCCACACAGCTCATTCTCTAGGCAATTCCACTCACTCCCTTTCTCCAGGAGATTGGGCATGCTTTTTGAAGAGTTGGCAATTAAGGAACAGCCCAACTTTCCAAGGCAGGCTTAGATTTAGGTTCTGGAGAGAAATGGGAGCTAATATTTGGAAGGTAGGACAGACTTACCCAACTAGGACCTGCATATCTACGCGAGTGTGTTTGTCCCTCTGTGCATCAATGAGTGTGTCTCTGCGTGTGTATCTATCTGCAGGGATGGGGGGGTGAGAAAGTTTGTGGGGCCAAGTCTAGGACCCAGCCTACACTGTAACGTGAATTTTATCTGTGACACTTCTGGGGTCAGGCCAGCTCCTGCTCCCTGGCCATCTGCCATTGATGCCAGCCCTGTGCACTTGGCCTTCTGGAAGCAGCCCATGAAGCAGCCGTTGTGGCTTCCATGGGCTCAGGCTTCTCTGGGCTCTCAGGGCAATTTATTTCCTAAAACCTGCTCTGCAACTTACCCCTGCCTCCCTGGGTCAGTGTAAATGTCAGCTGTGCTTGTGTCAAAATGCAGCGTGAGTGGGTACCATTGGCCAGTTTCTTCTCCGAAACCCTGGCTGGCATAAGAGCTGCAGACTCAGATTATTGGCCCAGTTCTGCCCAGTAAGCAGCACCACCTTCCATTGGGCTGTTCTGTCACCACCATTCAAACCTGAACCATGGTGGATGGCACTGGGTGGAAGAGCAGCAGATTGCCCCAGGGATTCTTCAAGAGAACCAGCCTGGAATGCAGCATGGCAAGCACTGGGCCTTGCTATGGCCAAAGTCTAGCCCTGAAGCCTGCCAGCAGCAACTGAGTTTCTGTGGTTTGCTTTATCTTGGAATCCCTTGTAACAATTTGTTAAATATCAGGTACACACGAGGTATTTTGAAGATGTTTCTAAAATACCCACCTCTGCTGACAAAACACTTCAGTGGGCTGGGGAGCAGTGGCTCACACCCATAATCCCAGCGCTGTGGGAAGCCGAGGCAGGCAGATCACTGGAGGTCAGGAATTCAAGACCAGCCTGGGCAACATGGTGAAACCCCGTCTCTACTAAAAATACAAAAATTAGCCAGGTGCGGTGGCATGCGCCTGTAATCCTAGCTACTTGGGAGGCTTCATGAAGCAGGAGCATCATTTGAACACAGGAGGTAGAGGATGCAGTGAGCCAAGATTACACTATCTCTATGATGGAGACGGGGGCGTGGCTGGAAGAGTAAGTTCACTGTCACTGCAGATGGTCCAGAAGAGGGTAGAAGCCTACCAGGCACAGACTTTGGAGGGGCTGGAGCATCCTGAGGACGCTGACTTCAAGACACTGGTAGGCTGACACCATCCTCTTCAAGTGTGCCCAGAGTGTGGGGTGTACCTGATATGGGTTTGCCCTGCCTACTGACATCCATGCTTCTTTCCCACAAGACCTCAATGTTGGGGTGAAGCATACAGATAAGAAATGAGAGGGATTTGAGTTACAAAACTGTTGTCTTTTTTGTGTTAAACATAAAATTTGTCATTATATCATTTTTAAAGGTACAGTTCAATGGCATTAAGTATATTCACATTGCTGTGCAACCATCACCACCATCCACTGCCAGAACTCTTCATCTTGTACAACAAAAACTCTGTACCCAATAAACAATAATTACCTATTCTTTCCTCTCAGCCCCTGGCAACCACCATCCTTTCTGTCTTTCTGAATTTGGCTACTCTAGGTACCCCATATAAGTAGAATCATAGCATATTTGCGCTTTTGTGAGTGGCTCATTTCACTTAGCAATAATGTCCGCAAGGTTCATCCACACTGTAGCATGTATCAATGTATCAGAATTTCCTTTTTTTTTTCTTAAAGATGGATTCTCACCCTATCGCCCAGGCTGGAGTGCCATGGCACAATCTCGGCTCACTGCAACTTTCACCTCCCGGGTTCAAGCAATTCTCTTGCCTCAGTCTCCCAAATAGCTGGGACTACAGGCGTGTGCCACCACACCCGGCTAATTTTTGCATTTTTAGTAGAGACGGGGTTTCACCATGTTGGCCAGGCTGGTCTCAAACTCCTGGCCTCAAGTGATCTGCCCACCTCAGCCTCCCAAAGTGCTGGGATTACAGGCATGAGCCACCGCATCTGGCCAGAATTTCCTTTCTTTGTAAGGTGAGCCACAAATTTTTTCCATCCTTTTTTCTGATAGGTCCCACCCTAACCACTTCCTTGTCTCAAGGATGGGAAACTACTTCACCCACTTAGAGTACCCAGTACCATGTTTGTTTATGATTGAAAGCTTAAACTAATACATGTAAGTCATCAAGTTGTGAGGAAAAATGTATCCCCAACCAAGCTTGTGAATTCTCTACCTCGTAAGAGCTGAGATGTGTATTAGAAAATAATGGAGAACATCTGAAGAACTTGGAAAAATATAAATTTGGAGAAGGCATTTTAAAAAATGAAGTACGTTTTGTCAAGTCAAATTTCTTTAAATGGTTGAGTTTCAAAGGAAACTGGATTCACAGTTACCTAAAAGCACTTGTTAACACTCTTCAAAACTCTGTTACAGTCAAATATCCACGTTTACTCTCTTATCCTGTCTTTTCAGTGGATTGCTTTGATTTAGCAAGGCACTTCCTGCCAAGAATAAACATGTTTCAAAACCCAAGGACTGTGTATATGCATGTGTGCAAGTATTAAATGTATATTATTATTTAATATAATATATAGAGTTGTTATGGATTCGAATATTTTTTCTGGAAGGACACACACAGATTGCTGAAGCTGGCTTCCTTTGCAGAGAGGAAGCTGGAGATGGTGGCATGGGGATGGGTGAAAATGATACCTTTCTGTGCTGTTGGCTTTTTTTCATATGCTACATTTTAATGTTTTCTAGGTAACTGCATTACAGGCTATTTTGGTTTTCCTCACTTAGGCTTTTCATACTAACAAATCAACAACAGAATATGTCGCTAAAAATCAACTCATTCGTAAACTCCAAAGTTACTTTAAAAAATTGACCAAATTTGAAATTTGCTAACATATATATTCTAATGACTCAGATCTTTACTAGAAATCAATTTTTTCCCAAAATTAAAAACTAATGATTATAGCTGGGCATGGTGGCTCACAACTGTAATCCCAGCACTTTAGTAGGCCAAGGCAGGTGGATCATCTGAGGTCAGGAGTTCGAGACCAGTCTGGCCAACTTGGTGAAACCTCGTCTCTACAAAAAATACACAAAAATTACCCAGGTGTGGTGGCACATGCCTGTGGTCCCAGCTACTCAGGAGGTCGAGGCAGGAGAATCACTTGAACCTGGGAGGCGGAGGTTGCAGTGAGCTGAGATTGTGCCACTATACTCAAGCCTGGGAGACTCTGTCTCAAAATAATAATAATAATAAAGAACTAACAATTGCTCTATTTTGGGCTTAGCCTCAGTATTCATATAATCATTCTTAGGGAATAAGGGAAGCATCAGGAGAGCAGTTAAATGAGAAAGTTTTCCTTGTTTGGGATGATGTTATAAAAACCAACAGAATGACTAATTCTCAATACATACCTCTACTCCATCATCCTGATAATTCTGCATTAATCTCTGTTTAAATTTTTCAACTATTTGTGGTCTTGAGACTGAAAAGTTTTCTTTCATGACTTGGTGTTTCCAGAGATCTAGGGGGAAAAACATACCGGCACTAGTATCACAAAACATTGTGCTGTCATTAATGGCTCTAAAATGGCGACTCTGAGACAGAACACGGGACACAATAAGCTGTTTCCAAACTCAGCTGCCCCTTGATACATGCAGGGGCCTGGGGATTGTTTCCAGGAACACCCTCAGATCCTGAATCCATGCATATTCAAGTCCTGCCGTCAGCCCTGGGGAACTCGTGGATACAAATATCTGCCCTCTGCACACATGGTTTTCACATCCCGAATGCTGTATTTTCTATCCTTGTCTGGTCAAAAAAAATCTGTGTATCAGTGGACCTGCACAGTTCAAACCATGCTGTTCAAAGGTCAACTGTATGCAAAAACTAATGGGGGTTGGGTAACTGGGGATCCAGGACCCTCTAGAACATGGGAACTAGGAAGATCTCTCACCTGACTCCTAATGCAAAGATCTGGAAGAGCACCTGTGAAATCCAGGGAACAATATTCCATTACCATAACTAAAAACCCCAAATCAAATATTAGTATTAATCCTACATGATGTTTATTTTTACTAAGGCCTTCTATGTATCTGCCAATTATTTTGGTCTAAAACAATGATCAGAAATAAATGAAGAGCTATTTATCTGCTTAAGTTCCTAATGCTAGAGGGCAAAATTAACTTGAATACATAGTAATAAAAAAGGAGAGGAAATTCTCCTTTTTTAGAAGAGAGAAGATAGAGTTACAGGTTAGAAATGTTGACAGACTGAACTTTAGCTCCAAGATTGAAGCAGCAATATGGCTGACACAGATGGGATGAGGCGTATACAAAGTTCCCCTGAGGCCAGGAGTTCAGCCAGGGCAACATAGTGAGACTCCATCTCCACAAAACATTTAAAATAGACAGGCGAGGTGGTCCATGCCTGTAGTCCTAGCTACTTGGGAAGTTGAGGTGGGAGAATCCCTTGAGCCCAGGAGGTCAGGGTTACAGTGAACCATGATTACATCACTGCACTCCAGTCTGGGAAACAGGTTGAGACCCTCGCTGTAAAAGAAAAATTGAAAGGGGTTGCATGTGATCAGTAGCTGCAACACTAGAAAGATGGCAGAACAAGAGCAAAGAAAAATCCTTTTGGTTCCAGAAAATCTCCTGAAAAAGAGGAAGGCTTATCAAGCCCTCAAAAGCCACCCAGTCAAAGCAGGCACTTTTGGCAAAGAAGGAGCAGAGGAAAGGAAAAGGGCTCAGGTTTAAACGACTGGAATCATTCCTACATGGCTCCTGGCGGCAGAAACATGACAAGGTGCATCTCAGACAACTAGAAGTGAAACTTCACGCCTTGGAATTGCCAGATAAACATTCCTTGGCCTTTGTTGAATGCATTGAAAGGATTAATGGTGTGAGTTTACTGGTACACAGAACCATTGCAATACTTCGCCTAAAGAAAATTTTCAGTGGTGTCTTTGTAAAAGTAACCTCCCAGAACCTAAAAATGCTGTGTATAGTGGAACCTTATGTGACCTGGGGATTTCAAATCTGAAGTCTGTCCGGGAACTCATCTTGAAACATGGACAATCTGAGGTCAAGAATAAGACCATCCCTCTGACAGGCAACACAGTGATTGAGGAGCACCTGGGGAAGTTTGGCATCATTTGCTTGGAAGACCCCATTCATGAAACTGCCTTCGTAGGGAAGCATTTCCAGGAGATCTCATGGTTCTTGCACCCTTTCCACCTCTCCGTGGCCTGTAATGCTACCTAAAATAGAGTGGGCTTCCTCAAGGAGATGTGCACACCTGGCTATTGAGATGAACACATCAATCAGCTCATCTGCCAGCTGAACTAGACCCAGGTGTCAAACTGCAGTAAATTTTTGTCAATGAAGTGGGAGCATGTGTTTTTGTTTTTTGGGAATTTTTATCAGGTATCTTCAGATAAGATTATTTCCTGCTTTATCTTCAAAACTGGAAAGGAAGCGCCAAAGAAAAGACAGTAGCTGGCCGGGCACGGTGGCTCACGCCTGTAATTCCAACACTTTGGGAGACTGAGGCAGGCAGATCACCTGAGGTCAGGAGTTCAACATCAGCCTGACCAACATGAAGAAACCCTGTCTCTATTAAAAACACGAGAATTAGCTGGGCATGATGGCGCATACCTATAATCCCAGCTACTCGGGAGGCTGAGGCAGGAGAATTACTTGAACCCGGGAGGCGGAGGTTGCTGTGAGTCAAGATTGCGCCACTGCACTCCAGCCTTGGCAATAAGAGCGAAACTCCATCTCAGAAAAACAAAACAACAACAAAAAACAACCCAAAAAAACCAAAGACAGTAGCTTATGTTCATGGCAAGCACCTCTCATCGCAATCGAGCTCCAAGAAAAAATTTTAGTGTTTTCTGCATTGGCTGCTGCCCCATCTGAAATCAGCACATTCCATGGAGGAAGGCATCCTGCTTTGCTGCATCTTCTATCCTAGGATTTAATGTTGGTAAAAGAGTAACTCTAGCATCCGTACAAGGCTCCCTAAGACTCCCACAGCAGTCGACCAAGCCCAGAGACATAATTGATTCTGGAGATTCCTGGGGCCTTGTTTTGAAAAAGACTTGAAATACACATAGGAAGAAACTCACAAAAATAAATGTTCACTTGTCTCTGCAAAAAACAAAAAATAAATTAAATAAAATTAAAATAAAATAAAAAAATTAAAGAAAATAACCAGTTATTCAGAGGAACATTGGTTATGGCAGCAAAAGCTTGGAAGCACCAAGTGTCCACCCTTCAGGGCGTAGTTATTTAAACTATGGCCTACCCTTCCAATGAAATAGTACGCAGTCGTGGAAAAAAGAAAAATTATCCATATACTGTTATGAAAAGAAGCACAGATTGTTAAATGAAAAAGGCAAGGTGCAGAACAGTGGCCATAAAGTGACACATTTTATAAGAAAGATAACTACGATGATAATAAAGGGGGAGGACATCCCCTCAAACCTACTAGGATCACCACTTCAGAAACTCCCCTTTCTTCTCTATCATCATTTCTCCCCTCTTTCCTGGATCACTCACAATAGTACAGCTGATTTCTCCCATCTCACAAAAACCTGTCTCTTGACCCCACTTCACCTATCAGCTATTGCCTCATTTCTTTGTATCCTTTTGTAGCAAAACTCCCAGAAAGAGAAGTCTACACTTAATCTGCCCTTGATGTCCTACCAACTCTCTTAACTCCACTTACCTGGTTTTCACTTCCACCACTTACTGAAACTGTTTGTCACAAACACCAGTGATCTTCATGTGGCTAAAGCCAGTGGTTTTACTCAACTACCAACAGCATTTCACACAATTTGTCACTTCCTCCTGCTTGAGAAATCTCCTTCACTAGGCATTGGGACACTGCGGTGCCCTAGTTTTCCTAACTCACTGTTTGTTCCTTCTATTCCTTCTAGATGTCTTTTGCTATTTCTCCTCCCTTGCCACCCCCAGCTGTTAACATTAGAGTGTCCCAGGTTTCAGCCGTGGTCCTCCTCCTCACTTCTATATATATTCATTCCCTTGCTGTTCTCATCTCGTCTCACAGCTAAATAGCATTCATATCCTGACAACTCGCAAATTTAGATCCAATACTCACTTGGCGTGTCTTCTTGGATGTCTAAAAGGCATTTAAAACTTAATTTGTGCATAATCAAATTCCCAATCTTCCCTCCCTAACTTGTTTCACAGTTTTCCTCTCAGTTGATAGAAATTCTATCTTCCCAATTGAAAACACTGAAGTCATAACTGGCTCTTCTCTTTCTCACACACCTAATAATCCCAACCCATTAGTGCTTCACAATAAGCCCAGAGTCTGACCACTCACTATTTCCATTGCTCCCAACTTTGAGCCACCATCACTCCTTTCTTCAGTAATTGCAATAACCTCCACACCAGCTTCTTTCTTCTTTCACCCTTTCTTCCTTCACAGCCTATTCTCCACACCTTAGCCAGAGACATTCTGTCAAAATATAAGCCAGATCATGATGTTCAAAATCTGAGACTGTGTCCCCACTGCATTTGGAGTAAACACAAAAGCCTCAAAAGGCCTTGCATGATCTGCCTCCTTCCCCCTCCCTCTCTGACTTCAACGCTTACTACTTTCTCTCCCTCACGGTCTCCACTCCAGCCACACTTAGGTCTTTGCTATTCCTTGAATATAATAGGCATGCTCTGCATAGGGCCTTTGTATGGCTTGTTCCTTCTGTCTGAAATGCTCTTCCTTTAGATACCCTCATAGCGCAATTCCTCACCTTATTACAAACTTTTGCTCAAAACATCACTCAGTGAGGTCTACCCTAATCACCCTACTTAAAATTGCAATGGGCCCCCTTCAAACCTCCGCAACACCACCCTTCCTTACTCCATTATTTTCTTCTTTCTTATGTTATCGCTTGTTGTCTACCCCTTCCTAGATTATAAACTCAATGAAAGAATTTTTGCTTAATGAAAGGAAGAATATATTCCTAAAATATTTCCTAAAATATAGTAGCCTAGCACATGGAATAGTTCCTATAATGAAAGAATGTAAATATTTATTGAATAGTCATTGAATGAAAGAATGAATATATGCACAAAGCAGCACTGAAAGGACATATAGAAAACTAATGAAAGTGGTTACATACAGGCAGCAGACTAGGGTGCAAGAGGGTTCATAGTGACAATAAGACTCTAAATGTATATTTTTCATCATTTTGAGTTTGGAACCATGTGCATATATTATCTGTTAAAAATAAGATATTTAGAAATAACATTACAGTGGTGGAATGATGTGAGAATGTCAGCACTGCTTGACTTCCATCCACATGGAAGAGCAAAAGCACATGTACATGTTAATTATATTGGTAAGAACTGGCTGGATAGGGCCTGCCTCCTCGTGGTGGTCCCGGGGGATACTGAAGGGAAGAGATCTATGGAATTGGACTTAGGAGCCACGCTCCACCTCGTTCCGTTTTCTGTTAATGGGGGGTGCTGGTCATCAGCAGGATACCTGCCAGCCTGCTCCCACCCCAGCCTGTTTCTAATTTCAGATAAGCCTTCCTACCTGCACACTCAATTTACTGACAGGAGGCTCAGTGCCCCCAAGACGAAACACCTAGCACAGTCTACCCAGAAATGTGGGCACAACAGAGTCAGAAGCTCTGGTATTTGTACCTATGATATTTACAGCCAAGTCCTGGTTTTGAAAATGGGATTCTACGTTTCTTCAACAACTGACTACTTTCCATAATAAACATATAAATCTGTTTTTGCTTTTCCTTTAGGAAATAAAGGCCAGAAGACACATCGCCACTGTCCCAGTACAGATGAAATGCAAAATCCAAGAGTTAATGTGCCCAGCAATTGACACTTTTTAAGATGTTTAAGACATTTTAAAAGTCTAAGCTATGACAAGACAGGGCTCATGTGTATTTCAGATGACAAGTTGGATATCTTTCCAGGGTGCTGTTGTGGCAGGTCTCCAGCTCACAGATAAACCTGGTGAGAGACCACATCTGTTGCACACCTCTAGTTTGGGGACCCTCACCTGGCAAATCCCCAGTGAGCTGGTTTGGGGTTTAGCTCTGCACTCAGCTGAAGGGAAAACTTAACAGAGCGCTGGGCTGCATTCTCTCCTTGCTCGTGAATTCAGGTTCAGACATGCATTTGCATCTCCAGGCAGAAGTCAGGGAGCCAGGGAAAGCGGAATCCATAAGAAACAATTCCTGGCAAAGAGGAGTTGGCTGTCTCCAAATGGGTCTCATTTTCAGTGTGGGTTTGGTCATGGCTTCTTTAAGAGGAGGCAGTAGTTTTCGACGGAAGCATGGAAGTAGGAAGGAGAAAGCACACTGGAGGTTGAATTAGGACTCCATTTTCTCCTCTCACTCTGTTCAGGTCATTTGACTAGAGGAAACTTTGACTTCCTGTTAGCCAAACCACTTCCCCTCTCTCCCTCTCTGCACACCACCCCCCCGCCTCCTCCCTCTAGGAAGGACAGCTTGGCTGGGTAACATTCTACTTCCCTAACCTTTGGTGCCTACAACCACTAGCCTTTGGTGCCTCAGTGGTTTCTGGGTCCCAAACCAAGGCAGAACTGAAACTTGAAGGCATACAACTGCCAATCAAGGCTGTTCTCCCAACCAGCTGGGGTGCCCCAATAAGTGGGTAGGTTGAAAGCCTTATTGCAGTGTATGTATGCATCTTGTACTCCTGTGGTTTTCAAACTGCTCCCCAGAGCACTAATTCTTTGAGTTGATAACAAATGTTTCCAAGGAGACAAAAAGGTTTTATGGTCAAATAAATAAAGAAGTAAATAAAATAAAAAATTTAAAAAATTGCATATTCTCTCTCCTTTGGAGATACACAGTGCATAGTTGGATAGTAAAGGCTCTAGAGTAGAGGAAACTGTTTAGCATTATTTACCCTGAGTTTCCCAAAATTATTTTGAACAAAAGACAAATGAACAAAACCCTTCTCCACCAACCCTGAAAAACATGGTAGAAATTCTCCTATCCAATGCAATCAAGTCTAAGAGTTAGTTGGTTAGTAAAAAAAAAAAAAAAAAAAAAAAAAAAAAAAAGTCAGTTAAAGCAGAGAATGCTTTACAAATAACATGTACTATCTAAAACATTTTATTTAACTAAAAAATACATAAATTTACAAACATCTGCCAGTCATCTAACATACAGCCTAGGCCTCTTCACTGTAAGTACCCACTGACTGAAGTTCTGCACCATCTTTCTTCTATAAATCTTGGTTGATAGTTTCTAGTTTTGTTTGTTTGATTTTAGAGAGAGAAAACTTAAAGACCATGGAAATCCAAACACATAATTTTACACAATTTCACAATTTTACCTAGTCTTTTCAGTCATCTGTCTCATAACCAATTTGATAACTTTTCTTTTTTCTACACAACTAGCCTTTTATTTAGGTTTTCCAAATCCTTTCAACATAATTTTTTTTTTTTACTTTCTTTTCTTTTTCTTTTTCTTTTTTTTTTTTTTTTTTTTTGAGACGGAGTTTTGCTCTTGTTGTCCAGGCTGGAGTGCAACGACACAGTTTCGGCCCACTGCCTCAGCCTCTTGAGTAGCTGGGATTACAGGTGCCCGCCACCACGCCTGGTTAATTTTTGTATTTTGAGTAGAGACAGAGTTTCACCATGCTGGCCAAGACAAAGTGCTGGGATCACAGGTGTGAGCCACCATGCCTGGGCATTTTACTTCATTTTCTTTTTCAAACACATTTAATTTTTTAAGAGCAATTTTAGGTTCATAGCAAAATGGAGGGAATGTATTGAGAGGGCCCATAAACTCCCAGTCCTCACACACATTCTCTACCATCAATGTCCTGCCCCAGAGGGTGCATTTGTTACCATCAGTGAACCTACATTGACATGTCATTATCATCCAAAGCCTATAGTTTGCATTAAGGTTTACTCCTAGTGTCCTACATCCTATGGGCTTGGACAATGTATAATGACATGGATACACCATGTGAGTATCATACAGAATAGTTTCACTGCCCTTAAATCCTCTGTGTTCTGCCTATTCCTCCTTCCTATCCCCCTAAACGGGGGCAGGCACTGATCTTTTTACTCTCTCCATAGTTTCACCTTTTTCAGAATGTCATATTTGGAATCATACAATATGTTGCCTTTTCAGATTGGCTTCTTTCACTTAGTAATATGCATTTAAGCCTCTTCCATGTCTTTTCATGGCTTGACAGTTCATTTCTTTTTAATCTTAATAATGTTTCACTGACTAGATGTGCTACAGATGACCAATTTCAATTTAGTTTTTCTAGAATCAACAGATCTCTTTCTTTTTGTATTCCTATTACACTGGTTTACATAGTTTTTAATTAAATTATATCAACACAATGACAGTTAAAACAGGCACAAACAGGTTTGGATCAAACAGTGATCCGTGATGCTAGGTAAAACACATGCAACCCAAAAACTGTGATTAGTGAGCACTTTGCTGGCTCATGTTACCAGGAGAATGGAAAGCGTCAGGTCACCCAGAAGCCTGTTAGCAAAGAAAGGCTGGGAGAACTACTGCTTTAATATCTTGAGGAACTTGTGTTCCATGGCACTGCTGGGGAAATGCTGGCTGACACGATGCTCTTCTAAGAACTGTTTTGATTATGCTCTCTTGAAGCAAAACATTGTTGGTATCTCACCTTTAATAATATATGTATACTTACATTTTGATTATATTTATTATCCTATATTATAATTTTAATATATTTTATATTTTATTTTATTTATGTGTATTTATAACTACCTACAATACTACCAATAGTGAATATCACAAAGCATGATTAGGGTAGGATTCATCAACAATGAGAATGGATCTCAATCCACATTCCCAATAGTTTCCTTGACCTTTTACAATTTTTTTTGTCTGCCAGGCAGGTGGCTTACACCTATAATCTCAGCACTTTGGGAGGCAGAGGTGGGAAGATCACTTGAAGAGTTCAAGACCAGACTGGGTAACACAGCAAGAGGATGGCTCTACAAAAAATTTTTAAAAATTAGTTGGGCATGGTGGTGTGCACTGATGATTCTAGCGACTTGGAAGGCTGAGGTAGGAGGATCATTTGAGCCCAGGAGTTCAAGGCTGCAGTGAGCTATGGTGGCACCACTGAACTCCAGCCTGGGTGGCAGCGTGAGATCCTGTCTCAAAAAAAAAGAAAAATTTATTGTCTATCTTCTTATCAGATATGATTAGATTATCTTTTCTGACCTCATAATGTGGCTGAGGATAAGCATGCACTAGGATTAGAAGTGTCACCTCTACTATTTTCTCATTACTTGTGGATTGCCTGCCCATGGTCACTTCAGGACACCTCAATGTAGAGTGTGGCATGTGACTCCTTACATATGGCTCTAATCTATTTAGAAGTTCTAATATTTTCTTCCCACACCCCTGTGATATATGCACTCCACTTTGGAGACTGTTGGCCTTATAACTGCTCAGAGAAAATTAGAAAATCAACTAAAAATCACTTCAATGCCAAAACATCAAAGATGAGGGATGGCAGAATCTTCGTGAACCAATGGGGCCATCTCTGCTAAGATAAGCCCCGGGGCTGGACAAAGATGTCTGGAGCTACTTTAGATAGTTTTCAGGGGGCTACTAGTTCAGCTACCGAGACCTAGCACCAGGGCCAGGTCTGGATGCCACATCCTCAGAGGCTCAATGACAAACCGGAAACTCATTCAGAAGCTGTATGATCAAGCTCCAAAACAAGGTGAGGGGGAAGGAAGGAGGGAGAGGGAGAGAAGTATTCCAGGGTTCCTTTTTTTTTTTTCTTTTTGTACAGAGTCTTGCTCTGTCACTCAGGCTGGAGTATAGTGGCACGATCTTGGCTCACTGCAGCCTCAACGTCCCAGGCTCAAGCAATCCTCCCACCTCAGCATCCCGAGTAGCTGGGACTACAGCTGTGCACCACCACACCCAGCTAATTTTTTTTCATTTTTTGTAGAGTCAGGGTTTTACCATGTTGCTCAGGCTGGTCTCATATTCCTGAACTCAAGTGATCCACCTGCCTCAGCCTCCCAGGTGCTTCTGGGCTCCAGAAGTGTGCCACCATACCTGGCTCAGGGTTTCTTTTTGGCAGATATAAATGTCAACACTACAGTCAGTCAGCCTATAGGGAAGGAGAAGACCCTGAGGAAAAGGATAAGGGCTTTTGCTGTCCCCCTGGTTCTCAATACTCTCCATTCCTAACTTCCTCTGGAGAAACCTCCAGTCCCAAGCTAACCCTGACCACAAAGGGTGATCTCTGCATGAAGAGGCGGCCCCTGCTTGGAAGCCCTGTTCACTATGGCTACTTCTTGCTGCCAAGATAAACAGTAGGTAGGTGGGGATTCCAATATGTTATTGCCTTCTTTGAAGGCACCAAGCCCACAGCGGTCAGGAAGATGACACTGAAGAAATGTATACCAAAGCACCTTGGCACACAGTGAGGACTCAGTCGCTTGAATTAGGAGAACTCAGTAGAGGTGGAGATCCAGGTCTCCACACCAAGTCATGCCTGACAGACCAAAGAACAAAACAAAATGGAACCAGAAACAACAACCCTTCCCCTTCAATATTGGCATGGAATTTAAAAGTCTTATAAGTATAGAATCAAACAAGAGTTTAGAATTGGCCAGCACACTCCATCCAAGGTGAGGCTTTGTAATATCAACCTTGCCACTGTTAAAAATAACTCTGCCCCTCCCCTCTGCCTGCCCCCCACTGCATTGAAGGCCCTTTTGCAAGCACAGCTGACAGGCACCCTGCACATGGCAGCACAACCACAAAGCAAAGATGCTTCCCCACAGCCCCTCACCCTGGGTGTCTCATAGGAACAACGGCTCCAACATGTGCAGATGGTTGCACCTGCTGCAGGCTTGTAGATTTTCTCCAAGGAATCGTAAGGGAGCCGCCTGGATGCAGCAAACACAGCACAAGCAACAGGCGCTTTGTGTCTTGTTGAATGTTCTGTAACTAGAGCTCAACCACACTCAGCTCTCTGGTGGCATTAGAGACACCCAGCTTGGGAGGGGCTCGCACTTTCATTGCACAGTGCCCTGTTTACAGAACTCAGTTACTCGAAGCACTAATAAAATGACTATATCTTAGGTGAGGACAGAGGTTATTAATTAACATTACAATGTCTGTGGACTTTGTCTCAAAAGGAAAACCTAGTTTAAGTTCGTAGTCAGACAACTCCTCCCTAGCTCAAAGGTTATGAATTTCCTACAGAATATTCAAAGTTAGGAATAGATATTATAGTTCAGACAGGACTAGCTACATAATGCAGGGGCCTGGTGCAAAATAAAAATGTAGGACCTCTTGTTCAAAAAGCAGGAAAAAGTGTCACACAGATATTAAAAGATAAACCTTTTCCCTTTCTTCTGCAGTCTCTCTCTTCACCTGTCATGGTGTTTTTATTCGCTTTTAATGTTGCGATCTCTTGGTCATGGGAATACGTGCAGGGCAAGTGAGACCCCCATAAGCATCCAGTGGCCCCGCCTGTGACTCAGTGCGTGAATATGCATGACCCACCAGTTCCCAGACTGAGGCACTAGGCCCTGCCTGGGGATGAGAAGTTGAGTCAGGCATCTCTCCTTCCCACCACCCCAATCCACCGTGGAAAGGTAACCCCCAAGAGTACTGCAACCTCTGTCCTGGGAGATTCTAGGTACCCAAGGTGGGCAGGAGGCTTGCCCTCACTGAGCTACCCATTGAACACATGGCAGTGCTGCCAGCCTAAGACCCCTGAGATGCTGCTGGGTGTACAGGCCTGACCTTGACCCTCCCTGTGCCAAGGTTCCCCTCCCCTCTGGGTGCGGGGAGGGTCAAGGTCAGGCGTG
>NC_045438.1:62813514-62940101 GCF_002776525.5 Piliocolobus tephrosceles
CTGGGTGCGGGGAGGGTCAAGGTCAGGCGTGTGCACCCAGCAGCATCTCAGGGGTCCCAGGCTGGTAGCAACACCATGTGTTCAATGGGTAGCTCAGTGAGGACAAGCCTCCTGCCCACCTTAGGTATCTGGAATTGTAACTTTGAACAAATTCAAAGTTAAACCATTAAAAGTTTCAGGATGGTGACCACAGAACATGAAACCCCAAGTGCCCCTCTGCATCCTGCGTGTCACATGCCCATGCAGTGGCCTCAAGTTTGGGCCTCAGATGGAAGGAAACCATTCTGATTGCCTTCATACCCTAAATTTACGAATTTGACACATCATAACTTATGTTACAAATAAGAAAGGCTTTGGGTTTTCCCTTCATTTCAACTTTATATCAGTTACGAGTTAATCAGTACAGTTGAAACTATGTTTTCTATTTTTTTTAAAAAAGCCTTTGTACAGGGAAAGAAATATACCAAAGTGCTTTGTGTCTTGTTGCAAGTTCTATAACTAGAGCTCAGCCACACTCAGCTCTCTGGCAGCATTTACAGATGCCCAGCTGGGGAGAGGCTTGCCCTTTCATTGCACAGGTTCAAGGTGTAAAAAGTCATTTTTATATCATTTTCTGGGCATTGCACTGATTTTTTGGTTTTTGCTTGTTTTTGACAAATGTCAATACATGAATTGCTTTCGTAATTAGGAAATTATTTTGTGAAGTAACAAAATAAATGTACTTTACCTGTAGGGAGAGAACACTCCTTCTTGGACTTTTCTGGTAAAAGCAGTGTCATCTCTCTGTTAACTTTTCTTAGTACCTCTCGGATCATATGAATTTCAAAATTTTCCAGAAGTTTTTGAAGCTAGAGTAAGCATAGGTTGAGGGTCACTCTCTACATTCAGCTTATATTTTGGGTCCCGTGTCACATTCCTGCAGAAGGGCTTTGAGCTAGGGCCTGCCTCTCAGCTACTCTCCCAAGAAAGAAGGAACGCTTCCCTTCTAGGTCTCCCAAGTGCTTCTGGGGGCACAGATGTACCTCTCTGGAGAACAACACCTGTTCTTCCTGGTTCACATCCTCATTGATAAAATATAATCTTTTTTTCAAACCAAGTTTTGCTAAATTGCAAAGTGTTCAATGCCTGGGGTGACCTCATGTCTTTTGGAGTCTCTAAATGTGGCTAGGATTTTGTGAGTTCTCGTTATAAGACAAGCTCTCAGCTGGGCGTGATATCTCACGCCTGTAATCCCAGTACTTTGGGAGGCTGAGGCGGTTAGATCACGAGGTCAGGAGTTTGGAAGGCCGAGGCGGGTGGATCACAAGGTCAGGAATTCAAGACCAGCCTAGCCAAGATGGTGAAACCCCATCTCTACTAAAAATAAAAAAATTAGCTGGGCGCCTATAATCCCAGCTACTTGGGAGGCTGAGGCAGGAGAATTGCTTGAACCTGAGAGACGGAGGTTGCAGTGAGCCGAGATCGTGCCACTGCACTCTAGCCTGAGCAACAGAGCAGGACCCCATCTCCAAAAAAAAAAAAAAAGAAAAAGAAGCCCTCAGGTATAAAACTTGATTTAGATACCAAGGAAGATTTCACAAGATTTAAAACTCCATGTAGGACCAACAGAAAAGTCTTCCAAAAACTGTGAGCCCTTACTCAATCTATTACGCTTGCAGAGTGCATGTTTCTCCCTGTTGAAGACCCCCAGGTGCTGGAAAGGAATAGGGCTTAGAAGGGTAAGCAGTGAGCTTGGCACTGGGGCCTGACAGGGGCTGACTTCTCCTTGTTGTTCAGTGGATGGGCATCTCTGCATTGACAACCAAACAGCCGAGGCTTTGCTTGCCTGGTACAATAAGCCCAGCCACAGAAAGCTTGAGTCCCAGGACCAAGCTGAACAAAGACTCAAGAAAACAACTTCTCCACACAGATCATCTTACACATATCGAGTGGGCATTTTCTTATTCTCAGAAAAACAATTACAGGGAGCTTTTAAAAATACTTTATTTCCATGTGGTTACCTGCATGCTAAATTTTATGCTTAAGACAGTGGTTATGTTTTCTATCATCATTCTTATGAAGGTACACATCAATTTGAGGAAAATCAAAATGATAAAAATCCAAACTTATAGAACAGGGACATTAAGGATAGTAATTTGCTTCATCAAAGCCCCACATGCCTTTAAATACTTAGTCCTGCCCTCCCTCCAGCCCATTCAATGATTTGTAACTCTGCAATTTACACTTAGCTTCTTAGAAAAAATACCATTTGGGTATGTCTGTAGTTTTCATGCTAATGCCATAAAGGACATTTTCAAAGGCAAATTTAAAATATATCCTGCATACCTGGTGAGTTTTTATTTCAATTTCTGAGGCTCCACTGGGGGGAAGAACAGACTGATTATTTACTATAAATCCTTCAAATTCATCTTCTTTCCCCATCTGCCTAGCTATAGCTTTCATGCTGGGGTAGAGAATGTCAGTTCTATTAAAGAAGAAAGACAGAAATTAGCAAACATATTTTTTCTCATTTTAATTCTTTGATAATTATTTTCATTCATTTTATCTTTCCTATCATCAGTATCCTAACCCATTCACAGATATATCAACATCTAAATTCACCACAGTTATCATTTCTTAGCCACGTGAAATCGTGAGGCTTTTTCCCATTGGGCGCATACAATCTCAGTCCTCACTCTTCAAAATATTGACAAGTCTTCACATTTTCTAGTTATCAGGGACACTGACTATAATAATTTCACAAGATAAACAATATGGCTATGCCAAAGTGAACTTTCTGTTGTTGTTTGTTTCTGTTTTTTGAGAAAGAGTTTCATTCTTGTTGCCCGGGCTGGAATGCAATGGTGTGATCTCAGCTCACTGCAACCTCTGCCTCCTGGGTTCAAACCATTCTCCTGCCTCAGCCTCCCGAGTAGCTAGGATTACAGGTACCCACCATCACACCCGGCTAATTCTTTGTATTTTCAGTAGAGACAGGGTTTCACCATGTTGGCCAGGCTGGTCTCAAACTTCTGACCTCAGGTAATCCACCCGCCTCAACCTCCCAAAGTGCTGGGATTATAGCCGTGAGCCACCATGCCGGCCTAAAGCAAACATTCTTAAGCTTCGTAAGGCCCAGGGTGTATGGGGGTGCTTAGTAAATGTTTGTTAACAGACACAAGGCAGAAGCAACACGTCTTCCAGCCAGCTACGTCATTCGAGCCAGGGCCTGCAGCTGCTAGTATGCCTCCCTTTCCCCAGACCTGTGCCCCATGTGCCATCTGTATATCTCTGGCTGCAATGCCACAAGCACTCAGAGACTCAGCCCATGGGTCTAATGGGTCATGTTAGGATTCATGGACCAAATCTCGCCCTCAGATAAAGGGGCAGGAATCTACCATCCCCAAGGTTCTAGTCATGGCCATGAATTTCAGCCTCAGCAACACTCACTCGTAGAGCTCTGAAAACTGTTTGTGGAGAGAGAGAGAGTTGATATCCTGGCCTTGCAGCTTGAGTCGGCCCCAGTGCTCCTTTAGCACTTCCAGCTGCTTCCACAGTATCAGAAATGATCTCAGCAAAGCAAGGGACATCACCGCATCGCACGGGCCCTCCAGCAACTTGGAGACCTTTGGGCTGTTTCGGAACTGACTTCTGAATCCTGGCACTTTGGAAAAATCTGGCTGAAAGCATTATGGAAATCCTTCTTTATTGATCATGAACCAACACAGGCTAACCTTTTACATGCAGCTTGTGCAAAACAAAGTCTTTGGAGACTTAACTTTTTCCCCCGGAGGAATGGTTTACAGGCCTACAGCACATGTAGAGTTGAGGGAGGTTGACAATCCTTCATGAACAGTTTATGGAAAGGATAGGAATGTATCAACTGCAGCTTTCTGCTTGGGTCTGGAACCATTCATTTTGAAAACTCTCTTACTTGCATACTAACATTTTATCCGCCTTTGAAAAACTGAGCCTTTTGTGTTTTCCCTCTGCATTCTGGAAAGTACTCTTCAATACACCTGAGATTAAAGTTCCTATCATGGTGGAGCCATGAAGTAACTTTCCTTTGAGGATTTTACCCATCTTATGGGTAAAGACTTGGAAATTTAAGTTTATCCTACCTCCTGTTTCTTCTCATCTTTTAGAAGTTAGGCAGGAAACATTTCTCTTAATTAGAATTTATCATTCAATAAGAAAGATTACTTTAAAATTATGATTTCTTCATTTATTCATTGGTGCTTTCCTTAAGTAAATAATTGTGGAGGGGCTGCTATGAACCCTGCAGGACGTAGAGGAAACAAGGTATTCAGGTCCTTGTTTGTCCTGCTGTCCTGCAGCCAGCAGTCTGAGGGCCAAGGTCACCCAGAGTGAGGAACAAAATGAGGACCAGATTCAGGCCCACTGCCTGTCCACAGTGTCTCAGTCACAGAAAAAGGAGCTCTTCTTGGCAGACCAGGATGGCAAATCCCATGATGTTATGATAAAAAGAGGCTTAAAGAGCATTTAGGTGACAGCACCTGAGACACTCAAGTTTCCTGGCTAGAAACAGGAAGAACAACCTGGTATAATTGGATCCTAGAGCAGTGGTATTAACATACATAAGGAAAAGGCTGCCTGCCAGGAAGAGCGTTGGTCAAATTGTCCAAGGAAGAATTGATAAGCAAGACCCGGGGAGAGTGAGTTCCTGTAGATTGCTGGTAACTCCTCAGTCTTGTAGCCTGCCTCCCCAACAATCAGCTAGTGCATGGATTTCCAGATTTCATTTTATTCTCAGAGCTCTTTCATCAAATGAATTCTTATGCACTGGCCCAAATATTCAACAGACCAAGGACAAGCATGGTGACATGAAGGGGACAGCCTGGAGGCCATGTAATTGCACCCCACCCCCAGCTCAAGAAGCCCCAAGGTGTCTCTTAGGAACCCCAGGGCTTCTTGGACTACAATTTTAAAAGCCCTGAGCCAATTCATCACCTTTACTTTGGAGCTTGGGAGACTGAGGCCTAGTGAGATCAAAAAACTTGTGGCATAACTGGGGCAGGAACTCAGGAGTCCTGACTCTCAGGGCAGTATAAATTCTGCTGCTTCCTATTGTCTATGAACAGCTAAATACTCCTAAATAAAAACACATGAAATAAAATTAATTAAATAATAATTTTAAAGCAAACTTGTTTGTTTATATGTTCATATGATGAGAAGTCTTTTCTACCTACATGCTTTAATTTAAAAGACAAAAGAAGGAACAGGAGCCAAGATAAATAACAAGGTGGAGGATGGTGGGGAATGTCAGGAAAAGATGGTAATCCATCACAGACAGGGCCAAAAAATGGCAAACAGAAGGACCTGAGGGCCCAGCATGTTTTTTGATCTTGGCACAATTTGGTCTATACCCAACTTTGCAAATGATCACACTGGGTGAAGATCTAACTATGTTGTGGAAATGGAGATGGCACATATAAAACCACTTCTTTTTCTACAATTGGCCTGAAGTGGACTTGTGACTCAGTTTAGCCAAAAAGACACAAGGAAAAGCTACTGGGGGGCTTCTAGAAAATATTCCCCTCCTTGATAAAAAGATAGATCTCCAAGGAGAAAGCTTTTTTGCTCCTGTTTTTATCTTACAAAAATGAGGGAGATGTTTGCCGACACAGCTACACGGTAGAGCTTGAGTCCTTGAAGTCACTGTTGAGGGGCTACACCAACCTGAACTGCCTCCTTCTAGACTTCTTATTATGGAGGATTAATATGCTTCCCTAATTTAAGTTATAGCTAATGGGACAACCTGTTACTTGCATCAGAAGCGCTAATTGGCACAGAGAAGCATCGGGGGTTAGGGTGGATGATCAGAAAAAGCTTCCTAAAGAGAGTGGTTTTGAAGTGGAAATCTGAAGGATAACTAAGTAAGGATAAGAGTTAATCAGGTGATGAAGCAGAAAAAGGAAGGAGAGGGAAGTTTTCCACTAGAGGGACCAGCTTGGGAGAAGTACAGAGGAGAGCATGGTGCATTTGACAAATCGAAAGACACTGAGGGTAGAAATATTGGCAGGAGTCAAGTCACGAGGGGCTGATGAAAACATTTGGACTTTTCTCAGGGCATCTGGAATCCATTGAAGAGTTGTAGTGAAGGAAGTGACATAATCAGGCTTGCATTTAAAAATATTACCCTGGTGAATGGATTGGAAAGAGGTGAGAGTAAGTGTACGGAATCCAATTGGAGGTCATGATCATAGCCTAGTGATCAGGGATGATGATGGTTTGGACTCGTAGAAGTGGGTACTGTGGGGGAACGGAGAAAGAAGACAAACTTGAAAGACATTAAAATAATTGATAGTAAAACTTGGTGACCGGTTGTGGGGTGTGGGACAGAAGTCAAAGATGGTGCCCAGAGTTTTTGGCTTGACCATCTGGGCAGGTAGTGGTAAACTGACAGAGACTACGGGGGAGGGGCAAGATTTAGGGAATAAGATGACGTTAGCTTAGGACACACTGTCTCTGAGATGGAATAAGTGGAGATATCCAGCAGGCAATTGAACATGTGAGTCTGATAGGATTGATATTTGGGCTAGACATATAGATTTGGATCATGGCATGTGAATGTCATCAAAGTTATAAAAGTGGATGAGTTTTCCTAGGGAGAGGGTGAGGAATGGAGCAACCTAGTAGAGAAGAGGATGAGGGAGCTCCAGGACCAGAACATTGGGTTGGAGTCTGAGCTTGTCTCCTCATTACCCATGTGACTTTGGCCATGTTACTTAACTTTTTTAAGCCTTAGTATTCTTAACTATAAAATGAGAACAATGAAACCACCTATCTCATGGAATTATTGTGAGGACTAAATAAATGAATACATCAAAAGCAATCTGAACAGACCTCAACTTGTAGGCAATAATAGTAGTGGTATTAGTAGCATTCAGGGCTGACTTAATGGCTTGGGCAGAGGAGGCACAGTGCCTAGGGCTCACAAAATGCTTTATTTTTATTTTTTTTATCAGGAAAAAAGACCTTTTAGGCTAAAGAAAATGCTTTAATATATGATTTTAATATCTTTTTCTTTGTACTAGCACAATGTTAAAATATAACTTTTAATGGTTTTTCATGGCGGAGGGAGGAGCCCACAAAGGTCAAAGTGTTAGGGCCTGTGGAAGTCAAAATGTGACCCTGGTAGCAGTGGTGGAATAGATTATAAAAAACATTTTAGGGTTGGCAGAGGTAGAGGACCCTACAGAAGGGTCTGAGAAGGAGGGCTCAGCAATGTCAGAGGAAAGGTAGGAGAGACTCATGCTGTGGAAGCCAAGGGCAGAAAGGCTTTGAGAAGGACTCTGTGTCAAATGCTGCCAAGGGGTTAGGTAGGAAGGTGACTGAAAGTACCCAGGGGATTTAGTGACAAGGACCATCTCTTGACAAGACACGTTTCAGTAGCAAGATTGGGAAGACAGACTGTAGTGCTGCAAGGAGTGGCAGGAAGGTAAGAAAATGAAGATGACGGATTTAGGCATTGCTCAGAAAGTTTGGCTCAGACAGAAAAGGTCTTCAAGTGGGGGCACCAGCTAGTTTGTCTGGCATCCAAACATGTCTCTGCCTAGTTCCTGGATACATGCAAAATTGTTTAAAGTCATGATACTAGGAGGGCTAGTGGCTCTTGCACCTTAGAGCTTCAGAGTGATAAATCCAGAGGAGGCAGTGCCTGCCCAGGAGTCCATAGGCCAGTAGTTGAGTGTGAGGACAAGAGCTCAGGCCTGAGATGTCCACCTGGGGCTTCTATCAGACCCCTCTGGCCCTTCCAACTCCAGTCCTAGATGTGTGACTCACAAAGAAAGCATTCAGTTGGCGTTTTTGTTTCGTTTGTTTCAATAGACCTCCTACAACTTTTGTCCCATTTTTAAAATTAAAATAGTTGGATAGACCATAATCATGGAACTTAGAAAATGCTTTGCAATGGCTACCCCTGCTCCACTGTTGCTCCCAGGTGGTGTTGGCACAGTCCTGGGACCTACTGAGAGAGGCTATGGGAACATGTGGCTCCCTGGACCATCTCCCCAGCAGAGAGGTCCTTCAGCCCAATACAGTACTGGTCAATATGGAAACGATTCCCCAAGAATACCTGTGCATTTTTGCCCAGTGTGGCTTGCTGTCTTGGGGGGGCCTCCATGGTCACATGATAGCTACTCAGAACATCTTCCAGTAGCAGTTGCACACCCGTCAGTTCTCCATGAGCCACCTTGCGGTCACAGTCACTCAACCCACAGAGGCACAGCTAAAAAAACAAAAAAACCTTCCATTTGAAGACCATATATATATTTTACATATGGTTTTCAGCAAGAAAACTAGGAGTAACTGTATTTACAAGAACCCATTCTCTCAACTGCTAGAAAATTCATAAAAACCAGAGTAACATTTCTAACTTAAAGTTTTCTTTGAGCACATCAAACTTTTGGCTCTGTATGAAAATGCCAAGTTTCCAGCCCTTACAGCAGATCTGACATGGTGAATGTATAGTGTGATATCAATTTTTCCTTAAAAGTACAGATATAAACACACATATGCAGAGAGAAAATACCAGAGAAATAAAATGTGAACTGTAATTGTCTCTTAGTTGTGGGATGATGGTTGATTTTTTTATTTTATTTTACTATTTTATTTTATTTTATTTTATTTTATTTTATTTTATTTTATTTTATTTTATTTTATTTTTTAAGAGAGTCTCACACTGTCACCAGGCTGGAGTGCAGTGGTACGATCTCAGCTCACTGCAACCTCCATCTCCTGGGTTCAAGTGATTCTCATGCTTCAGCCTCCTGAGTAGCTGGGACTATAGGCGTGTGCCATCACACCCAGATAATTTTTGTATTTTCAGTAGAGACAGGCTTTCACCTTGTTGCCCAGGCTGGTCTTGAACTCCTGAGCTCAAGTGATCTGCCCACCTTGGCCTCCCAAAGTGCTGGGATTACAGGTGTGAGCCACACCCAGCCATATGGTCAATTTTTTAAGACCATTTTTACTATTTTACTTAAAAAACCTGTTCTACTTATGGATAATTTTGAATATATAAAAATCAAAGAGAAAAGTTCCTATCACATAGCCCCAAGAACCATCAACCCGTGGCCAGTCTCACCCGATCCCACCCACTCCCCACCTCCATATTGTTTCGAAGTGTATTTATGGTTGATTTTCATGTTGTTCTTAATACTTTTCTATGCTTTCTATTTTTTAAATAAAAACAATATTTACTTAAATAATCAGGGGAAAACATTTAATAATGAAAAGAATGTAACAATTTAAAAGAAGTTAACAGCGGAAAGGAAAACAATGAAAAGAAATTCTCCCGATGAGCCCTGCTTTAAAAAGTTCCCTTCCCACCACTGTTTATGGACAGGTCAGGAGTCACACATCTCGGAGCCGCCAGCCTGGGAGTTTCTCTAGGAGGCCCAGCCCATGACTGGAGATGACTGGCCATTCTCCCAGATCACTACTGTTACGAGAACTGCAGCTGAGCCTACAACCCAGGCCCATGCCAGTTGAGAGCATGCTTCCCTTCTATCATAAGAAAATGTGACTCACCTCATGGCCCCAGGTTTACAGCTTCAAAATCAAACACCTCGCTTATCTCACACATTATTCATCATGGGTGAAAGTAGGAGGATCTGACCTGTGGACCCAATGGCAACCATCTTTGCAGTCTGCACTCAGTTCTCTCTGTAACAATGGAGAAGACCTATCCTACCTGCATATTATATTCTAGCGTATCTGGGCTGCTACTTATAACTGGGAATAGTCCTCCATCTTCCAGAAATGCTCTCCAAGGAAACAGCTCAAATGCCTAAGAGAACCAAATAATAAACGTGATAATGCTATACTTTGTGTTCAAAATTAATAGATATCTGTATATGAATAGGATATCTGTGTCTGCACCCCAAAACAATTTTGGATGACTAATTTATTACATGAAAGTATTTCTTGAAACTTCCTAGTGATATAGGAGAGAGTAATAATCTATTTTTTAAATAGTTTTCTCAGCAGGTGGTGACACACGGAAGATTACTTAAGATTTCAGTGTAATTAATCAGCACCAGTGTTCAGAAGTTCCAGAGCAGTATAATACCAATGGTACGCATTTAAAATCAATAAAAATACATTTACTCAAATGCTCTCCATGTCAGGAACCTTAAAAAATTGTCCTTCATCACTGTTGTGCTCCAGTTCTAGGTAACAACTCAAGACCAGCACCACAAATTATTACGTGTGAGTCTCTGTCTCCTCCATATCACTAACCAATAGCTAAGGCATCCTCTGTCCCTTGTGATACCATGTGCAGCCCTGGAACCAGTGAACCTGCCTATCTGACCCCGTTCTACACTTCCAGACCTGGTTCTGGTTTTAGTCAAGTCCTAGAGTTGCAGTTGATTCTGACAGCAAGGAGCCAAGACTCCTGTATCCACCTAACCCCAGGCAACACCCAAAGGTAGCAAGAGTAGATCCAATGGTCACGGTCCAGCCCTGTCTTCTGGGTCTAAATGAGGGCCAAGGCTTGGGCTAAAAGTCACTGTCTTGCAGCCACTGCAGGTAGAAATGTTGGTGTCCCTTGGCTTAGCATTATAAGATCAGAATATTAAGTTGGAAATTTTGGAGTCGAAAGACCAGGGATTGTGAGGTAGTTTGAAAGAGATATCCACTAGTTCTTTGATACTCCTCCTGTAAAGAGGTGGAGCTTAATTCCGCACTATCCCCCCCACCTGAATGTGTGCTGGACTTAGTGACTCACTTCCAATGAAAAGAATATGACAGAAGTGATGAGAGTCACTTCTGAAATCTGGTAATAAAAACACTGTGACTTCCATCTTGGGTTCTCTCTTGGACTGTTTGTGCTGGGGGATGCCATCTACTGTGTTGCAAGGAAGCTCAGTGGAGAAGCATATGTGAATAAGCCTGGAAGTGGATCTTCTGGTGCCCACCAGCAGCCAGAGGAGTGGGCTTGGAGGCAGGTTGTCCTCCAGTCGAGCCTTGAGATGATTACAGTCCTGGCCAATATCTTGACTCATGAGAGACCCTGAGCCAGAACTACCCACCTAAGCTGCTCCCAGATTCCTGATCCTCAGAAACTATGTGAGATAATGAATGTCTATTGCTTTAATCTGCCAAACTTTAGGGTAAATCATTATGCATCAATAAGTAATTAATACAGCTTGCAACCTGGTGCTGCCATGACTCTGGAATAGTCTGATCTCTGGCTTTCCTGAATCTTGAACTCTTTGGTTGTAGAAGGTAGGTAATATTGTTCCTGCCTAGGAGCAACAATAGTTGCCAGGATTACCTTCAACAACAGGTGCTATAACCAGGGCTATTGAAAACCCAGCTGCTGACTTCATTTATGCATTGCAATTGCTATCACGACTATTTATTACGTGGAGAAGATTGTTTGTTTTGCTATCAACTGTGAACAGACAAGCTGTTGCCCCGATCAGCCTGTTGAGTGTTTGGAGGCCAAGATCCTGACTGGGAATCACAGGTGGCCCTGGGGCCCAGACTGTTCCACTGTGCAAATGAAGCAGAGCCAGTGAAGACAGAGGGCATTAAAGTCTTGAAAGCCCCTGCAGAATCTAAACCAAATGGAAACAAACAGACTAAATTCCTTACACACAGTACACCATTTACAGTATAAAAATACGTCGGAAACACACCTGGAGGCTCCGTGGATCCAGTGGCTGGGGCAGGCTGAGCTGCGAGGCAAAAATGCTCTTCCTGAGACAGTTGCTCAGTGTTGGTAGCCCATGGCACATGCCATCTGTGACAGACTGGTAGGCAGGAATATGTCCAGCTGCCAAAAACGTTCTACCAAAACATGGGGTCGGGGGGGGCATTTCATTAAAAGCAGTTACTTACATTTCTAAAGTTCAAAACTTTCCTCAAAGTTACGGAAGCAAGAAAACATTTTGAGATATTAACAGGTTCCTTCTTCAGCCACATCAACCGCCGTGCCCATTACCCTCGACTTTCACAGTTCATAGCCCTCATGGGGAGGGTTGGCATACTCTCGACTAGCACTGTCTAGCAGAACAGTCTGCAATGGTGGAAATGTCCTATATTTGCACTATCCAATAGAGTAGCCTCTGGCCACGTGTGGCAGTTGTACACTTGAAATGTGACTACTGTGACTGAGGGAATGAATTTTTAATTTTCTTTTTCTTCTTTTTCTTTTTTTAAAGGCTAGTCAAGCGAAGCAGCGTGAGTGGAGAAAGAATAAAGCAATTTGTAACTGGTTGTGATCAATTAGTTGTAAAAACGACTGCACTCAGACCAGCCTGAATTTTTAATTTTCTTTCATTTAAATTAATAATAATTCTAATTAAATTAAATAACCACATGTGGCTACTGAACTGAATAGTGCAGCTGTAGCTCTAGAAAAAAGCTATCAATTGTTTATTGAATGAATTATTTTAAGACCAAAAGCTGAGACAACATTTCTTTATAAAAACTAAATTTAAAATTTTAAGCCTTCTGGGGGTTTAGGGGAGAAAAGTTCTTGTTTGGTTTTAAACAAAACTTGGCTTTGTATATCAAGAACCACAAACTCTGAAGACTGGAGCATGAAATTTATACCATAAGTCAGAGAGAAGGAAGTATGCATGATAAATTAGAATGATTTTTCTTGCCTAAAAGGAAATAAGAGTTAAACAAGGGAAGACTACTAGAGCTTAGTTCTAGTGGATGCCTAAGGAAAGATGCTGGATAAGTTGGAGGAGGGTATCCCAGAGCAGAAGGTCCCTTTCACTTGGATTCTCTGTGAGGTGGCCTCCCAGGAAGACTAACAGCCCCTCAAAGTGGGGAGAAAGACCCTCACACGTGGGTATCCAGAGAGATGCTGAACAGCAGGCTAAACAGAAGAGGCCTGGGGTGGGCCAGCTCACCCACAGCAGAGATAAAGGAAGTGGCTGTGTCTTCCCAGCTGCCAGGAAGATTTGAAAGCACTGATAGAAACTTAGATCACCTCTGAGAGGATGGAAGAATGAGAAGAGTGTTGTGTGAGGCCTAAACTTAAAATCCAAAATTTGTGCTGCCTTGACGTCTGGCAAAATCGGGAGGCCTTAAATAGCTTAGCCACAAGGTCCCCCACTCCCCACTCTGTTCCCACAGATAAGGTCTCCAGGTTTAACGACTCTCCTTATCAAAGGAACCAGGTGCAATTCCTGCTTATCCTGAGTAGCGGTTTCAGTTCTCTGCCAGACCACAGCATTATTCAAATCAATCACCCCTTCCTGTGTGAAGCACGGAACATCACTCTCTCCTGATATTACAAAACCTGCCTCCCACAGCCCTTGCTTGTTCACTCTGTTCCCAAGTGGCCCTGTATGGGGGGACAGTGTCCTCTTCCTCTGGATTGTGTCTGTGAGTAATAAATTATCACTCACCCCATCTGTCATTCACCCCATCTGTCCAGGGTCGGGTGTTTGGCCATCCCCATGACCCTAGGGCAGGACCCTTCCCTCTCCAGCAAGTGAAGAGGAGGTGATTAAAACAAAGGGGAAGAGGGAGAATCTTGAATTAACTGATTTTAAATCTCAAATGGATCACTTTTAAACTCTAAATGTGACTCAGTAGAGTGGCATTAGAAGGTTTAATCTTCTTGCCATCAGTAAAAGCTATTTTGAACCACAGGGAACTCGCAGGGCACATGCTAGAGTTTTCCTCCAGGTAAGAACATAATGAAACCTGCAAAGTGGCCCGGAGGAGGCCAGGCAAAAGCTCTTTGCTTCTCAGATGCCAAAAACGAGGGCCGTGGTCTCGTTCAACACTGCTCACGTGAGGGCCCAGGCTCCTATGTGTCTCCCAGGAATCCCCAGACAACCCAAAGCACACTTTATTTTTAAATTTTTATTTCTTTTTGTTTTTAGAGACAGGATCCCTGTTGCCCAGGCTGGAGTGCAGCAGCACAACCATAGCTCACAACAGTCTCAAATTCCTGGGCTCAGGGGATCCTCCCACATAGGCCTCCCAAAGTGCTGGGATGAAAGCAGTGAGCCACCACACTCAGCTGTCAAAGCACACTTAAATATCTGCATGTTTAAAGAGAGTTAAGTAGGTGATCATGAAAATAAAAATACATTCAAAAATGAACAGAAGGCCAGGTGCAGTGGCTCACACCTATACTCCCAGCACTCAGATCTCTTGAGGTCAGGAGTTCGAGACTAGCCTGGCCAACATGGTGAAACCCTGTCTCTACGAAAATACAAAAATTAGCTGGGTGTGGTTGCACACATCTGTAATCCCAGCAACTTGGGAGGCTGAGGCACGAGAGTCCCTTAAACCTGGGAGGCAGAGGTTGCAGTGAGCTGGGGTCATACCACTGCACTCCAGCCTGGGAGACAGAGTGAGACTCTGTCTCAAAAACAAAAATGAAGAGAAAACCAACAAACATTCAAGGAATGAGAGGCTGGAGTTGCTTTCTTTAGAAATTCCTTGATGTACCCCTAAAGCAGGCTTGCTGCAGGAAGGGCTGTATCAAGATATCTCTTCAGCTCTCTCCTTTTTACCCTAATCACCCTGAACATCAACAATACATTCAGACTAGAGGCACTTTTCATGTTACATATTTTATACTGTGCTATAGAGTACCTTCGAGGGACTTCTTTGTTTCCTTCCAAACCTAGAGTGCAAATGAATTCTATTCTTTAAATCAGGGGGTGAAAAACTAAACTTTTTCGTAAAGGACCAGTAAATGTTTTCATCTTTGCAGACCCCACGGACTCTGTGGCAACTGTTCAGCTCCGTGGTTGTAGTGTGAAAGGGCTGGCAATCCCTAAGTGAATGGGCATGACTGTGTTCCAACAGTGTTTCATTTATGGACATGGAAATATGAACTCCATATCATTTTCATGGGTCACAAAATACTATTCTTATATACATTTTTTTTTTCTAACCATTTAAAGATAGGAAGGCCATCCTTAGCCCACAGGCCATACAAAAATCGGCAGAGACCTCCAGCAGTAGTTTGCCAACTCCTGACTTAAATAGATGAGATTGGATAGAACTGCTTTGTCGCTCAAACGTTTACCTTCAATGCACATGATTAATTCACCTGGCATTAAAGATAAGCTTAATCCTCGGGCATTTCTTGAATTGGCTAATCAATAACTCCTGCAAGTTGGTGGACATGTCCAGAGATGAATGCTGGGCCCTGGTCAGTGTGATCCAACCCATCGGAGGACAGCTACCAATTTCCATCAACCCTTTGGCTAGTGAGGGGGGTTGAGAGGGGCAGAGTGAAATGTTTTGTGCCTAGAAGCATGCACATAGCAGGTACCCAAGATGATCTTGCCTTCTCTTCAGCATCCCCTTCTCTGTCCATGCTGCCACTTGGTCTCCATAACAGCTCTTGGGTTTTGGAGTCAAACACACCTAGGTTCTAAATCTGGTCTGCCACTCACTAGCTGTATAATTCCAAACACACACAACCTGAACAGCTCTGAAGAAAAAAGGCTGGGGAAATGTAACCAGTGGAGGACACAGTGGGGTGAACCGTCTGGGTGATTCTCTCCAGAGGGTCGCAGAAAAATATATAAAACCAGAAATAGGACACAATGCCCTCCATTCCTGCAGATGGAGTGTGAGGACAAAGAAAGCCCTGGCAAAGCAATTCCAGGGGGTTTCCTGGAAGCAGAGTGGTTCCCCTGGGAGAGCAGTACCAAATGGAATCCTTCATAGCTGAAATCCAAAAAGGACTTCTGGGGGATATTTCTGTTTCTTCACCAGTATGTAAAATCCTTGCAAATTCTGACCTTGGGCTTTCAGAGCCCAGAGGACTAACAAACGGCCATCCTGACAATTGTCTGAGGCTTTACATCTTACCTGCTTGACTAAGCTACAGCTCAGGAAGCTATTTGTCAATATAAAGAAAATAAATTAGCCTGATTTTTGTCCTGCTGAATTTACATTCTAAATCCAAGAGTCCTCTGATGTCAGAGTAAAGAAGATTGACAGTAGAAAAAGAACAAGACAATTCAGTGCAACCCCCACCTTTTCATTCTCCATGGATGCCTGCAAGTGCAGTGGAAAGCAACTGCAACCTACAGGTAAGAGCACAGCCCTCTGAGGCCCTCTCAGTGGCTAAATACTTACATGGGGGAACTAACCTAAAAAAGTTAATTTTGACAATTAAAAAGTAAGCAGAGATCTTCAGGGCTAACCCTCTTTCCCTCTCATACAAAACTTATTTATACTGGAAACATTATGAATCTTAATCCAAGCTAATTTTCCCATCAGCATCATGATTAATTACCCAAATAAAACATTCCTTTTGCATGTGGAGTACTTAATACAATGGTACCTACAAGGCTAGATGTAGATTGATTTATTTATAAATTTAATGCTGGTAGCCAATTCTGTTAGCTTGAGAAGTTCAGTAAAAATTCTGTCTTTTTGTAAGGTAAACAAATGTTGAAAAAAAAAACCCTAGAAATAATCATCTTTAGAAGTATAAAAATGTTATTCCCAGCAGAACCCCTTGTACATTGAAAGCAGCAATCATTATATGAACTGTTCTGAAATTACATTTGCTAAAATCAAGAGTGTTATTAGCCAGCAAGAACATATTCTCACAGACAGCCTTTGTGACAGGTCATGTTTGGTAGCCATGGCGTTCTGGATCTGCTTGTGCCCGTGACTATTTTAAGCTCATTATCTAACCTTGCCAAGAGTGGCCTCCCTAGATGGTCACTCAGCAAACACCTCCACAGCAGAATTTACTAGACAGGATTAGTGCTCCAGCCCTTACCGGATGAGATGCCTCACTGCAGCGTCAAACTGCAAAAACATAACCTCCCTTCGGAGGAGAAGTGCCTGGGCCACCCGGGTAGGGTCTTGGGGGCTCTGGAGGCTGTCAATCATGTTCTGCAGCTCTTGAAGCTCAGACCCTAGAAGATGGACAATATTTTAGTCTGACAATGTGAAATATAGGCTACTACAGCTAAACCAGTAAACCAACATTTTGTCCCATACTTATCACCTAATCAGACTTCCCGTGTTTTGTTTGTGGGTATACTAATTATATGTTTTGCAAGACCAGCAAAGTCTTATGCTCTAGAATCAAAGGTCTGATTTATGTCTCCTTTCTTCCTCAGGAAGATAAAAATTTGCTTTGCTTTTCAGTACAATAAGAACAGGCCAGGAAAGAAAGTTTTAAAATTTATAAGGCTATGGTCTTGAAATAGAACAAAAAGGAGAAATGACAAGGAATAGGAAAGTCTAGTCCTTAGTATATCTGTTAGGTACTTGAAGTGATCAGAGATTATGAATCAGCACTCATCTCTTATTGCCATGCTATATCCAAATCAGCCCTGCCTGTCACTGGCTCACAGATTAAAGAAGATTCAAGACCATCTAAAGCAAGTAGAAAGCACATGTGCATATATGTATATATAAAGATATGCAACATATGTATACATACACATATGTGTATACATATGCATACATATCCTTCTAGGAGATTCTAGTCATTTTAGGAGTAAATGTGGAGGATCCATATTTGCTTTATTTCTTAGACCCTTACTGTAAGAGTAGGCTACGTATACATAGATTCATATTCATTTTGGGTGAAAATTTAACTTAGGGGCCCTGTGGGGCACTCAGTGCCAGGATGTGGAACCCAGCCTGAGTCTGGATGACCATCCTAGCATCTAGGTATATATATCCCAGTTATTGGCATAGAGAAGGAGCTAGTCAGAACAGGATAGCACAGTGGAAAGTGATGAGCCCTTGGGGAACATGCTTGGGCTCACACTTACGGGGCTACCGGAATGTCAGCTGGTCTGAAATATCCCTGTGAACATAGTGATGGTTTTCTATCCTGAGAGGACATCTCTGTTATTAGAAGAAGGATTGTGAAAACTGATACAGTCCAAGGCAGGAGTGAGACAGGAAGCCCACAGGGCATTTCTGGAGATGCTGTATCTTGACAGCTGGTCCACATGCAAGCAGCCTTCTCTCCTCCCTAGCCCAGTACTGGGCTCCAGCATCTACCGACTGAGAAAGCAGAGAGTTGTGGGAGGGGGAAGCTGTCCATGAGAGCTTGATCAGGCAGATCCAGGGCTGAGAATAGTTGCTAACATGTGTAATATGTGCTCTTGGCCTTAAGAAGAGATGAGCAGTCCAGATTTCATATCCATTTGCTGTTTTATACAATACAAAATTTGTTTTATTTTTGTTTCCAGCCCCAAATAATTGAGTCCAATCAGCAAACTTTTTATGACTCCTCTAAATGTGATAGTCCTACTGGGCTGAAGAGTTCACCAGAAGAAGAGTCATATTAGAGTGAATTGTACAAGAACCTTTGTGGTGATTGGAGGGAGGAGAGGTGGTCAGGGAGCCTCATTTGTTCAAGGCCTAGTGTGTTCGGTCTACAAGCAATATACTCTATCAGGCTATGCTGTAACCAGAGGAAAATTTTCTAATCCTCTGCAATGACAATGAAAAAAGGAGAATATAAAATTACACATACCCTATGGTTAAAGCTCTGTAAAATATAAATATGGAATATATTTGGGCAGGGGCTAGAAGGGAGTAAAGATAAATAAAATTATTTCACTCGTTAGAGTGGCTGGCTTACAGGTGATTTTTTTCCTGTCATTTCCATCGTTTATATACTACTGGTTGTACACTTGGCATGTGATCACTTTCCAGCAAAATTGTTGTATGTTGATATGTAGTATTATCATTAAAATACAGATGTGGAGGCAAGACTGCCTTTCCTTTGTTATTTTACTGATCTTTAAATCCTCATTCTGACTTTCCTTCCTTTATAGAGTCAAGAGGCTTGGTGGGAGGGGAGGTGGCAGGACAGGTGGCCTGGCGGTGGGGATAGGGCAGAGGGTTGTGCAGGCAGCGATGGTGGTGAGGCTGGGGTGAACCCTGTGCCAGGAAACATCAGGAAAGGAGCCTTTGCTTATGCCTTTCCCAGGAGGGTTCTGTTTGGGAAATCAGAGAAGACAGACACACAGACAGCCAGAGAGAGAGGGAGAGAGAGAGGAGTCACAGTGGCCCCGTCTCTGCATGAAGACTCAGAGCTCGTACACTTCATTCCTGGTTTCCCTGAGTTCAGTGCGAAGTATTTGGGCTTTAATTGGCCTACTTATCCTTTACAAAGGAAGTCACAATGTAAACGTTCACATTCTGATTACATCCTCTGCTTCATGGGGACTTCTTTTTTTTTTTTTTTTTTTTTTTTTTGAGACGGAGTCTTGCTCTGTCGCCCAGGCTGGAGTGCAGTGGCTGGATCTCAGCTCACTGCAACCTCCGCCTCCTGGGTTCACGCCATTCTCCTGCCTCAGCCTCCCGAGTAGCTGGGACCACAGGCGCCGGCCACCTCGCCCGGCTAATTTTTTGTATTTTTAGTAGAGACGGGGTTTCACCATGTTAGCCAGGATGGTCTCGATCTCCTGACCTCGTGATCCGCCCGTCTCGGCCTCCCAAAGTGCTGGGATTACAGGCTTGAGCCACCGCGCCCGGCCTTCATGGGGACTTCAAAGGGAGTTACTGGCTTTTGGGGAAGAAGAGAATTTGGCTGCATCCACAGAGCTGGTCCACAGTATCTAAGAGCTGTTTTCTTCAGTCAAGGGGAGGACCAAAAGCTGAAATCTTGAATTTCCCTCAAGATTTGTTTTAAAAATACTTTAAAGCATATAAGTCCACAAAAGTAATTTGAACTAACAATTAGAACTAACAATTTAGAACTAACTCTAAATTGTTCTGAGATGGCTTAAAGGAACAGACTCTCATTTCATCTTTCCACTTAGTTCTTCTTGCTTCCTCTGGGAAACGGGCCAGGAACTAAGCGGCCTAGTGTTTTTAAAAAGATGATTATCTTGGAAGGGATTTTTTTTTTTTTAAGTTTGCTCTTTATTTTGAGCAAAGCAGAGTGTGCAAAACTGTACATTCTCCCTGGAGCACAAATGCGCAACATGACAATGCATGCCTCTCTGCATGCTTCAGAAAGCCTGGGCCCCACATATCTCAATGGTTTCTGGGTTCACAGTGCAGAAATGGCAAGAAAACAATTCCCTTCTTCCTGAATTCTACGTCCTCAACTTGGGCCTCATTTCCCGTTATTCCTCGGAGCCATACTCATGGGTTCGTTCATGGGCAGGTTCACTTCTCTGGACTGGCCACGTGCATTTCTGCCTGCTGCTTTTGCCAGTGTCCTTTTCTTATGTTGCTAGGACTGTCCCTCCTGTTTTCTACACTGATCCAAGTCCGCTCCTCTCCAGTCTGGGAAGCACCCTAGATCACCTCCCTGATCTGGGGAGGTTTTGCCCGGGGGCACCCTTTACTCCCAGCTGCTATAGGACTGCCTGTGTAGTGACTTCACCAGGAACTATGGCTCTGGCTCTCTCGGTTTCTATCTCATCTCCATGTAACAACTGCCTCCCCATCTCAAGGGCAGGCAGGACATTTCTCTTGGCCACACTCCTTCTTCCTGTGCCTTAGCTAAAGCTCAGCCCCCACACCCTCCCGACATCCAACAGCTCCGCTAAGAGTGTCTTAGCTTATTTTCTGAGTAAGCCCCACTTACAACAGTCCCCAAACTAGTAACAGGAAAGGACCTAAGAGTGCTTGGAGCTTCTCTAATCAGATGCTTATGTTGAAGACTTGTGAGTCACCCTGAGAGCTCATTACTCTGCAACAATTCTGTGCCTTCTGCTGAGGTGGCACCACTACCACTCTGTCTTTATCCTGCTGCTCCTAGACACAGGTATTATCCTCCTCCCAGATCAGCATGCATGCCCTTCCCTATGTCCACATCTAAATGTTTACAGAGCCCTTCAGTGTTCCTTAGCACAGTGCAAATATACCTGCCACCAGCTCCAAGGTCTCCTACAAATGTGTTTCCTTTATGCACCAACCAGCCACAGGGGAATATCCTCAGATTCTCTGACATTTGTTTTAAGAGCATTAGGTTTAAACAGGCATGTTGCCTCATTTCTTAGGCTCTTCTTGTTCTTTTAAATCCCTGGCTACTATAGTATTTTGCTATTAATTGATATTTACATGACCAGTGACATTATTTGGATGGTAGTCATGTTATTAAGGCAAGATTACTTTCCTTGATTCTGATAAACATAGCTTAGTAAACATTTCAGTGTTTTTAATTCACCTTATGTGTTTATCTTATAATATAACCCGTGCTGATGAGTACTGGGTGTATAAAACTAAAGCCTCAATCATTCTTACCACAAAGACTTTTAGGTCATTGATAGCTAACCAAGGGCTGTTTACAAGATTCTTAATAGGGAGTGATTGGCTCTGACCTTGCCATGTGAGTTTATGAAGGCCAGGAAGGAAATGGGAACAAAAGAAAACTAATATTTAATGGGGGCTTGTATATCCTAGAATTTTGACATAAATTTCAATCCACAGAACATCTGTATGAGACAGATACTATCACCCCATTTTATAGATGGACAAGCAGAGACCCAGAGAGTAAAGTACCCAGCTTTCAGTAACCAAGTGGCAGAGGCAGAGCAAGACCCAGGCCTCCCGACTCCTGACTTGGTGCACTTTGTGGTATAGCCCGTGAATGCGGAATCAGGCAGATAGCTGTGCAGTGTGGAGACAGTCTATAAGACAGTCCGGACTTTTCCTTCGCCCTTCTGATTGCTGTCATTTATGAGAGTATATTGTAGTTCTGTCTTTCCGACTATTAAGAGCTTCATAGAACTTCCAGTGAATACTGAAGGTGATTTGAATCACCTTTAATCACTCACCAATGCCCTCAGTTCCTCCCCAGTCTCCTCTCAAAGGGTTGGGACTTAGAGGAAATTCAAAACATGCTGCACAATTGCCAAGCTTAGCAAAACTGACAAGGTAGGCCACGATATCATGCAGAGGAGCTATCAGCTGTAGAGTTCGCTTTAAGGCTTTAAAAGCTGCCTGTGGATAAAATCAATACAAGGAAATACATTTTAGGACATTTCTAAGAGGCATATAAAAACATGAACACTGAATGGGGACGATATCTTTAAACAAGAATATTTCAATAAACATTGGCACAGTATATACAGGATAATATCAGAAAAGGAACAATAAACCTATTCATGAACCAGGGTTACATGCCCTTGGACAACGGAGCGCCTGTGAGGGGTTAAAGCAACATGTTTCTTTGTTTAAAGTCACTGAAGGCCATGAACACATCAAAATGTTTGTATGGCCATCAATGAATTACAAGGGTCACAAATCAATTCATAGAAGAGACTCATATTCAGACAACATTATCTTGAGGGAACACCTGTAAGCAAGGTATAGATATTTATCAACATTGTTTAAACCAACACATGACTGAAAATTAAACCATGGATCTTATATATCAATGTCCAAGTGGTGGAGGAAAAGTAAAAAATTATGATCTAACTGCAGAAGGTAGTATTTCCATATTTTTAAAAATAAAAATCTGAAACTTCTTCAGTGAAAGTAGGGGTAAGAAACCAAGGTTGCTAAACAGGATTTCACTTACAAAGAAAAATCAGAATATTCCCCAAATGCCATTTTCAACATTGCAATTTATTTCTTTAGCAAATACTTATGTTTTATGTGTTTCTATGTTTTCTTTTTTAAAAAATTGTTACCAACATTGCCCTTGATCAGTAAGTGAGGTACACAGAGCACCCCTCAGAAAACAGTAACCCTGAGTTACAAGTGGGATCTCAACCTCTCATTAGCTTCAGAGCATCAGTGGGGTTTTTGGAAGGGTTGGAAGGAAATTGAAGATTAATAAGAAATGTCAGAGGCTTGAATTAGGGTTTATTAGTGACCAGCGAAAGAGAGAAATCATAGCATAGTGAGGCCCAAGACAAATTATAAGAAAGCAGAAAAGGCTGCTGTGAAAAAGATTTCTGTAGTTAGATGTCTGAATAAAACAAAGGATGTTCTCTGGAATTGATATGTTTAACTGTGAGACAAAACCCAGCCAGTTTCCATTCTGGCACACATACAAAAAAATACAAACCTTTTCTGGCAGAGTTTTGAACATAATCAGCACTTCAGAAGAATGGGGTATGAACCATAAATTGAGGAAGACTTTTCCATCCGCTGACAGCAAACATCGTGGCCGGGGCTGAAATCTTCTGCAAGTGTTAGAAAAAAGGACCCATAGCATGCATTTCCCTCTAAACAAGAGGCATCATGAATGACCCTGTTGAATCACCACCCTCTGTCACACAGGCCTGTCACCACAGGCCCAGCATCCACGCCCCAGGGCAGCAGCCCTTTTCATGTCGCTCCCAGGTGGCCAGTTCATAAATAACTCAACAGGAAGAAGAGCAGTTAGGCTGATTTTAGCCAGAGCTGTGTGGGGGAAGGAGTGGGGATGGAGGGAGGGAAAGGCGTGGTGAGAAAAGACAGGAAGGCCATGAATTAGATGGCCAGCACCACACTAGGTGGTACATATTTTATGTCACTTAATTCATCTGGCAACCTCAGGATGGATCTATTTTTGTTCCTCTTTCATAGCTGAGGAAATTGATGCCCTGAGAGGTTATGGAGATCTACCCAGCTCCTAAAAGATGAAGTTAGAATTCAAATGCACATCTCTTTGGGAGGCCGAGGAGGTGGATCATGAGGGTCAGGAGATTGAGACCATCCTGACTAACATGGTGAAACCCCATCTCTACTAAAAATACAAACAATTAGCCAGACGCAGTGACGGGCACCTGTAGTCCCAGCTACTTGGGAGGCTGAGGCAGGAGAACAGCATGAACCTGAACCTGGGAGGTGAAGCTTGCAGTGAGCAGAGATCGCACCACTGCACTCCAGCCTGGGCGACAGAGTGAGAATCCGTCTCAGAAAAAGAGAGAATTCAAATGCACATCTATCTGTCCAGCTGTAGAATCTGGGCTCCAGAACCAGGCTCTGTTTCTCTTGCCTTGCCACCACATTTCTTGCCAGGTTCTCCAGCTTCTGGTCTTCTTTTCCTCCTTTCTCCTCCTCCTCCAAATACCTTATTATTTCTTAATAAGGTTAGTCATCTCTTCGTTTAGTCGGCTCTTTGTTGCAGGTTTATATATAAACGTATTGTCCATATATGTCTGGTTTAAGGATTCACACAAGCCCAGGTACCCACCACCTGGCCTGTGAAAAGGAATGTTGAAGCCTGATGTGCACTTCCCTGGTGGCCCCCAGATGAACCTCCATCCTGAATTTTACATCAATCAATGCCTTGTTTTTTCTGATGGAAAATCCTTGGTGCATCCGTGCTGCTGCAAGTGACTGATTTGTGGGTTATTAGGTTGATTCCATATCTTGGTTGTTGTGAATAGTGCTACAATAAACATAAGTCTCAGGATTTTAATCAGTTAATTCTCAGCTCAGGAATAAAGTATGGTGTTAATTTGGAGAATTGCCTGTCTTTTAGCAACCACAAAGTCAAACAATTCCCGTCCTGAAACAGACCAAAACCAGCGTAATCCAGTCTCATCTCTATTATTCAGTTCACCGTGCTCATTCCTGCCTAGAGGTAACAATGAATATCAAAACTAAAAAGTTGCAGGGTCTGCATCTCCTTCCTTGGCCTCTGAGAAGCACATGTGTCCCTGGAGCCACTGGGCCCTCTACCAAGTGCTATCCTTTACTTCTTACCTGTTATTTCCAGCCATTTCTAGTCCTGCCTGCAGTGAGCAGCCATTGGCTGAGAAGAGCAGAGACGACTGCAGAAAGCTTTAGGTACTCAGTACATGAAGCATAGCCTGGTTCTCAGCCCCAAGAGGAGACTTGCCCCTGCCCCTTGTGGATGGCCTGCCAATTATCTGGCCTGGCAGTTCCCCAACCTGTTCAACACTGTCCCCTTTAATTCCCCTTCAGCTGACCACGTCTGGGCCACACCCAAGACTTTATTATCTTCTGAAACCATATCACCTCCAAAGTCTTAACTTTCCCAGTCCCATATTTTATTCCTACAGTTTTCTGAGTCATCCACTCTCACTAAACTTCCCTTCCTTTATTCCAAAATAAGTTCCTTGACATCATCCAGTCCTCTGGTCTCCCCTTCCATCTGTCAGCTCCTTTCTGACCACACTCCCTTACCTACCCAGACTGGATCTCACAGTCAATCACACGAAGCACTCTCTCCCCAGCACCTTCAATTCTCTGCTGCTTTGTACTCACAACCCATCTACCTATCAAAGCCCCAGTTCTGGGTCCCTCCAACTACTCAGCTTTCTGATGGCATGCCGCTGAGCACAGCTGGAGGAAATCACACTGCTAATTATACTGATGGAAATGGTTTCCAGCCTGAGCTATGTCACCCTGGAACAATCCTTTTCCTTTCCTTTGATCAGCTCTAGTGCCCATTTTCTTGTTTCATAATTCCAAGCCTTCTTTAAGGCCCCCATACCAAATTCCTGCCAGCAGATGATGACATGGTCTGCTATTTCATGATCAAATTAAAGGCCACTGCTGGAACTCCCTCCCTTTCCTGATGGCCTATTTCCCAAACCCTCACCCCTAATACACATACACCCTCCCTTTCAACCAGTGTCAAAGTCAGAGGTGCACACCTGGGATACAAAATGAAGACATCCTCTGCCCTCCATGCTCTTACCTTCCAGAGGCAGCTGGGAACCATGACACTGTGGTAGCAGCATGGCTAATGGAAGTGTACCATAGTGCAGAGGATGTCCAACAAGAAGCACCCGAGCCTTGTTGAGAGGCTGGTGGAAGAAATTCACAGCTGAGGCTTCTGAGCTGTGACTTCTTATCTCCCTCCACATCTCTTTGTCCCAATGACATCGCCATCTTTTCCCCTCCATTAAAAAAATTGTGGTAAAATATACATCACACAAAATTTACCATTTTAGCCTTTTTTTGTTTTTGTTTTTTTTCAGAGCAGGAGTGGAAGTTTATTTAAAAGACTTTAGGATCCTTTTGTAGTTCATGAGCCTGACAATTGGGTGTTCACACATGTGTGTGAGATGTGCTACTCTCGAACCTTGGTACAATGTCATCACACTACCTGTCTGACCTCAAACTGCTACTGGGTGAACTCCACGAAAGGTAACATCTGTAACTCAGGACACGTGGAATTTCTGTGCTGTTTATGTGTTGGGGGGAGAAACACCCAAATTCTCTCAATACATTGCAAGTCCCGTAGGACAGGCACGCATCTGATGGCCTTAAGGAAGTGTTCGTTGTATTTGCTGAACCTCCTGAGAGGCCAGGCACGCCACCAATACATTTCAGATTAGTTGGGCGACAGGGCCAACCATGTGCTCCCCACGCCGCCTGCGCTCCAGGGGCACTCACACAGGCTCCCCTAGAATTTCTCCAGGAAGCCGTTGGGTAGGCCAGAGGTGGCAGCTCCGCCGACAGCTGCTTCTTCACCCTCTGTGCCGAGTGAGAGCGCCGCCTGTGCTTCCCGGAAATAGGCTTCAGCTCCTCTAAGGTCGTGGCGCAGCTGGACGCCGAGACTGAGTCGGCCGCCCAGGAAGCGGGACTGGGCAACAAGGCTGGGGTCTGGCCGGGGTCAGAGCCGAAACCGGGGTCCGAGTCAGAGGGAAAGCCGGGGCCAGGCTCCAAGGGGCTGCAGGGGTCCCAGACAGAGCGTAGCTCTACGCCACAAGGTTCGAGGCCAGGGAGGTCCCGGAGTCCGATCAGGAACCGGAATCGCTGCCGGGCGGGGCTTCAGGGCAGCCCTCGGAGCGGCGACCGTCGCTGGTGCAGGGGCAGGGGCCGTAGCCATCCCGGGCGTTGGAGGGGGACGACGCTCCCCTGCCAGAGGTGGAAACCCCGGGGATCCGGTCTGCTGGCGCCACTGCCACACCGACTGCCTGGAGGCGCCGCTCTTCTTCCAGTGGCCGGGGTGGCAGGTGGACGCGCACCACTGGATCGTCCTGCTGGCGCCCATGATGCTGATGGCCGCGCTGGGCACCGGCTTCCTTCACCTGCCCAAGGACGAAGAGGGAGATCTGGAGGAGCAGTGCACCGGTGGGGAGCCGGGCCAAGGCGGAGAGACGCTTTGTGCAGGGGCTATTTCACCACCAACGATTCCTACCGCCTCTCCGCCTCCAGGAGGTGCACCCAGGCCAGTTTCACCTGGATTCTGGTGGGCTCCCACAGCAGTTTCCACGGCTTCCACTGCCGGAACCGGACATCTTTGCGAAGTCAGTAAATTGGACAGCACGATGCAGGATCTACGTGTGGCACAGGGAAATGGAAGCCAGATCCAGTTCGAGTAGGTGTGCGTGAGGTACAAGAGGCTCTGTGTGCGTGAGGTACAAGAGGCTTTGTGTGCGTGAGGTACAAGAGGCTCTGTGTGCCCCCCAACCCGTTCCCGGATGCCTGGCAAGTGGACAAAACATTCGACCTGAGTTACAACCACAGTGAGCATCCCTCTGTCTGATCGGCTTCTTTGGAGGACACATTTTGAAATGTAACTGGCCTAGGTAATGGGCCAGTTACTCCTGCAGGCCAAAGCCAAGTGGCTGCTGAACTGTCTGAAGAGCACCCTGAGGACAACATGCAGAGCAAGAGTGGCTCAACCCATTTCCTCAACCAATTTAGCAACATTAAGAACACTCTGGCCTTGAAGAAAATTGAGGTACCTGGTAGTTCAGGTTTACAGGGAGGTCAGGAGAAGGTGGGAGGGATGAGGAAGACTTGCTCCGAGAACCCAAACAAAAGCACTGCATGACTACTTGACGGGGTCCTTGCCTCACAGCTGGCTGGGTTTGCTCTACTTAATCCGACTCTCTCTTTTTCTTTCTTTCTTTCTTTTCTTTTCTTTTTTTTTTTTTAAGGCGAGTTTTGCTCTGTCACCCAGGCTGCAGTGTAGTGGCATGATCTCGGCTCACTGCAACCTCCGCCTCCCAGGTTCAAGCTGTTCTCCTGCCTCAGCCTCCCAAGCAGCTGGGATTACAGGTGCCCACAACCATGCCCAGCTAATTTTTGCATTTTTAGTAGAGACAGAGTTTCACCATGTTGACCAGGCTGGTCTCGAACTCCTGACCTCAGGTGATCCACCTGCCATGGCCTCCCAACGTGCTGAGATTACAGGCATGAGTCACCACACCTGGCCAATCGAACTTCCTTAACACTATTGGGGCCGGGCATGGTACCTCACACTGTAGTCCCAGCACTTTGGGAGGCTGAGGCAGGTGGATCATCCGAGGTCAGGAGTTCGAGACCAGCCTGGCTAACATGGTGAAACCCTGTTTCTACTAAAAACTAAAAAAAAAAATTAGCCAGGCATGGTGTCGCATGCCTGTAATCTCAGCTATTCTGGAGGCTGAGGCAGAAGAATTGCTTGAACCCAGGAGGTATATGTTGCAGCGAGCCGAGATCGCACCATTGCACTCCAGCTTGGGAACAAGAGCGAAACTCCATCTCAAAATAAATAAATAAATAAATAAATAAATAACACCAACAGACGCCAGAAATCGTGAACCCTTGGTAACATTCAAGTTGATAACACACATCTTGTGTCTACTACATGGGGCTGTTCAGTATAAACATTGATGTTCATGTTTGATTTGGAAGGTTGGTTTCCAACCAAATTACAGTACTTTGAAATTCTACTTTTAGTTGAAGTTTTCACTGGTTTTGGGAAGTCCCCAAAACTTGCTTGTAGCTCACTGAGTATATTTTTTGTGGCAGGTGGTCCACTTTACATTGCTTTCCAGACAACTGGAATTTGAGGCAACTTCTATGACAATGATCCCTTTGTTTCACCTGGCATATGTTCTAATTATACTGTTGGCTAATCATATTATTTTGCTGCAAGTTCTGGATCAAACGTATCATCTGTGAGCCTCAAGAGGAGGCTGAACTGGCCCACCCCACTCTCGCCGATGATGAGGATCTTCAGGGTGGTCAGCACGTCCTTGTCCATCCTGACCCTGCTCGGCTCCGAGCCCAGCTGGCCACCCCAGGGCCCACCTCTCAGTCATTTTAGCCATTTTTAAGTGTATAGTTCTGTGGAACTGAGTGCATTCACAGTGTTGTGCAACTATCACTAGCATCCATCTCCAGAACTTTTTTCGTCTTCGAAAACTGAAAGTCTATGTCCCATTAACAATGAGGGCACTGCTGTCTTCTCATTCACCCAAGCCACAGATTCTGAGTGACATCTTAGATTCCTCCGTCTCCCTCAGCTTCATATTATATCCACCATCTGGCCTAGCTGATTTCACCTTCTAAACATCTCTTGTCTCTACAATTTTAGTAGCTTCCTACATAATGTCACTGACAATCATCTTGCTCCACTTTTCCCAATGACCTGAAAGACAAACACAGACTTCTGGCTCTTTCCTCACCCCTTGATACATTCTACTTCCCACTGCTGCCCTCACAAACTCTGGATATGAGTCCCACACAAGTCCACATGCTGTCTCACACCTCTGTTCCTTTGTACATGCAATTGTCCCAGCTTGAGCTGAATTTCTTTTCCCTGTCTCCCTGGAGCACTAGTTGTCATTCAAGACCCAGGTTAAGCATCCCCTCTTCCCTGGAGCCTTTTTTGCTCCCCATTCCCATCAACCCAATCCTTCAGATAATACTATTTCTTGGTGGGTGCTTTCATTAAACATTTATTTTACTTTATTCTTTATCACAGTGTACTGTAATTACCTATTTCCTGTTGCTGGGGAAGGACCAGCACTTGATACCAAGGCTGCCACATACTGTTGTTCAGGTTGTACCCTGAGGCAACAAGTGATGGCCAAGATCCAACCTGTACTTTACTTACTAGATGCTTTTCCCTGGTATGAGACTACAGCTGCCCAGATGAAGGGGCGCTGCCTTCTAATTTGCACAAGTAGCTGTATGGGATGACAGTGGCTCTACTTGTCACAAAGTAAGGGCTCAATTAATGTTAGCATCCTCTCTGTGTTCATCAGCAAATGCAGCTGCTCCTGGAGTGGACTGGAGTGTCATCCTAGGCTCCAGACTCCAGTCTCCTCTAGGGCCATGAAGGGAATGGAAGCCTCAAGGGACTTCCTGCTTAGGAAGAGGGCTCCCCTTGGCTCCTCCTCTACCGGGACAGGGGTGTCTTTACTAAACCAAACACAGTACATTACAGCCTTTGCAGAATTAAGTAGGATTGTAGAATTTTACGGGCTCTTCTAGTCAAAGATGGTAAACCCATAGCACGGAAATTACCTTTCTGCCTTTCCTTGAGCATGGCAGACATTGCCAATCAATTACAATTACTCTCACAAACTTGAGATGCCTCAGAATCCTCAGCAGAGCCATTAATGCATTGTTTGAACTGACATTTAGAATAAACCTTATTTCTTATCCTCATTCTAACTCAACCCCTTATTTTATGAATCAGATGAGGACCTCTTTCCTCTATGGTCCTCACTCCTCAACTCTGTCCCTTCATCTCTAGTTAACTCTGGCTTGGGAAGATTCCTATTTGCCATGTCCTGAGCAGTCTTAAAAATCGTCATTTTCCATAAAATATTTCTTCAGCAGTCCTATTCCTTGGAATCATGCTCTAGATAACTTACCACCAAGAATCATAACATGTTTAACTTCAGAGAGCTGCTTCTTCAATTTCCTCAGTCATTAGATGAAGAGATTGAGGACCAGAAATTGAAGACAAGTGATTTGCCCAAGACCTTAGGGCAATGTATGACTGAGCTGGGCAAAGTCCAAATATTCTGACTCCCAGGCCATGTCTCTCTCCACCACATCTTCTTGTGGCTGATATTTAATTTTCATTAGTTATTCCTCAGTGCATGGAACCACTGACTAAGATAGAATTTCCTTTCTCTATACTCCCTTTTACATAAGTGTATTAAAAGGGTTATGTTAACATCTAGAGAGTTTAGGAAGCAGGAGATGCGTGTAGGAGAGAAACACTGAGCCTATATCAGTTGCAGCTCATCTGCTGGCTGACTGTGTGACTCAGGCTCTCATTGGGCACTCACTTTGCTCATACTTTACTGCCTCAAAACCCTACCCTGAAGTTATCACACATTAACTGCCAAGATGATTGAGGGGTCTAGGCTTCACCGTTTCCCTTAATCTTTAGAAAACACACAGCATCTACAAGAAATAATAAAGGAATAGAGCAATACCTGTAAGTTAGATTTTTCCCTCCTCTTTATATCCGGATCAACTTACTTGGTTGCTGCAAATGAAACAGATCAGAAATAAAAATGGACTCCCTGAATACATTTTATCCAAAACACAAATGTTGGCAAGTTCATGGTTAGACTTCTGGAAACTATTTTTAATTTTAAAAACTTATTTATTGAATTTTTTAGAGATGGTGTCTCCTATGTTGCCCAGGCTAGACTGCAGTCACAATTCACAGGCATGATCATAGTGCAGTACAGCCCTGAATTTCTGGGCTCAACTGATCCTCCCACCTCAGCCTCCCAACTAGGTGGGACCACAGGAATGCGCTCCAGCGCCTGGCTAAACTATTTTTAAAGTTCAATCTCAACTGTAGACTGCGCTAATAAATAGTTAACTTGGCTAGAGGATGGGTGACAAAATGGCACTAAGAAGTCTTAGAGGATTCTCCTGTGATGAGAGAAGGATACACTGTGGCCTCACTGGGCAACAAGTGTCCAGTCAAGCCCTTCAGCAAAATAGTCTACTGAAGTACCTTTGCCTCCACTCTTCTCTCAGATGCATTTTTCCATTCGGCAAATACTGACATCTACCCAAGTGAAAGCATGGCTGAGCTCATGAAACCAAACACTGGTATCCATAAATTTGGCATTTCATAAGTATCAAGGTGGGACTGGCCACTATTTTGGTAGTTAGCCATCAGTCAGTCAAGGGCGTAAGGACTTCTTGCATTCTCTAACCTGTTCTATCAGCCCCATTTTCCTGGTGAACTCCAACTTTCCTATCACTTTGTCTTTGAATTCCTCTCTGTAACCCTGGGGTAGAATAAAACACTGCCTCTTTTGTGTCCTCACAGACCTCTTCGCATACCTCTCACGTTATTCTTGAAGTTACGTGTTTGTTTATAGAGCTTTCCCCCACTAGACTGAATTTATTTCCAGAGTCAATGACTTATTCACCTTTGTAAATCTAGCACATAACAAAGTGCCTAATGCTAACTAGGCATTGAATAAATGATAGTTGAGTAAAACCTGCATGAATGAATGAGGGAAAGTGGTCTGATACAAATGATCTTTCAATTCCCTTCCATCTATCCAGTTTATGATCATATGTATTAAGTATTACTGTTACTCAAGTTCCATGCTACAAGGGGAAGAGTGAGGAATGAGGTAAGCTCACCCTACAGGGTGTTTTTGCTTCTGTTTGGAGGCTACATAACCATATAGCAGCCTCTCTCTTTTTTTTTTAAGAAAGTGTGGTTACTGATTGCACAGATATGCTAACTCCTCCATCCAGGTAGGTGAACTCTAGGTAGGCTGAGTTCAGAAAATCTGGAAAACTGGATAATGCATGGTATGTATGGAAGCAGCTCTGCTCTTATCACTTAATATCACTAATATAATGTGTGTGTGTGTGTATATATATATATACATACACACACATTATAAACAGAAGGACTGATTTATCCAAGGCATTGGTATATCATTTTTTTCTGAATATTTCTTCTACTCCGTTGAGCAGAATATTTGAAGCCAGGACAGCTCAAGATCAAGTTTAGTTATTTGTTTGATTATTTTAGATGCTGGCTATGTAAAGGGTTGTGACTGATTAAAATCTCTGGGCTCCCCATTGAAAACAAAACTGCATAGATTGAAAAAGCAGTCAAACAGCCCATAAACAAGGAACCCCTTCTGGGTTCAAATACAAAGGTACTCTTATTCTTGAAGTATTAACTCTTCCTTTTACCCTTTTGGACAAGAAGATCAAGGTCAAGTGCAATAAAGGGAGCAAAGGTTTAATATTAAACTTAACATGCCTCTTCCCAGGGAGAAGTAGGGCCAGGAAAGGAGAATAATAAACACTGAAGGAAATTACGCACCTGGGGTCAGCCTTGAGGCCCTCCTTGGAGTCTCTCAACCCCTTCTTCTCTTGTGGTTGCCCTACCATGAAATCCCTGATGGTAGGAAAATCTTCCAGAAGATCTCTCAGGCTATTGCACTATGCCATGATCTGACCCCGAAGAGCATAGTGAGACATGCGGTGGTTAAACCTGAAAGTCAGAAGACAGGATGTCCAGAAGGAGAATCCAAATTCTTCCACCTCTCACAGAAGCTCCAGGATCTACATCCCTGTAGGACTTTTCAAAGAGAAAGAGTACTTCTATCAAGAAGAAATTTCCATTTGGGTCAGGTGGCTATGGCCTGAAGGCAGAGGCAAGAACCCCTTCATAATGACCCCATCCTTCACTTCCGATGCTTTTATGCATGTCAAAGGACAGTTTAACTTGATTTTACCCAATAAAACTGCTAGTTATTACATTCAGAGTCAGAGAAATCAGCATGTGTTATTCACATATAGTATACTTACTTCTGACAATATTCAACTATAACATCTCTCTTGACTTTTCCAATTTCATCCTGTGATAAAGGAGAATGATATTCTTAGTAGACAGTTGGCTATAAGAACTCCCCACCCTAGTACATGTGTACAAACTTAAAGCAAATTTCAAGCAGGAAAAGGCTACAGAGCTGAGACATTCTTTCTAGGTTAAGCTTGTTGGGAGGCACTCCTCTGTGTCTCTCTCCCACTCCTACCCATCTTGCTGAGTATACCAAGGATGCAAGGCTCTGATCACACTTTACCTCACAACCGTTTCTCAGGGTTGTGTTTGCAGAGAGCAGTCTTGAGTGATAAGGTAATGTCTCTCTCCAGGAAAAAGAGCAGGCTTATTATAAAAGCGGTAGGTTCCCCAAGCTCACTGATTTTCACTGTGACACAAGCCACTACCTGCATGTAGGCTCCTCCACACTGTCCCCGTGGGACTGACACAAACATGAAGATCATATTGCCTACTCTGCTGTGCATAATAAAATTCTTTGTCTCTGACAAAAGAGTCTTGTATGCCTTCTGCCAGCATCCATGGAACAGTAACAGGTTAACTTATTAGCCAGTAAGTAGTCCCCAGACCCTGACAAAATTAATACAGGTAATTATATTGCCTGAGCTCTTTCTGATCTGATAGGTGTTGAACAATCCTGAAGGTCAGCTCATGAATGATTATTTTTTTCCACTTGGTCAATATTTTTTGAGAATTGCTTATTAGAAGGGACCCTTTGCTTCTATTATGGCTGAGCAGTAATTGCTGGCCCTTGTCATATCCCATCTGTAGAACTAGATTAGGTAAATTTAAGTCTTTCCTTTAAAGTCACAAGTAGGGAAGAAACTCTAGAATTATAAATCTTGTCATTTTCCTCCTAAATAACTATGTATTACCATTATTATTTTCTTATCAAAAAATTAATAATGAAATGATATTTGCAGAATTAAGGAAGACTTTTTACTGATTGAAGTTTTTAGTTTTAGTATTTTTCAATAGATTAGGCTAATATAAAAACCTTTAAACACAAACATTGTGGTAGTGTCTGAAAAATCAAGATAACCATATGATTATCAGGTGACCAGACGGGTAAGAGCCATTGTTTACCTTGCCTAATCCCCGAACCACTGTGGGTCACTCAAGAGTAGGCTAACGTTCCAGTGTAGGTGCTGAAACTAGTTCATTTAGAAAGTGACAAAACAAAATGCGGCATTGGGAAAATGCATACATTTTTAAAGCATGACTGTAATCCACTTGAACTGATTCCTTTCTACTTCTTATTCAACTTCCCTTTTCACTTCTTTACAATATATTTTTAATGGTCCTAGTCAAATAGGTTGAAAGCATCAGATCAACAGATTCCAAGTGAAGAATTTTCATTTGCTCAAATACAAGAGGACCAGAGCTTTAGGCAGCATTTGTCACTACACACTCACAGGGATCTTCATTCTGTCAGCCGTGGTTTGTTTCCTCAGGAGGAAGCCATTCAGCATCATGTCCCATAGCCCCACCTTTTCCAGTTGAATAGACACAAAGGCCTCTGGAGCCCTGACAAGTGAACAGAAACATGGGAGCCCAAGGCAGGAGGTATGTGGACATGAATCAGAAAGACAATGTGTATACCGGGCATTGCAGCAGGAGGGCAGGTGGCTGTGTCTCCATGGTTCTTGCCTTCTTGAGGTGTTTCTGATTATTCACCAGGGATGCGGATATGTCACATCCTGCTTGGGGACCCCCTGTGCCTGAAGCGTGCTTCAGCAGTCCTTTCTCAGTCCCAAGCCCAGTGTTTGTACTACCCATCTCCCTTTGCATTCTCCTAGCCTTGACTGTAGGGATATTTAGATTGAAGTGAACTCCCAAGGGTCCTCTTGACTTGACATACTGGTCTTAAATCTTCCATCTACTCATTGGAAATGTGGACTTTAATGCACTTGAACTCTGGCCATGTGTCAGATTAACAGCATCTTGAGTAGCAGAGCTGCTTTGCCTGTTATTATTTTTTATTCTAAATTTGCCAGAATTCAATTAGAATATCATTGGTAGGCCCTGATAAAATACTCAGACTAATCATACTACAGACTATGATTTACAGAATATTCAGAGTATCATACAGAGTATTACAAAGTAATTCATACTCTAGAGTATGAATGTCTCTCTTTCTCTGTCATGGTGAAAAGAGATCCACACAGAATAGGGTATCTCTGATTTATAGACATGTCTCTGGAGAGGCCGTGCTTCTCTGACAACAATTCACCATCCTATTATTCTAAGCAATGTTAGAACCTTTGTTAGAACAGTGAGGACAGGCTGGGCACAGTGGCTCATGCCTGTAATCCTAGCCCTTTGGGAGGCTGAGGCAGGCAGATTACTTGAGGTCAGGAGTTCAAGACCAGCCTGGCCAACATAGTGAAACGCCATCTCTACTAAAAATACAAAAATTAGCCAGGTGTGATGGTGCATGACTGTAGTCCTAGCTACTTGGGAGGCTGAGGCAGGAGAATTGTTTGAACACGGGAGGCGGAGGATGCAGTGCACTGAGATCAGGCCACTGCACTCCAGCCTTCCAGCCTGGGTGACAGAGCAAGACTCCATCTAAAAAAAAAAAAAAAAAAAAGGCCAGGTGTGGTGGCTCATACCTATAATTCCAGCACTTTGGGAGGCCTAGCCTGGTGGATCATGAGGTCAGGAGAATGAGATCATCCTGGCCAACATGGTGAAACCCCATCTCTAATAAAAATACAAAAAATTTAGCTGGGTGTGGTGATGCTTGCCTATTATCCCAGCTACTTGGGAGGCTGAGGCAGGAGAATCACTTGAACCCAGGAGGTGGAGGTTGCAGTGAGCTGAGAACACACCACTGCATACTCCAGCCTGGCGACAGAGCGAGACTCCAAAAAAAAAAAAAAAAAAACAAAAAAAAGTGAGGACAGTTCTGTGCTTCTCAATTTAAATAGATTTGGAGAATTTGGAAAGGCCTTCCTTGTGATATACACTCTTTGGAGTCTGAAAAATATACAGAGAGAGAAGAATGGAAGTGAAAGAGAAAAGAGAAGAGGGGAGGAAAAAGAGAAGAGGTTAAATTGAGGAACTGTTCACTGTCCTTTATTGACTGGGGTATATTGGAAGGAGTTGAACCCTCTCAGTATTTATACAAGATTTTTATATAAGATGCTAGTCACTCCGAGAGTTTAGACTCCTTCAATCCCCCCAATACTATTTATTAATTGACTTAAAAGAGAACACTTTTGTTATTCTAAGCAGTATCCCTCCTTCCATCTCACCAGGTACAGTACCTTGTAGTAGTCTGAAATCTTTCTGGAGAATGAGTAAGAGTATCTGGGACTTCTGGAGTTGGGGCTATCAGTGAGCCATCTATGCCATTCACAATTCTGGAATGTCTTCTTCTGGTTGGGCCCATTCCACCATGATTTCTCAGATTTGAACTTATTTCCTAAAATATTTTAAAACAAAGTAAATAAAATTTGTTGGACATATAAGTCCTGAAGTACTGCTGTAAAATGATCTCACAGCTACAACTGATCCCCAGCGCAAGGAAAGACTTGGGTACATGTGACAGGGGAGTAGAAAGAAGAGGAGGAGAGGAGACGGAAAGGGAAAAGAGTGGAGTGGAGTAGGAGAGATACCATTTTGCTCAAATAAGAGGTGAGGCACTAAGTGTGATTATTTTCAGAAGAGAGTGCAGTTGTCTAAAACGCTCTGAGAAAAAATCTCCATTCTACAAAGTGGCTAGATAGTGTGCTCTGTATATAGCGGTCTTTCAAGGAATACCAATAATAGTTTTCATGGCTATAAGATCTGAAAAGTTCCCACAGGGCACCTAGGCAGAGGGAGGTGGGTTGTATATGCCGCCATGCACAACATAATGACAAAGAAGGGAGGGAGAAGGGAGAGGGAGAAAAAGAGGAGAAGGAGGGAAAAGGGAATGAGGAATGGGGAAATAAAAGGGAAATTCATGTCTTCCAATACTCCAGCTCCATTGGCCATGGAGCTGCAGGGCATGATGGATGGAATTCATTTATATTTTTCTAAACTACTAACTAAAAGAAAAAGGTTAAAGCTTTGAAGGAAAGATCATTCTTCAATGAAAGACACAAGGAGTTACCCATAGCAGAATTACCATAGGAGACATAAGGAGAAAAAGAAAAAAGATCCTAGGTAAAAAAGTCTAAAGTTTTCAACCAGATTTTTTTCTGAAGACCCTTGAGGTATCCCAGTCTCTTGGAAATAAGAGCATCTGTAGTTCAGGGGATCAGGGAGGTCTTACAAGGTCATGAGTGAAGGGAGAGGGAAGAAAGCACACGCTCTGCAATCAGATCCTGATGCTGACACTGAGCTGCTCATCTCGTCTCTTTTTCTTAACCTCTCAGAACCTGTTTCCTCACCCAGAAAAAGAAGGTAACGTCCCCCCCTCCCCCACCAATCACATGGGGCTGTGAGAGGACTTGATGAGTCCACCTACTTCTATTGCCTAGCTTCGCCTGCCTGCCTGGGCCACAGAAGCTGCTGAATTAAATCAGTAACTCCCTGACCCCCCACCTACCCTCTCCATTCCAACCATGCCCAGTATTCATACTCACCTCTATCCTCAGTTGCTTCCTCTTGTCCAAGTCCCTTCCTACAAATGTGTTCACTTCGTTTTTTATTCTTTACTCTTCCTACCCCTTCAAGTTTCTTCCTCAATTCTTAAAGAGCTACTATGGCCTGAATGTTTGTGTCCCTCCAAAAGTCATATGTTGAAGTTCTAACCCCAAAGTGATAGTGTTTGGAGATGGGGCCTTTGGGAAGTAATAAAGTTTAAATGGGGTCATAAGGGTAGGGCCTTAGTCTGACATGGCACTGCGCTTATAAAAGAGGAAGAGACACTTGGGCTCTCCTTCACTTGCTTCCCACCCATCCGTCTTAGTGTGAGCACACAGTGTAAAGCAGCCATGTACAAGCCAGAAGGAGAGCCCTCACCAGAAGACAATCATGCTGGCACCCTGATCTCAGACCTCCAGACTCCAGAACTGGGAGAAAATAAATTTCTACCACTTAGTCCATGTTATTTTGTTATGGCAGCCCTAGCAGACTAATACAAGAGCAATAAACACACACTCCTTCTACACATCTATCAGCCCCTTCTTGCTCCTTTACTCTGGCACTCTAGCTTTCACCCTGATTTCATTAGCAGAACTGCTGTGAGAATCAGCAAGAAGTTTTTGTGGCCTCATTTTAATCCCTACCCTCTGACTTTCCCCTCTATATTCAAATCTATTGGATTCCTCCTTCTTCTTCTTCTAAAAATAACAGCTTTATTGATGTATAATTGATGTTCAATAAATGACACATATTTAAAGCGTTCAATTGGATTAGCTTTGGCATATGTACTCAACTGTGTAATCATCATCACAATCAAATTATGACCATAGCCACCCTTCCCACCTTACTTCTTCCTTAAGCAACCACTGCTTGGCTTTCTGCAACTATAGATGAGAATGCATTTCCTAGAATTTAATATGCATGCAATCATGCATTATGTGCTCTTTATTGTCTTCATATTATTGTGGATATAAATATTTTATTTCTTTGTGTTGCTGAGTAGTACTATTGTGTTGTATGGATATACCACAATTTGTTTATCCATTCACTTGTTGATGGGCGTTTGGATTCCTTCCAGTTCTTGGCTATTATGAATAAAACTGCTATAAACATACTGTGTAAAAATCTTTGTATAGATGTGTGCTTCATTTCTCTTGGTTAAATACCTAGGAGAGGAATGGCTGGATCACATGGTAAGTATATGTTCAATTTTTTTAAGAAACTGCCAAACTGTTTTCCAAAGGTGATTGCACCATTTTGCATTTCCACTAGCAGTGTGTGAGAGTCCCAGGTCCTCCACAACCTTGCCAACACTCAGATGGTCAGTCTTTTATGTTTTAACCATTCTAAAGGGTATGTAGATGTTTCTCAATGGGGTTTTAGGTTGCATTTTGCTAATAACTAACAGTGTTGAACATCTTTTCATACTTATTTGTCATCTATACATCTTTGGTGACTTTTTCCTTCTTGAAATGTTCTCTTCCTTTGGTTTTGGTGGTAGTGCACAATTTGTTCTCTGTCTCTTTCCTTTCTTATTCCCTTCCCTTTCTTCCCCTGTACTCTTTCATTGTCTCCACCATTTATTCCTCCTTATGTCATCAGCCCTCTTGTTGTTTCACACTTGCAAGAGAAGCAATGTGTGTGTGTGTATTACACTATACCATTTTATAATGAAGTAGTCACAAAATGCACTTTAGCCAAGTTAAAAGAGTCATGAACACATCCTAGAAGATACAATGACTGAGTTGAATCTTGGAGGCAAAAGAATAAAATGGGAGGGTGGGATGTGGTCAAATAAGGTTAAAATTTTCTGGGAAATATGAGTAGAAGCAGAGAGACATGAAACAGCACAAAATGTTTAGGATACTTCAAATAGAGGTCAGGGGAAGCAGCTGAATAGAGGGCTGAGGTCAGGCAGTGAAGGCCTTGCATGCCTAGCTAAGGAGGTTGAGTTTTGCTCTTTGGTCTACAAGAAGCCACTGAATGGGTTTAATCAAGGAGGTATAGTTTCTCTGGTCACTGTGTGGAGGATAGATACAGTTGAGGGCAGAGGTAGTGGTGCAAGGCATGGACCCAGAGGGATGGAGGCCAGTTAGAAGGTCATTACAGTCACACAAGTGAGATAATGAGAGTTTGAACTAAGGCAGTGGGGATGGAGAAGAGGGGCTATATTCAATAAATATGTAGAGTGTGATATTGGCAAGAGGTAGTGCTTGATTGATCTAAGGTAAGAAAGCCAGAGGAGTTGAGGACAATACCCACATTTTAATCCTGTCTGACGGCTGGGCATGATGGCTCATGCCTGTAATCCCAGCAGTTTGGGAGGCCAAGGCAGGCGGATCACCTGAGGTCAGGGGTTCGAGACCAGCCTGGCTGACATGGTGAAGCCCTGTCTCTACTAAAAATACAAAAATTACCCAGACATCGTGGCGTGCATCTGTAATTCCAGCTACTTGGGAGGCTGAGGCAGGAGGATCACTTGCACCTGGGAGGCGGAGGTTGCAGTAAGCCGATATTGCACCATTGCACTCCATCCTGGGTGACACAAGTGAAACTCCATCTCAAAAAAAATAAACAAAAACAAAACCCTGTCTGACTACTCAGATGGTGCTACCTTAACCAAGAATAGAAATACTAGAGAATTAGATGGGAGAAGAATGAGTTGCCTTTTGATACTGAGTTGAGGTGTTTGTGGGATATCCAAACACTATCTGTGAAGCATTTCGATACTCTAGTTTGGGGCTTGGGAGAGAGTTTCCATGAAGAGATGTAGATTTGAAAGTTGACAGTATACTGGAGGTTTTAAACCTCAAGAGTCGATGAGATCACCAAGGGAGAATATGAAAGGAGAATAGGAGCTCTAAAAAGAGGATCCAGGAAAACACCATCATGTTAGAGATGGGTGGAGAAGAAGTCCCCCATTCCAGGAAAATGAGAAAGAAGAATCAAAGATGTGGAAGACATCCAGGAGAGAATAGAGTCGCAGAAGCAGAGGAAGAAGAGTATCGAGGACAGGGGAGTGGTCAACAGCATTAAGTGAAGGAAAGTAGTCAAATACAACGTCTGAATAATGTTCCCTGGATTTAACAATTGAGAGGTCATTGCTGACTCTAGTGAGAGAAGTTTCAAGGGTGTGGTGGAAGAGCAAGCTACATTACAATGAAAGGATATAGAGCTAGGGGGTTAAAGAACATCCTTTCGATGAGTTCGTGTCCTTGTAGGGACATGGATGCAGCTGGAAACCATCATTCTGAGCAAACTATCATAAGAACAGAAAGTCAAACACCACATGTTCTCACTCATAGGTGGGAATTGAACAATGAGATCACTTGGACACAGGAAGGGGAACATCACACATCAGGGCCTATTGTGGGGAGTTGGGGGCAGGGATAGCATTAGGAGATAATGTAAATGATGAGTTTTTTGTAATGGTGTGCAGCACATGTAAATGGGTGCAGCACACCAACATGGCACATGTATACATATGTAACAAACCTGCACATTGTGCACATGTACCCTAGAACTTAAAGTATAATTAAAAAAAAAAAAAGAACATCCTTTCAATAAACCTGAATAAAAAAGAAAGGTCATAATTAGGGTACTGGCCAGAGAAGCACGTAGGATTCAGTTAAGCTTTCTGGAGAGGATGAAAACAATCTAGCCTGCACATAAGTGGAATGTGGGAAGTACTTGTAAGTGGAAAGAGGTAATGGAGGAAAAGCTTGAAAGTGCAGTAGGGAAAGAAGATAACCAATGAGTCAAGGCCTCAGAAAAGGAAATGGATCGAGAATGTTGGTGAGAGGCATTGAACTTGACTGGGAAGAGGAACACTTCACACTCTGAGGCTGGAGGGAAGCACAGTAGCAGGTAGAAGATAAGTTTGAAGGGTGTGCATTTGAGGGTGGCAACCTGGTAGGAATCTTCAATCTTGTCTGGGAGCTCACCCCAAGCCTGTGTGCCGCATGCATTCCAACACTCCTGCTCACACCCATCCCTCCCGCTCATCCCCACGGCTGCACCCATGGCTCAAGACTTCACATCTTCTTGCCTTTTGGTCTCCCTAACTGCACCCATGGCTCAAGACTTCACATCTTCTTCCCTTTTGGTCTCCCTAACTTACCTTTCTCCTCTTCAACCTGTCAAACACAGTGAATATTCCTAATGAGAATCCCAGGTCAGGTCCTTCCTCAGCTCAAAAACTTTTAAGTGTGAATTCAGCAATCACTCAACAATTGGTATTTATTATTTGCCTTTGTGTCTGTCTACAGCATTTTAAATCTCTATTAAGTGTGAATTTGGCAATCATTCAATGAATGGTATTTCCTACTTGTCTTTGTGTCTGTCTACTAGGCAGACACAAAGACAAAAAAAAACACACAAGGGGTCGTCCTCACAGTCAGTATAATGTGGAAAACATAATTGAAGTACAAATGATTTTGTATGTAGAAAATATAGTAACTAGTGATCTGAGAGACTAGGAGAAGGCTCTCTGGGGCGATGACACCCGGGCTGGGTCTTTCAGGGCACCCACATTATAGTCCTAGCCCACCTTCCCAGGCTGTTACCCTAATGCCTCCCTACCCTTCCCCATGCTGCAGGTCTTTCCAGGCTATCACTTTCCCGCCTTCCACCCCTGTCCTGTGCTCCTGTCCAGTATCTTTTAGCATGTGCTCCTTAGATTTATCATAGGTGGTTATCAAGTTGGGCTTCTCGTTTTTTCCTGGTCCCTATTTGCCCTTTCTGTCTCCCATGCCTGGGTATCTGAAGGGTCTTTCCTCTACTCAGAATGATCAAGTGGTCATCTCTGCCTGCCAAAAAACTCATCCTTCAGGGTTTTCCCAAATGCCCCCTCCCTGTGCTGCCCTTCCTGTTTCCCCAGATGTGTATTCTCGTTCCTTTAATCTCCTTCTGTATAGCTTGTTGAACCTCTCTGTGCCTTTGTCTTTGAGCCACTTGTGGGCCTACCCTCCTTAAACACACCAGCCTAGAGGTTCATCTGGGTCAGGAACTGTACCTCAGTATTATCTTTTGAGCCTAACTTACAATAGGCACTGAATTAAGATTTTGGGGGTTGTATTTTTAAAAATCTATGTAACTCACTCTATCCCTATTTTCTACTTCAGTTGATTTCTATGGGACTGAGTATTTGGCAGTAGAAGTATTTGGCATTCAATATTGTTGCCATACCCATAAATTTGTACTTTCCTATTAATATGAAGAGTACAGGCCAGGTATGGTGGCTCATGCCTATAATCTCACTGCTTTGGGAAGCCAGGGAGGGAGGATTGCTCAAGGCCAGGAGTTTGAGACCAGCCTGGGCAATGTAGCGAGATCCCATTTCTAGAAAAAAATTAAAAATTGGCAGGACATGGTGGCACACACCTGTGGTCCCAGCTACTTGAAAGACTGAGGTGGGAAGATCAATTGAGCCCAGGAATACGAGGCTGTAGTGAGCTATGGTCACACCACTACACTCTAGTCTGGGTGCCAGAGTGAGACCCTGTCTCTGAAAAACAAAAAACAAAAAAAAAAAAACAGAGAGTAGATATGGGTAAATAGAGGTAGATAAATGTGATAAGGGGTTAATGTGGTGAGCTGAGTAGAATCCACAAGGCTTAAAAAATGTTTAAAACTATCTGGAAAGTTGATTTCTTAAAACCATATTTAATTTTACACGTAAGTTACATTCACTAGTATATACATAAAAGAGAAGTATACAGTTGCAAAAAGGGGAAAACCTCTATGAACTGATTTGGAATGATATCCAAGATATATCATTAAGTGAAAAAAACAAAATACAAAAAAGTATATATAGATAAAATCCAAAACCGCTTTATAATAAAAATATTCAACAAACTTAGAATAGAAGGGAATGTCCTCAACCCGATAAAAGGTACCTATGAAAAACCAATGCTAATATCATATCTAATGGTGAAAGACTGAAGGTTTTCCCCTTCAGAGTAGGAATAATACGATAATATCTACTTTCACTACTTCTACTCAATCTTGTATTGGAGGGTCTAGCCAGAGCAATTAGGCAAGAAAAGAAACAAAAGGCATAAAGATTGAAAAGGAAGAAGCAAAACTATCTCTACTTGCAGATAACATAATCTTGTATATAGAAAATCCTAAGAAATACCACACACACACACACACACACACACACACACATACATACACACAAACATATACCTGTAAATTACTAGAACCAATAAACTGGCTTAGTAAGATTGCAGGATACAAGATCAATATACGAAAGTCAACTTTTGTATATATTACTAGTAATGAACTAGTATATATACAAGAGAACACTCTGAAAATGAAGTTAAGAAAAACAATTCAATTTATAATCATGTTAAAAGGAATGAAATATTTTGGAATTAATATATAACGAAAAAGGATAAAAGTTGTATCCTGAAGACTATAAAATATTGTTGAAAGAAGTTGAAGAAGACCTAAATAAAGGCATACCTCATTTTCTTGCACTTAGCTTTATTATGCTTTGCAGATATTGTGTTTTTTACAAGTTGAACGTTTGTGGCAACCCTGCATTGAACAAATTATTGGTACCAATAGCATATGCTTACTTCATGTCTCTGTGTCACATTTTCGTAATTCATACAATATTTCAAACTTTTCCATTATTATGTCTATTTTGGTGATCTGACATCAGCGATCTTTGATGTTACTATTGTAAATGTTTTGGGGTGCCATGAACCACACCATATAAGAAGATGAACTTAATAAACGTGTGTGTTCTCACTGCTTCGCCGACTGGCCATTCCCCTGTTTCCCTCCCTCTCCTCGGATCTCCCTATTCCCTGAGACACCCTATTGAAATTAGGCCGATTAATAACTTACAATGGCCTCTAAGTGTTTAAGTGAGAACAAGAGTCACATGACTCTCACTTGCAATCAAAAGCTAAATATGATTAAGCTTAGCAAGGAAGGCATGTCAAAAGCTGGAAAAGGCCAAAAACTACTCCTCTGGTGCAAAACAGCCAAGTTGTGAATGCAAAGGAAAAGTTTTTGAAGGAAATTAAAAGTGTTACTCTAATGCATACAAGAATGATAAGAAAGGAAAACAGCCTTATTATTGATATGGAGAAAGTTTTAGTGGTCTGGATAGAAGATCAAATCAACCACAAAATTCTCTGAAGCCAAAGACTAATCCGAAGCAAGGTCCTAACTCTCTCTAGTTCCATGAAGGATGAGAGAAAAGTTTGAAACTAGAAGAGATTGGTTCGTGAGGGTTAAGGAAAGAAGCCATCTCCGTAACAAAGAAGTGCAAGGTGAAGTGTGATAAATGTTGACATAGAAGTTGCAGCAAGTTATCCAGAATATCTAGTTGAGATAATTGATAGAGGTGGCTACACCAAACAATAGATTTTCAACGTAGACAAACCAGTCTTCTACTGAAAGAAGATGCCATCTGGTATTCTTATAGCTAGAGAGGAGAAGTCAATGCCTGGCTTCAAAGCTTCGAAGGACAGGTTGACTCTTTTGTTAGGGATGAATGCTATTGGTGACTTGAAGTGGAAGCAAATGCTCATTTACCATTCCGCAAATCCTAGGACCCTTAAGAATTATGCTAAATCTATTCTGCCCGTGCTCTACAAATGGAATAACAAAGCCTGGATGACAGCACCTCTCTTTACAGCATAGTTTACTGAAGATCTTAAGCCCACTGTTGAGACACCCACTGTTCAGAAAAAGAGATTCCTTTCAAAACATTACTGTGCATTGACAGTGCCCAAGAGCTCTAATGGAAACGTACAAAGAGATTAATGTTGTTATGCCTGCTAACACAACATCCATTCTACAGGCCATGGATCAAGGAGTATGTCTTGTGTCTCTGTGTCATATTGTGAAGTCATTATTAAGAAATATATTTCAGGCTGGGCACAGTGGCTCATGCCTGTAATTCCAGCACTTTGGGAGGCTGAGTGGGTGGATCATGAAGTCAGAAGATCGAGACCATCCTGGCTAACATGGTGAAACCCCATCTCTACTAAAAATACAAAAAGTTAGTCAGGTGTGGTGGTGGGTGCCTGTAGTCCCAGCTACTCAGGAGGCTGAGGCAGGAGAATGGTGTGAACCTGGGAGGCAGAGCTTGCAGTGAGCCGAGATCACACCACTGCACTCCAGCCTGGGTGACAGAGCAAGACTCCGTTTCAAAAAAAAAAAAAAAAAATACATTTCACAAGACTACAACTGCCATGGATAGTAATTACACTAATGCAAGTTTGTCCAACCCATGGCCCATGGGCTGCATGAGTCCTAGAATGGCTTTGAATGCAGTCCAACACAAATTTGTAAACTTTCTTAAAACATTATGAGTTTCTTGTGATTTTTTAAAAGCTCATCAGCTATCATTAGTGTTAGTGTATTTTATGTGTGGCCCATGACAATTTTTCTTCTTCCAATGTGGCCCAGAGAAGCCAAAGTCTTGGACACCCTTGCATAATGGATCTGGGTAAAGTAAACTGAAAACCTTCTGGAAGATTTATCATTCTAGATACCATTAAGAACATTCATGATTCATGAGAGGAGGTCAAAATATCCATGTTAACAGGAGTTTGGAAGAAGTTAATTCCAACCCTCATGGAGGACTTTGAGGAGTTCAAGACTTCAGTGGAGGGAGTCACTAAAGATGTGGCAGAAATAACAAGATAACTAGAATTAGAAGTGGAACCTGAAGATGTAACTGAATTGCTGCATTCTCGTGATAAAACTTACACAGATGAGGAGGTACTTCTTACGGATGAGCTAAGAAAGAAGGTGGTTTCTTGAGATGGAATCTACTCCTGGTGAAGATGCTGTGAACATTGTTGAAATGACAGCTAAGGATTTAGAATATTACAAAAACTCAGTTGATAAAGCACAGTTTGAGAGAATTAAATTCAATTTTGAAAAAAGTTTTACTGTAGATAAAATACTATCCAACAGTATTACATGCCAAAGAGAAAATTTTCATGAAAAGTAGAGTCAATTAATGTGGAAAACTTTATTTTGTCTTATTTTAAGAAATTGCCAGAGACCCCTGGCCCCCAACCTTCAGCAACCACCACTCTGATCAGTCAGCAGCCTTCCATATCAAGGTAAGACCCTCTACCAGCAAAAAGATTACGACTCACTGAAGGCTCAAATGATTATTAGCATTTTTTAGCAAAAATATATTTTCTCTTTCTTTTTTTGTAACTTAATATTCTTTGGTCTGCAAGTGAATAATGTATTTTAAATTGAGGTATAGGTACATTGGTTTTTTTTAAAGACAAAATGGTGTTGCACACTTAATTGTCTACAGTGTAATATAAAAGTAACTTTTATATGCACTCAGAAACCAAAAAATTGGCATGGAACCATCTGGAATCAAACCTACAATATCTCCAAGGTGTGTCTATAAATAGAAAGACATGCCATGCTCAAGAACTGGAAGACATAATATTGTAAAAATGGCAATCCTACTAAAATAAAATAAAATGGCAATACTACTCAATCTATAGGTTTGATGCAATCCCTGTCAAAATTCTAATGTACTCTTTTTAAAGCCCCCAAAATTGGCAAGCTGACACTAAAACTCATGTGAAAATGCAAGGGACTCAAAATAGATAAAGCAAACTTGAAAAAGAAAAACAAATTTGGAGGGATTATGCTTCATAATTTCAAACTTACTACAAAGCTACAGTAATCAAAACATAGTAGTACTGGCATAAAAACAGGCATTTAGATTAATGGAATAGAATTAAGAGTCCAGTTATAAATTCTTACATTTATGGTCAAGTGTTTTTATGGCAAGGGTTCCAGGACAATTTAATGAGGAAAGATGAGTCTTTTCAACAAGTGGTTCTGAGAAAACTGATTAGCCACATGAAAAGAATAAAGTTGGACCCCTACTTCCCATTATATAGCACAATTAAGTATAAATGGACCCTAGACCTAAATGTAAGAATTAAAACCATAAATCTCTTAGAAGAAAACATATGAGTGCTTTCATAACTTTAGATTAGGCAATGGTTTCTTAAATACGACACCAAAAGAACAAGTAATGAAATAATAATTAAATGGAGATCATAAGACAATCTGTAGAATATACTTGCAAATCATATGCCTTATAAGGGACTTTTACTCAGAATATATAAAGAACTCTTACAACTCATCAATAAAAAACCACAACATCAAATTTTATAGAAAGGCAAAGGATTTAAACAGACATTTCTCTAAAGAAGACGTACAAATGGTCAAGTAAGCAAATGAAAAGATGCTCAAGGTCTTAGTAAATGGGGAAATCCAAGTCAAAACCAAAATGAGATACTACTTTACTCCTACTAGAACAGCTAAAATAAAAAGGCAATAACAAGTGCTGACAAAAATGTGGAGACATTGGAACCCTCATACATTGCTGATGGGAATGTAAAAAGTGCAGTCACTTTGAAAAATTGTTTGGCGGTTCCTCAAAATGCAAAATATAAAGTTACCATATAATCTGAGCGATCCAATTTATAGGTATATACCCAAGAAAATTAAAAAATATATGTCCTCATAAAATTCTATACCTAGGCCAGGCCTGCTGGCTTACGCCTGTAATCCCAGCACTTTGGGAGGCTGAGGTAGGTGGATCACAAGGTCAGGACATCAAGACCATCATGGCTAATACGGTGAAACCCTGTCTCTACTGAAAATACGAAAAATTAGCCAGGCGTGATGGTATGCACCTGTAGTCCCAGCTACTCAGGAGGCTAAGACAGGAGAATTGCTTGAACCCGGGAGGCGGAAGTTGCAATGAGCCGAGATTGCGCCATTGCACTCCAACCCGGGTGACAGAGCAAGACTCCATCTCAAACAAAACAAAACAAAACAACAAAAAACCCTATACATAAATGTTAATAGTGGCACTATTCCTAATGCCAAAAAGTAGAAACAAATGTGGTATATCCATATAATAAAATATTATTTAGCAATGAAAAAATGAAGTACTGATACATGCTACAGCACAGCTAAATTTTGAGAATATTATGCTAAGGGAAAAAAGCCAGATACCAAAGGTCACCTGTTGTATGATTCCATTTATATAAAATGTCCAGAATAAGCAAATCTATAGAAACAGAAAGTAGATTCATGGTTGCCAGGGACTGAGGGGAGGGAGAAAAAGTAAGTAACTGCTAATGGGTACGTTTCTTTTGAGAGTGAGTGATAAAAATGTTTTGGAATTAGATAGTGATGATGGTTGCACAATCTTGTGAATATACTAAAAGCCACTGAATTATATACTATAATCTGGTTTTTGTTTGTTTGTTTGTTTTGAGACAGAGTCTCACTATGTTGTCAGGCTGGAGTGCAGTGGCATGATCTCAGCTTACTGCGACCTCTGTCTCCAGAGTTCAAGCAATTCCCCTGCCTCAGCCTCCCAAGTAGCTGGGACTGTAGGCACGTGCCACCACACCTGGCTAGTTTTTTGTATTTTAGTAGAGATGGGGTTTCATCATATTGGCCAGGATGGTATTGATCTCCTGACCTTGTGATCCACCCACCTCCGCCTCCCAAAGTGCTGTGGTTACAGGTGTGAGCCACCACACCCAGCCTGTGGTATGTTTTATATCACATTAATTATTTCTCAATAACCAAAAAACAAGAAATACAGAAAAAAGTACCACTGAAAATTAAGAAATCTAGTAAGGGTTTGGTCATACATTGATTCACAAACAGGAAACAAGGAAAGGAGGAAAAAAGGAAAGTAAGGAAGATAAAGAGATAGGAAAGAGAAAGTAGGGGGCAAGGGAGAAAGAGAGAAGGGAAAAAAGGAAGGAAGAAAGGGGCAGCCTGACATTAGCTGGTGGGAGTGATGACATGCCTCTGGCTTCTCTGTCATGCAGGCTGACCTTGACATTAGCAGGGCAGCTCCCTTGCGGGGTGTGATAGAAGTACACCTGCTGGACAGCCACCATCAAAGCATTTTTCTGAGCAGCTTGGCAAGCAAGAGTCACCTGCATATTTTCCACTCCTGAATGCAACAAGAGCTAAAGAAAGAAAATACGAAAAATATTAGGAATTTCTTGCATAAAGAAGTGAGTTGAAGGTTGAGATCACCACTTATTCAACATGTAAATATATGAATCAAACTGCCAAATGAGCTGGGATGCTTGCTACTCAGCCATAAGACTGAATCTGGTCTCTCCCTAAGCAGCATTTCATTCCAAGAAGGCAGCCTCCAGGCTTGATTTGCTCTATAGCTGGACACCATTAGATTTCCCCAATGGTCAGGAAAAGATGAATAGGCTCTAATGAACTAGCAAACATGTGCTCAGTGGTAGGCTCCTGTAAGCCAAGATTAGATCAATGTTTTAAAAATACACATACAGAAGCAAAGAAATCCAAGTAGCAGATAAAACATAGCACCAGGTTTAGAAAGACCAGATAAAAGCTCCAATAACAAATGTATATTTTTAAAACCTTATGCAAAGATTGTTCACTACATGTGTACTTCTTTTTTAGTATCTAACAGAAGTTATTATAAGTGGTGTTGCGGTCTCTATGGTTCAAACCAGGCTAATGTGCACATCAAATAAGGCAAGGCCATCACTATGGTTTGAATGTGTCCCCCAAAAGTTTATGTGTTGGAAGGTGATTGAGCCATGAGATTAGAGCCCTCATGAATGGATTAATGTCATAATCGTGGGAGTGGATTTCTTTCTCAAGAGAGCAGATGTTATAAAAGCAAGCTTGGCTTGCTCTTGTAGTCTCTTTTGCATGTAATCGCTTGCCCTTCTGCTTTTCTGCCATGTTATGATGCAGTGCAAAAGCCCTTGCCAGAAGCTGCCACCATGTCCTTGGACTTTCCAGCCTCCAGAATCATGAACCAAATCAACGTCTTTTCTTTATAAATTACCCACTCTCAGGTATTTTGTTATAGCAAGAGAAAATGGACTAAAACCATCATCATTATTATTATTTAAGAAATTGGAAGCTTTTCTTTTTTTTTTCTTTTTCTTTTTTTTTTTTTTTTGAGATGGAGTCTCACTCTGTTGCCAGGCTGGAGTGCAGTGGCGCAGTCTTCACTCACTGCAACCTCCACCTCCTGGGTTCAAGCGATTCTCCTGCCTCAGCCTCCCAAGTAGCTGGGATTACAGGCACACGTCACCATGCCTGGCTAATTTATGTATTTGTAGTAGAGATGGGATTTCACCATGTTGGCCGGGCTGGTCTTGAACTCCTGACCTCGTGATCTGCCCACCTTGGCCTCCCAAAGTACTGGGATTACAGGCGTGAGCCACCACGCCCGGCCCATGGAAGCTTTTCTTATATGTGAAAGTTAAATTTATATAAAGTATTATGTCTTCTGAAAGAAATACGTGAGCAAATTGCTTTATTCTACTTTCATTTGGTTTTAAAAAATAAATCATTTACCTTAAGAATGGTTTCCTTTGTGTAAAAACTAAATTTACCAATTTGGTTATCATCCACCTCAGAGATGGCTAAGACAAGAGCAGTAGGAGAATATCTGCAACAAAAAATATGAAATTGTTTTGATGTGATATGCAATTAATCAAGAGACACCATTATGATGGAACAGGATGTCATGTGATCAGATCTGAAATGTCAGTAATAATAGCAAATGCAACTTTTATACAAAACTTGGTATTTCCACTGAAAGCTATAAGAGATCTGGGATCTTTTCTGTCCTTTTTGAACTTGATCTTTCTGTAGTTTGATTGTGGTGACCACCTCATAGTGTTGGAAATTATTTTCTCTTGATTACCATTACACTACTCTCTCCCGTTTTTCCTCTTACCTTTTTTTTTTTTTTTTAAGCAAAATGTTTTTATTTATTTGAAGTATATATGTAGTTAACTGGGCATCAAAGGTGTACCAAGTGACTTTTTTTTTTGGAGTCAGAATCTTACTCTGTCACCCAGACTGAATGGCAGTGGTGCAATTATAGCTCACTGCAGCTTTGAACACCTGAGCTCAAGCAACTGTCCCACCTCAGCCTACTGAGTAGCTGGGACTACAGACATGCACCACCACACCTGGCTCTTCTCACCTTCTTGACCATACTTGTTTAGGATCCTTCACTGACTCACTCCTTTGAGCACCCCCTAAATGTTGTCCAATTCTCTCTCTTTCCTACGGTTCCAACAGCTATCTAAATATTCTTTGTTGCCATTTTTCCACCTTGAGACTCAGTACTTTGTCCATAACTATGAGACTTTGTCAAGTAACTTAATATCTATCAATCCTTCTTTCTTCATCTGTAAAGGGGGTATCACCTATCTCATAGGGTTATGGCAAATATTAAGAGGGATAATATGCATGAATGTGCTTTTTAAAATGTAAGTCACTATACTCATATTTGATCCAGTTGACCTTCCATATCTATGGGTTCTGCATCCATGGATTCAACCAATTGCAGATAAAAAATATTTGAAAACATAAAACAATAAAAAGTAACAATACAAAAATAAAAATAATGCAAATAAAAACAATGTAGTATAATGACTATTTACATAGCATTTAAATCGTATTAGATATAATTATAAGTAATCTAAAGATGATTTAAAGCATAAGGGAGGGAGTGCATAGGTTTTATGCAAATACTATGCCATTTTATATAAGGAACTTGTGCATCCTTGGATTTTGGTAACTGAGGAGATTTTGGAACTGATCCCCCACAGACACTAAGGGATCACTATATATGTTGTTGTTATAATGGCTCTCCAAAGTGGTAACTTTAAGGAATTAACATACATAAATAAATACGAATTCAGTACACAAGTTCTTTGGATATATAAGCTTTCTCCTGGTAATGAAAAAGGCTCCCTTATCTTGCGGCATCTCTAGGTCATCACCTGGAGGACCAGTTACAGACAAGAGCATCAGTCAGACCATAGGGCATTTGGGCAGTTTGTGCTGATTGGTGGATTCTGACTGAACAAAAATGTGGTGCCCTATTTTCACAGCAATATAAAACACCAACCAAGGAGGCCCTTGAAGAACCAGAAAATAGCTTAGCTCCAGATAGGTTTTTTTTTTTTTTTTTTGCCAATTGGAGACCTAGCGTCGCCTAAGGCCTGCTCATACTTCCTGCCTTGGCTTCTGTGAATATCTCTGTATCCGTACAGTAAATCCAGTTTTTGGCTTAGCTAGTGTGACAGGATAGAGCAGGGGCAGGTTTTCCCCCCAGGAGATATTTGGCAATGTCTGGGGATGTCTTTGATTATAGAACAGTGTGTATGGGGTGGGGTACTGAGATATTACTGGCATCTGGTGGGTAGAAGTCAGAAATGTTGCTAATCAACCTAAGACACACAGGATAGTCCCCTACAACAAAGATGTCTTCAGCCCCAAAGTTTAGTAGTGCTAAAACTGAGAAATCCTGGGATATTGTATTCTATCATCCTAACCCGCTCATTCTACCCCTGCTCTCTGGAGTCATTTAGGGTATTAACACTCAGAGTTCTATTTTGAGCAGAGATCTGCATTAGCAAAACAAAGGTGCTGGTTGCCTCCTTGGAGTCACCTTTTTCCTTCCTTGGCATGGAGCCAGTACCAGGAATCTCCAGGGATAGAGGTGGGACCCTGTGGGGAAAAGCAGATAGCAGAGAAAGAGAGCAGAGGGAGACAGCAGTTTCTCCTCCCCACACATCAAAGGTTAATTGTGTGAGGACAAAAGAAAGATTCCTTCCCCTGACTGAGCAGACTCACCATCTATTACTAGTAAGGGTATTTTCTTTCAAGCAATGGGTTGAACCTATGGGGCATAAGAGAGAAGTTTCACTGGTTTGCATTGGCTTCCGTCACTAGCTAACAAAGGAGGCTGCCTGAGATATTGCCTGCATGTTATATTTGTACCTTGTGTTATCCTTTCAAGGAAACAGCTGCTCTGAAAACTTAAGTGACATCTTCCTGGTCTGAAGGAAAGTGAGAGATGAGACCTGGACTTCTGATCCATGGCTCTCACCCCATTAGACCCATGCTGACTCCCTTTTCTACCTGGAAGCAACATATTCTACCCGGGAAGCAGCTGAGCCTGTGATTTCATCTCACCTGAGTTCTCTAGTTCTTTCATTTCTCAGTTACTTGGTGTTTTTAAATGCAATTGTCCCCCTTAAATGAAATCTTACTTTCTCCCTCTTATTAAAAAAAGAAAGAAGAAAAAAACTGGCATCATGACAGATAGAATATAAGAGAGAACTTAAAAATGTAATTGTTCTTGCATGTCAAATGGTGACAAAAATTAGTTTTCACTGGTTATTCACTCAGCCATCATGTTATTTTTACCTCATGCTCTCAAGGCTCACCTGTCTACCAGACCACTGTCCTCCAGCAGAGAGGTTATAAAGACAGGAGGTGGCTGGTCTGCCCTGTTCCTGTGTGATGCAAATTCAAAGTGAACAGGCCTCAGATACAAATGGAACTCTTCAAAACCCATCTCCCATGCCAATTCTTTATAGAGCCTAAAAGAAAAAAAGAGCCAAGGGCATATGTTAGTGTTTTCTCCTAAAAAACAAAGTGAGTAATAAGAAAACGAAGACACCTGAACAAAAACTAAAGTAAAAGTCCAATAAAAGCCCAGGTCTGTGTGAAGTGAGTGAGTCACAGAGGTCTTCTGCTCTGCACTTGCTGTGACAGTTACAGATGGTAGAAAGCAGTTCAAGTAGGAGATGTGCTTGGGTGTTTACTCGACTCTCATTTTCCACAAGCTGACTTCTGTCCCCAGAGCCCTCATGAGGTCACCAACATTGCTGAAATGCAACATTCACCATCTTCTCTCAGAGTTCATCACAGTTGGCCTCTCTGTCTCCTCCTCGAGGATCATCTTTCACCATGTTCCTGCCTCATGACCGCTCTCTCTCAGTGTTCACTGGCTTCTCCTCTTGCTTATCTTCAAATGTTGGTGTTTCCTGAGGTTCCGAACCTGGTTCTCTTCTCATCTACCACATCCCCTCCTTAGGGGTTTGTGGGGGAGTCTGTTCAGCTCCACACCCTAAGACTACTCCTTCATGTAACAATCTGTGACCCTTGTCTGTGTCCTGACTTAACTCTGAGCTCCAGTCCCAAGTCTGTCGCAGCATGGCTCCAGTTAGATGTTCCTCTGGCATCTCAGCCTTACATGTTTATAATTCTTTCCTCCTTCCTTAACACTGTCCTCCTCCTCCTCCCCCCTCCCCTTTCTCCTCCTCTTCCCCCTCCCTCTTCCCCCTTCCTCTCCTCCTCCTCCTCCTCCTCCTTCTTCTTCTTCTCCTTCTTCTTCTTCTCTTCCTTCTTTTCTACTTCTTTTCTTCTTCCTTCTTTCTTCTTCTTCTTCTTCTTCCTCTTCCTCCTCCTCCTCCTCCTCCTTTCCTCCTCCTTCTTCTTATTCCTATTTCCTCCTCCTCCTTTGTCTTTTATTTTTAGAGATAGAGGTCTTGCTTTATTGCCCAGGCTGGAGTGCAGTGGTGCAGTCATAGCTCACTGCAGTCTCAAACTCCTGGGCTCAAGCAATACTCTCACCTCAGCTTCCCAAGTAGCTGGAACAGGCATGAACCACCAGGCTCAACTAATTTTAAAAAAAAAAATTGTAGAAATGAGGTCTTGCTGTGTTGCCCATGCTGGTCTCAAATGCCTGGGCATTTGTGATTCTCCTATCCTGGCTTCCCAAAGTACTGTGATTCCAGGCGTGAGCCATAGTGCATGTTCCCCAACATCCCACTTCTAATGCATTTCTCCATCTTGAGAAGTTGGCATTGAAGGCTGAGTTCTTGGCACCTGTATTAGTTTGCTAGGGCTGCTGTAACAAAGTACCCTGGAAACAGACAAAATACTAAACAACAGAAATTTATTGTCTCACAGTTCTAGAGGATAGAAGTCTGAAATCAAGGTGTCAACAACTGGTTCCTCCTGAGGGCCGTGAGGGAAGGATCTGGTCCTGGTCTCTCTCCTGGGCTCGTCGATGACCATGTTCTCTCTGTGCCTTCACATGATCTCCCTCTGTGTCTGTGTCTGAACTTCCTCTTCTTATAAGGACACCGGTCATATTGGATTAAGGCCCACTCTAATAACTTCCATTTAACTCAATTACTTCTGTAAAGACCTATCTCCAAACAAGGCCACATTCGGAGGTACTGGGGATTAGGCCTTGAACATATGAATTTTGGAGGGACATAATTCAACCCATAGCAGCCCCTCTTCCATGAAGCTTTCCCTGACCACTTAGGAAGAATGTACTCCCCTAGTATTTTGTACATATCAGTAGAATATCATTGTTACCATGTGTCATGGGTAATTTTTACATTATGGGCTTCCTGCCACCAAGGATCATAAATTATGAAGCGATGTTAATAATATCTTGACTGATAATTTAAATTCTGTCTTTACTACTTTCTAGTTACATGCTCTTAGGCAAATTAACTTTTCTGAGCCTCTACTTCCTTGCTGATAAAATGTTTGTAACCCTCCTCATAAGGATATTCTGAGAATTAAATGAAATAATACACATAAAATCCCCAGTAAAGACCCTGGCCACAGCAGGCCCTTGATAATGGTTGTGGTAGGTGACTGGACTCTGTATGTCTACAGGGCCTTTTGTGGGGACCAGAATATGACAGCTCTCATACATGTTTACAACAAACCCTTTAGTTCCATATTATTACTGCTTGTAGGACATGTCCACTTGATGTCTTACCATCATCTCACCCTCATACCTAAAACGTAACTCACTAATTTCTCTCTCCTGCCCTCCAAGCCCGCCATACCTCTGTCTGACCTGGATGCTGTCACTGACTCATCTCTCTCTCATCTCTAGGCTCTTTCTATTCAACTTCATTACATTCAGGAGCAAATTCAACCAATATTCCCTGAGTGCCTGGTGTGGCTCAGGCCCCATACCAGGTGATGGGATGTCACGGTAAAGAATGTTGATAGGGCTTTTGCATTTAGGGAGCTTATGCTAGCAGAAAAGTCAACACACCAATATTAAGCAATGAATTAAAAGGAAATGTGCTGAATGGAGGGGAAACCTAGGTGCCAGTAGAAGGGCTTAGCCTAGTTGAGTGATCAGAGAGGCATTTGGGAAGGCTTGGAAGAGAGAAGGAACAAGGGAGCTGTTGCAGGAAGTCAGGGACCCTGAATGGAGGGACCGGCTGAAGACATGGCAGAAGAACATAAATTGTGAAGATTTCATGGACACTTGTTAGTTCCCCAAATTAATACTTTTATAATTTCTTACACCTGTCTTTACTGCAATCTCTGAACACAAATTGTGAAGATTTCATAGACACTTATCACTTCCTCAATCAATACTCTTGTGATTTCCTATGCCTGTCTTTGCTTTAATCTCTTAATCCCATCATCTTCATAAGCTGAGGATGAATGTCGCCTCAGGACCTTGTGATAATTGCGTTAACTGCACAAATTGTTTAAACAATATGAAATCTGGGCACGTTGAAAAAAGAACAGGATAACAGCAATGGAGATAACCTTAAAGTCTGGCTGCCTGTTGGCCAGGCGGAACAGAGCCATATTTCTGTTCTTTCAAAAGTAAATAGGAGAAATATCATGGAATTCTTTTTCTTAGCAAGGAACATCCCTGAGAAAGAGAATGTATTCCTAAGGGGAGGACTCTGAAATGGCCGCTTTGGGAACGTCTGTCTTTTACAGTTGTAGATAAGGGATGAAATAAACCCCGGTCTCCCGTAGCACTCCCAGGCTTATTAGGATGAGGAAATTCCCACCTAATAAATTTTGGTCAGGTTGGTTGTCTGCTCTCAAACCCTGTCTCCTGATTAAATGTTATCAATGACAAAGCGCACCCAAAACTTCATTAGCAATTTTAATTTTGTCCCAGTCCTGTGATCTCGCCCTGCCTCCATTTGCCTTATGATATTTTATTACCTGGTGAAGCATGTGATCTCTGTGACCCACACCCTATTCATACATCCCCTCCCCTTTTGAAAATCACTAATAAAAACTTGCTGGTTTTGCGGCTTGGGGGACATCACGGAACCTGCCGACATGTGATGTCTCCCCCGGACACCCAGCTTTAAAATTTCTCTCTTTTGTACTCTTTCCCTTTATTTCTCAGACCAGCCGACTCTTAAGGAAAATATAAAAGGACCCACGTTGAATATTGGGGGTGGGTTTCCCCCGATAGGGAGCAAGATGATCATGTTAGCCATTTAGAAAACTCTGGCTGCTCTGGGAGCAGAGAGGGGGTAGGCTTGTAGGCAGGGAGTCTCATGGCCTATTTCCCCCCATGTTTTGCTGCAAACCGTATATTCCACCTGGGTCCTCTGACCCCCACTGACCGAGCTAAGTGTGCACTCTCCAGGCTCATTTCTATCAGCCGGTGGCAGAGGGTCAAGAGTTCCAGAAGTTTGGAAAACATCTCCAAGAGTAGCACATGAGAGTCTTGGCCTTGTTTCTGTCCTTCGTCTGCTGCAGACTTAAATGCCAGCAGGCCTATCTCCCCCACGAGAAAGGGATCTCCCATAACTTTAGCTGAAAGAAAATAAAATATCCTTTAAAACATAGAAGAATTTTCACATTAAAAAAATACACTGTCTGTCAGTGGCACAAACTCTGGATCCAGATTTCCTAGGCTCAAGTCCTAACTTTGCCACTGAGAAGCTGTGAGATTTTGGCAATGTACTCAATTTTGTTGTCTCTCAATTTTCTCATCTATAAAGTGGTGATAAGGATAATAACAGTCCTTACAGCATGCAAATAGATACTAACTTCCTAATAGGGCTCTTGAGAGGGTTAAATGGGTCAACATATGCAGAAGCATCTGCTGTTATCATTATTATAAATGTTAGGAGTCTAAATAAACAAATCTCTAGATACTCACTGTGGGGATACTTGTCTATGCCAAAGACAAACTAAATAGAAATAGAAGTCCCTGATTTTTAAAAGTATTTTGGTGGCCAATAACAATTTTTTTTTTTTTTTGAGATGGAGTCTTGCTCGGTCACCCAGGCTGGAGTGCAATAGAGCGGTCTCGGCTCACTGCAACCTCCGCCTCCCGGGTTTAAGCAATTCTCCTGCCTCAGCCTCCTGAGTAGCTGGGACTACAGGCATGTGCCACCATGTCTGGCTAATTTTTTGTATTTTTAGTAGAGATGGGGTTTCACCATGTTAGCCAGGATGGTCTCGATCTCATGACCTTGTGATCCACCTGCCTTGGCCTCCCAAAGTGCTGGGATTACAGGCGTAAGCCAGCATGCCCCGCCAACAATTTTTTTTTTTTGCGTATACCTCTCTAATTACAGTTTCAAAATTTCAAAGTATTTTTACATATATTAACTCGTTTTTATTTTCACAAGATCCCCATGAAATAGGCATCACAGGTATCATTATTCCCCTTTGTCAGTGAGGGATCTGAAGCAACATGAAACCTTCCAAGGTCACGCAGCAAGAGTAAACTTGGGCTTCCTAATTCCAAGTTCAGCTGTTTTACAGTACACCAAACTGCCTTTCCAGCATTCCTTCACTCAGAGCTGGCCCTGGGTGATTTGTGAAGTAACCACACTGTCCTTTAACACCGTGCTACCTTGGTGGGTACCTCTGCTGTAACACCTTTGCTGTCTTCGAATATACCACTGCCAGCAACCACCCAGTCTGGAGACCCCCCCATCTACCTCTCTGGTTTAGCTCCTCAGGATACATAAGCTCCTTTGTCTATCCACTTGTCTACCAAAAGACTGGGCTACTCAAGGATGCAATTTCTAGGCTCTTAAAGTTTTCCAAAGTGGTAACAAAGAGACCTATTAAATAAATTCCTACATGTCTTCTGAGGGCATTTTCTGACCTAATATAAAATATTAATCTGAATATTTATCACTTATAGATATAAATTTGGACAGATTTCAAAAATAATAAAACTGTGTGGCAGCAATGGGAGATGACAGGTATCCCAGATATTCACTATGATTTACAAAATAATTTCAAATACATTTTTTTTTTTTTTTTGAGATGGAGTCTCGCTCTGTCACCCAGGCTGGAGTGCAGTGGCATGATCTCGGCTCAATTCAACCTCCGCCTTCCGGGTTCACACCATTCTCCTGCCTCAGCCTCCCAAGTAGCTGGGACTACAGCCACCCGCCACCATGCCCGGCTAATTTCTTTTTGTATTTTTAGTAGAGACGAGGTTTCACTGTGTTAGCCAGGATGGTCTCGATCTCCTGACCTCGTGATCCACCTGCCTCGGCCTCCCAAAGTGCTAGGATTACAGGCGTGAGCCTCCACGCCTGGCCTCAAATACATCTTTTAAATGTGGTATCATAAGGCAATATGAAAGGAATCTTCAATTAATGGTGGTAGAATAAACGGCTAGTAATTTGAGGAAAAATTCGGTTTTGACTCATATCTCACATACCATGCAGATGCATGCACACACACACTCTCTTTTCTCTCTGTCTGGTGAAATATTAAAAGAGTTAAATATTTTTATTATTATTTTGTTTATTATGGAGTCTTGCTCTGTCACCCAGGCTGGAGCGCAGTGGCACAATTTCAGCTCACTGCAACTTCCGCCTCCCAGATTCAAGTGATTCTCCTGCCTCAGCCACCCGAGTAGCTGGAATTGTAGGTGCCTGCCACCACGCCCAGCTAATTTTGTATTTTTGGTAGAGATGGGGTTTTGCCATGTTGGCCAGGCTGGTCTTGAACTCCTGGTCTCAAGTGACCTGCCCACCTTGGCCTCCCAAAGTGCTGGAATTATACTCGTGAGTCACTGCGCCCAGCCAGAGTTAAATATTTTAAAAATAAAGCCAAGCATTTAAAAATTAGAATAAAATAAGACAAATATGAAAGATCTGGAGTAAGACTTTTTCTGAATTTAGGACAGAAGAAATCATAAAGGAAATGATTAATAGATTTGACTACATGAAAATAAATTTATGTTAAAAAAATGGAAAGACAAATGGAGAGGCTGGGCACAGTGGCTTGTACCTATAATCCTAGCAATTTGGGAGGCCAAGGTCGGGGGATCGCTTGAGCCCAAGAGTTGGAGACCAGCCTGGACAACATGGTGAAACCTCCTCTCTAATAAAAATACAAAAATTTAGCTGGGCATGATGATGTGCACCTAGAATCCCAGCTACTCGGGAGGCTGAGGTAGGAGGATAGCTTGAGCTGAGGAGACTGAGGTTGCAGTGAGCTGTGATTGTGGCACTGCACTACATCCTGGGCAACAGAGTGAGTCCCTACCTCAAAAAAAAAAAAAAAAAAAAAAAGGTGCGGGGGAGGGATGAATAGGGAAATATTTGCAGAAAATTATAGACAAAAAGAAAGTTAAAATTATTATTTAAGAGAAGCTCATGTAAGTAGATAGGACTAATGTTAGGATTCCAACAGATAAATAAAGGGAAAGAACAAAATTCACAAAAAATATAATTAGTAACAAAACATTTGAAAGACTATTTAAGCTCAATAAATAGCAAGAAAATGCAAATTAACAGCATAATACCACTTTTCATGTATATGTGTATATTCGCACATACATCATACGCTTTTGCCTAATACTACACAGTATAGCAGAACTGGTACTCTTAAAATACATGAGTGTCATTATAAATTGGCACAACTCTTTGGAAAGCAATCTGCTAATATGTATCCAAATATTTAAATTTTATTTTAGTAATTCTGTTTCCAAGAACCTTTCAAAAGGAATCAATTCAAAGTGTGGAAAAATCTTTATGTAAAAATATATATCTTATAGCATTTTTCATGATAATGAAAAATTGGAAACCACTTGAATGTCCATCAATAGAGAAATGATTAGAGAAGTTTTTATTCATCAGATATGGGAATTATATGTGGTCATAAAGGTAAATCTAAAGACGAGTTAGCATTATGGAAAAATAGTATAATGTTAACTGTAGTATAGTTATATAGTATAATGTTAACTGTAGTATAATGTTAACTGAGAAGAGGAGGAAATAACAATGGACAAAAACTATGATTATGGCTATGTACAACACACATATTAACAATGCTTAAATTCAGAAAAATAATGATATGAATGCATTAGATTGGTGATATTTAAATTCAATTTTGTTCTTTCTGCTTTTGCTAGAATTCTCTGTGATTTTATATTATTTTGGTCACTGTAAAATAAAATCAATTTTTACTTTAGTCAGGAGGGGATAGGAGGCCAAGGCAGACCTGTGGAGCAGACAGTTTGGGCAGTGGGGGGCCTATGAAAGTTTCTTTGTCATATAGCAAGTATGCACACAGAACAAGGTCAAATTGGAAACCCAGGGGTAACCTTGACAGCCTTAACAGAAAAAGAAAAGGATTAAAATCGAACTACAAACACCATGTAAATCATTAACCCACAATTTGAACCATGGAGCAGTAAAGCTGAAAGGGGCTTCAGAGATCATCAAGCTCACCTCTGCCTACCTCCCCTACCAAGTACACAAACATAATTTTACAGAAACAGTAAAGTGAGGTCCGAGAGGCTAAGAGACATGCTCAGAGTCACACAGCAAGTGAATGGCAGGACTGAACTTGAATTCTGATCAATGCTTTCTGTCTTCTGCCGGATCTTGACAAAAAGAATACATTTAGGAAGTGTCTTAGTGGAAAGAAAATATAACATTTTTAATTAAAATATATTTGTTAAAATATAAATAATAAACCAGAAAACATTTCCCACATACCCACATATATCACCTTTTAAATTTTAATTGTAGCAGTATCTTTACAAATGAGAAACTTTGACCCCATCCCCCAAAAAATCACATAAAAATGTTGGCAAGGCTTATGACTGAGCTCTGTCTCTAGCCAAATAATGGGGGAATAGAGCCAAACAGAAAAACAAAGCTAAACAGTAACATCTGGAAAAAAAAATTCTCCCTGCCAAGGACCCAACTATCCCCTTCAAAAAGAACTTACATCTTTCTGGAGCTGTGCACTGTAGCAGGCCTTAGGCGTGGCTGGGGTGAGCCACAGGCCCAGGGCCAGCTGCAGGACATGTCGCTCCAGGGAGGCGAGGCCACTGGCTGATGTGGGTCTGCAGGCATGGCAGGCGTCTTGGAAGAGATGCTCTAGGGCTTTGGGGATAAGTGCTACCAGGCTGAGGGAAGGGTGGAACTCCAGCAGATAAACATTTTTTGAAGCCGGGCTTGAAGAAAAGAACAACAAATGACAATTTTACACAACAAACTTAAAATTCAAAAGATATTTCAATTTTATATTTTTAAGGACCAATAAAACAGCTCCTATAAGTCCAGTGCATTGTGAAAAACTGGGAGCTCAGAGGGACCTCAGAGTCTGAGAAACTGCTAGGTTGCATGACATGTTCTTTGCTTTAATGTGGACCTTTAAAAACGGAAAGACACAGATGTATATTCTAGACGCTCAATAAAAATAAGACTATACAGGCCGCGCACAGTGGCTCACGCCTGTAATCCCAGCACTTTAGGAAGCTGAGGCAGGTGGATCACGAGGTCAGGAGATCAAGACCATCCTGGCTAACACAGTGAAACCCCGTCTCTACTAAAATTACAAAAAAAATTAGCTGGGCATGATGGCAGGCGCCTGTAGTCCCAGCTATAGGGAGGCTGAGGCAGGAGAATGGCGTGAACCCGGGAGGCGGAGCTTGCAGTGAGCCGAGATCCGGCCACTGCACTCCAGCCTGGGCGACAGAGCGAGACTCTGTCTCAGAAAAAAAAAAAAAAAAGACTATACAGCAAAACTGTCAACATTTCACTAATCAATATTTACTCAAATATATAACAAAATAGCTCAAAAGTGACTACATAAAAAACAAATAATTTCCATGGTTATTAGTTTCTATTTTTCATCTGAATCTTTATCCCTTCTTTCCCAAAATGTTAACGGACAAAGACAATTTTTAAATTCTGTACATAACTGCTGGAATCATTCAAATTGACTGTAAGGGTGTTATATTTCATAAATGAATGAGGCCAGAAGCAAAAAAAAAAAAAAGTTCATCTGTGGGTTATTTCTTTAGATATAAAGGGTTCAGCACAAGTTGAGAGTCCTTCTATACCTACACAGAACTGAAGAACGTTGTAACTCCCTTTACATTGATGCAAATGGTATCTTTCTTAGTCCTGAATCTACAAAATAAAAACAGCCTAAAGTCTGGAAAGGAATCTCACCAAGCAAATAATACTTGCTTTTGAGACTATTCTGGCAGGTTTTAGTATCCATATAACCCTAGCCTGTTCTGCCAGAAACCATTTCCTGAACAGTAAGTGTTTGCCATAGCAAACTGCACACACACAGCTGATGTCTCAAGTTTATTATGGAGAAGAAATCAGTCCTGTGGAAGATCTATGGAGAAAATGCAGAGTTTTGAGCCTGGGGCTCTTTCTCAAAAATGAGAATCTCAGATATTTGCTCCCATGATGCCCTGCCTGTCCCCAAGATAATACCATAACCCATTATGGCAATTTCTTACATAAAGTCTGCCTTTACTGCTGGACTGTACACCTCACAGGAACATAGAACCGTGCCTGTGTTGTTCACATCTGTGTGCTAAACAAATATTTGTTGGTCCTCCCTAACTCATTTTATGAGGCCAACATCATCCTGATACCAAAGCCTGGCAGAGACACAACAAAAAAAGAGAATTTTAGACCAATATCCCTGATGAACATCGATGCAAAAATCCTCAATAAAATACTGGCAAACCGGATTCAGCAGCACATCAAAAAGCTTATCCACCATGATCAAGTGGGCTTCATCCCTGGGATGCAAGGCTGGTTCAACATTTGCAAATCAATAAACGTAATCCAGCATATAAACAGAACCAAAGACAAGAACCACATGATTATCTCAATAGATGCAGAAAAGGATTTTGACAAAATTCAACAGCCCTTCATGCTAAAAACGCTCAATAAATTCGGTATGGATGGAACGTACCTCAAAATAATAAGAGCTATTTATGACAAACCCACAGCTAATATCATACTGAATGGGCAAAAACTGGAAAAATTCCCTTTGAAAACTGGCACAAGACAGGGATGCCCTCTCTCACCACTCCTATTCAACATAGTGTTGGAAGCTCTGGCTAGGGCAATCAGGCAAGAGAAAGAAATCAAGGGTATTCAGTTAGGAAAAGAAGAAGTCAAATTGTCCCTGTTTGCAGATGACATGATTGTATACTTAGAAAACCCCATCGTCTCAGCCCAAAACCTTCTTAAGCTGATAAGCAACTTCAGCAAAGTCTCAGGATACAAAATTAATGTGCAAAAATCACAAGCATTCTTATACACCAGTAACAGACAAGCAGAGAGCCAAATCAGGAATGAACTTCCATTCACAATTGCTTCAAAGAGAATAAAATACCTAGGAATCCAACTTACAAGGGATGTAAAGGACCTCTTCAAGGAGAACTACAAACCACTGCTCAGTGAAATCAAAGAGGACACAAACAAATGGAAGAACATACCATGCTCATGGATAGGAAGAATCAATATCGTGAAAATGGCCATACTGCCCAAGGTTATTTATAGATTCAATGCCATCCCCATCAAGCTACCAATGAGTTTCTTCACAGAATTGGAAAAAACGGCTTTAAAGTTCATATGGAGCCAAAAAAGAGCCCGCATTGCCAAGACAATCCTAAGTCAAAAGGACAAAGCTGGAGGCGTCACGCTACCTGACTTCAAACTATACTACAAGGCTACAGTAACCAAAACAGCATGGTACTGGTACCAAAACAGAGATATAGACCAATGGAACAGAACAGAGTCCTCAGAAATAATACCACACATCTACAGCCATCTGATCTTTGACAAACCTGAGAGAAACAAGAATTGGGGAAAGGATTCCCTATTTAATAAATGGTGCTGGGAAAATTGGCTAGCCATAAGTAGAAAGCTGAAACTGGATCCTTTCCTTACTCCTTATACGAAGATTAATTCAAGATGGATTAGAGACTTAAATGTTAGACCTATTACCATAAAAACCCTAGAAGAAAATCTAGGTAGTACCATTCAGGACATAGGCATGGGCAAGGACTTCATGTCTAAAACACCAAAAGCAACGGCAGCAAAAGCCAAAATTGACAAATGGGATATGATTAAACTAAAGAGCTTCTGCACAGCAAAAGAAACTACCATCAGAGTGAACAGGCAACCTACAGAATGGGAGAAAATTTTTGCAATCTACTAATCTGACAAAGGGCTAATTTCCAGAATCTACAAAGAACTCAAACAAATATACAAGAAAAAAACAAACAACCCCATCAAAAAGTGGGGAAAGGATATGAACAGACATTTCTCAAAAGAAGACATTCATACAGCCAACAGACACATGAAAAAATGCTCATCATCACTCGCCATCAGAGAAATGCAAATCAAAACCACAATGAGATACCATCTCACACCAGTTAGAATGGCAATCATTAAAAAATCAGGAAACAACAGGTGTTGGAGAGGATGTGGAGAAATAGGAACACTTTTACACTGTTGGTGGGATTGTAAACTAGTTCAACCATTATGGAAAACAGTATGGCAAGTCCTCAAGGATCTAGAACCTGATGTACCATATGACCCAGCCATCCCACTACTGGGTATATACCCAAAGGATTATAAATTATTCTACTACAAAGACACATGCACACGTATGTTTATTGCGGCACTATTCACAATAGCAAAGACTTGGAATCAACCCAAATGTCCATCAGTGACAGACTGGATTAAGAAAATGTGGCACATATACACCATGGAATACTATGCAGCCATAAAAAAGGATGAATTTGCGTCCTTTGTAGGGACATGGATGCAGCTGGAAACCATCATTCTTAGCAAACTATCACAAGAAGAGAAAACCAAACACCGCATGTTCTCACTCATAGGTGGGAACTGAACAATGAGATCACTTGGACTCGGGAAGGGGAACATCACACACTGGGGCCTATCATGGGGAGGGGGGAGGGGGGAGGGATTGCATTGAGGAGTTATACCTGATATAAATGATGAATTGATGGGTGCTGACTAGTTGATGGGTGCAGCACACCAACATGGCACAGATATACATATGTAACAAACCTGCATGTTATGCACATGTACCCTAGAACTCAAAGTATAAAAAAAAAAAATATTTGTTGGATGTTGAAATTTTCTCAACCCATTTGGAGGCAATTGAGAGATTGTGATCTACAGCCATGCAGATCAACCTGCGGCTTGTCACCTGCTTCCTAGTTTCCTCTACCCTCAAAGGTTAAAAGGGAATGAGGGAGATGGTTATGCTGCCTATCTAGGGGGTGACAAAGTGTGTACCCTCTCTGAGTGGTCACAGGAAATTTAACTCTGTTCCTTAAATTTAACTCTGTTGTGACCCTCCAAGGCAAATCTGCAGAAACCTCTTTAGTGACACTTACATAAATTCCTTTTTAAGAAGCTTTTAAGCACCTCCAAGTTTTATATGTAGGCTCGTGTGGTGCATCTGGTTAAATCCTGAGAGCATCTCAAGAGCAACTGCTTTTTCCCCAGGCCTTTTCAAGAGAATAATGATTCTATACCCAGTGGCATATGTTTAAATTCTAGCCTCCTATTCTTTATTATTCACAAAACAAAAAGATATTCAATATACAAGGGAATCCCTCCTTCGTGGCCTTTGTACCTACTTCTTTCATCTCCCCCAAGCACTTGAGAAGTGCTTTATAGAGTAGTACTGAGATTTAACACTCTATCCTTAATTAATCTAGAAGATCACATGTAAAATGTATAAAGACAACATCAACTTACCAGCTATTGTTGATGGAAATAAGTTGTTTGCAAACTATATTAAGGGGAAGTCCAAATGTATTGCTATTGTCCAGATGATCCTCTCGCCAAATCCTCTGGACATACTCCCGCTGACATTCTATCTAAAAATGTAGCACAAACATTAAAATTAGAAAAGTTAAACTTTCCCATGGCCATGAGTTATAAGCCTTGACATGAGAAGGGACGAAAGTCCCTTTGTGTCTCTTCATCATTTGACTAATTTTCACCCTGACATTGTTTTGAAGACTCTCTTGCAATGGGTTGGTTTCTCAGTCTGAGCCAGATAGCCAAGGAAAGCAAAGGCAACTGACTTCAGACAAGTTTAAGAATCAAAAGAGAAATCTTTGTGTTAAATAATTGACTACATGGAAAAAATTTCAACCAGGAGACAACAATCCTTTGTCTCTTGCTTGCTTCAAGCCATTAGCGTTTCCCTAGAGGACATACAATATGATGGTTTCTTTTAGTGTCCTAAAAATAATCACACTTAAAAAAAAATAAACACAATTTTATACATTAATGTCAAAAAGATGTATCATTAGTTCTTCTTTCACTACAAATAAACTTTGCAATCTAATGAAAACTAAGGTCATCAATTCCTTGTGGACTATTAACTCTAATTAGGGATGGAAATCTCTCTTTGAGACCATAGTTATACTGGGATTTCAACAATGCAAATGAGCTTACAAATAAGTCAGCTGTACATGCTGGCCTAGAAAACACAGATTTCAGATCTGCAATGGAAGGAAAACACTATTTTTATTTCTGGCCTGTGTTTTCCATCCTCTTCTCACATGTAGTATTTTAAAACCCAACTATACTCACCTGCTGGGTGAGGATGCCCCTCACTAACTGCAGGTGAAGCCTCAGGCAGGTACATTCCTGTGGTAGGCCTTAATGAAATAGGGGTGGCTGAGATCAAACCTTGGGCGCCGGTGCACAATGTCCGTCATCACTTGTGCTAAGGCCAACCTCTCCTCAGGGTCCAACGTGTGCTGGTAGGCTTCAAAGTAACTGTCAAGAAGCTGCAAATAAGGTTGGTAGTCAGGGATCAGCAGAGGCAGCCTTGGGGCCCAGCAAAGAGATGGGAGGCCCCACTGTGGGGATGCAGTACCAATACAATGCCGTGCAGCTAGTAAACCTACAGACAGAGTTAGACAGGGAAAGGGAAAGAACACAAACTTTGGAGCCAGAAGAACTAGGCTTGAGTTTGAGTTCCTGCTTCCATCCCCTCTTCCTCTGGTATCCACAAATAAAAAGGGGGTTAGGTAATTATATAATAATTATTAGCTCCAATCAGACAACACATTAAGACACTTAATGTGTTTATCTCCAACACCTTTCTCCAAGGACTCATTCTCCTTCTTCCATTTTATTCCATCACCAAAGCTAAGTAGGTGGCCGCCTGACTTCTACAGTCTCAGCTCCGCTTCTGACTCCTCCTCTTTAATAGTTTGTTCACATTTCACCTACGCAAAAATGATACAGGAGTAGAATGGAAGGCTGAGGGTAAATGTGCTTCCTATATTTAAAGTGAGTTATCCCAGACTGAAGTCCTCTAGGTTGGGCCTTACAAACAGAACTCTCTGACACATCAAGTGTCCAAAACCCCAGTGGAGCATCTGTTTTAGTGGAGTTCGCAAGTCTTTTCTAAAAACCTAGAAAAGCTTCCAGACACTAACTGCTGAAGAGCGTTCTTAGTGTGGGAATTCAGAAAGAGATATCTCTTGATTTTGCTTTTACATTTGTCTGTGAGCTTAAGGAATTTCTGTTCTGTGTGTAAATTCTATTTGTGTGTGATTAGTCATGATGCTAATCAGAAAAGGCTCTTCAGAGATCACTGGGTTGGAATTCCCAACTGGGACCCTAGGGCAAGATAAGTAGCTCTGATGTGTATAGTGCATAATAAATCCCTTTTCCTGTTAATCTGTCTTTTGTCAGTTTCATTTTCAGAGCCCAGGGACTGAATCTAAGAAAGCAGAGGAAAAAGTTTTTCCTCTTCTACATACAAGAGTTGAACCCTTGAGGATGAACAGCACACTAGGAATCAAATACTGCTTTACTAAGAGATACTTTATTTTGGAGACCCAGTGCTAAGGCTCAAGGAGGAAGAGCCTGAAGCACTTTATTTAGCACCTGGTTTTGTAGGATGTCCTTCGGGTATAAGGGACCTTGGATCAACCTTAGTATGAAAAGGAAGACACCAAAGGAAACTAAAAGCTCAGGTCACAGAGATGCTCCACAAGTCAGAAACTCACACATCAAGAGTGCAAAGTGAGGGAAGGTGGAGACCATCCTTGCCTTTAAATGAGCCCCAGGGAAAATGATGCCAGCTGGGTGATCTCGGTTACCTTGTTCCATCCACCAACCTCTGCTCTATAATAACACTCAATTACTACATAGCAGAAGACAACACAGAAATGAAGGAAGAATGACCGGATCAGGGTAAGAAGGGTGTCCCTCAGTAGACCCAGGTGAAGTTAGGAAAGAAACAATTACTTCCCTAACTCATTCTGGACTCACTTGAACCTTTTTAGCTGGGCCAGGGCAATCCCAGAAGCTGGTTTATCGTATTTATACTTCCTTGACCTGTTTTTGCACAGAGTCCAATTGTTTGGTTATTTAGCAGGGGGAGTTTGTGGGGAGTTGGGGGTGGTTGAAGGGTTCTAGATGGTGATTCCAACCTGATACCAGACTGCAGAGGCTTATGCTAAATTGCCATTTTATCATTGTCGATAGGGCTGTCAGATTTAGCAAGTAAAAATATAGAACATTTAGTCAAACTTGAATTTCAAATAAATAAATACTTTTTTAGTATAAGTATGTCCCAAGTGTTGCACTATTTTATCTGGTAAACTTAGCTATGGGGAAGGAAACTGTGGCTTTCTTTTTAAATTGATGAAGCTTCTTCAAGCTTTGTGCTCAACCTTGAGAGGCTCTCAGATCATTGCATAAGTTTATTATGAATTCTTTCCCAACAGGAATGGGGCCAAGATCTTTCTGCCTCGTGGGTTCTATTTATTATCTGTTTGCTAAGTGGCCCATTTCCATTTCAACTCTGGGCTGGTATTTGTCTAAGAAGTCTTCCCAGTCTGTCAAATGTCACCTATGTGTGTCAAGAGCCAACTCTCAGGCAAGATAATATGTGGTGCATGCTGATGGTAAGCACAAAATATTGGAGAAAATGGGAAAATAGACAAAATAAATAATCTCAAACCTTACTGTGTTTATATTCTTTTTACTTCAATTTTTTTTTCCTGGGATTTAAAAAAACTTCTAAAATAGTATTTTAGGTCAAATGAAAGTGCAAAACAGAAAATCTTTGCTAGACCCAACTTAGCACAGAACATTTTCTTTTTGGCTTTTCTAAGGAATGATCTTTTTATCCAGTACATTTGTCCTTTGGTAGCTGTAGAAAGACTTAGCAGATGGTACAATGTCACTTAGGAGCTGCTACAGCTGATACCTGACTTTTCTAAGAATCCCTTGATCTACCTAAGTTTCTACCAGCTCTATTTTTATGAGCTTCATAAGGATTTAAAAGAACCCAATATGTTCAAGCAATTCTTAACCCTAGTGATACCAATATATTTAACAATCAAAAACAGCTGAGGAAACTTGGCTGTAGGAAATAGTACTGGGGGAAATAAACTACTTTAGATAGAAATCCGGCTTATCCACTAAAAATAGGCTCTTTTGACAAAATTTCTGACTTGGCCATTTTACACTTTTCGCACCTATAGCTCAGTTTCTAAAGGGAATTTATTCTCAGGATAGAAAAGAGGGAGATATTTTCACCAAATGTTTTTAAGTCAAAATAGTTTCATTTACCACAGAAGGAACTAGTGGACCGTCCTAACACCTTACTACACAATGAATCCTAGGCTGAAATGTGGAGAAATGGGTTCGTTTTTCAGTATTTTCTGCCTTCCTCCTTTTCTATTGCCATAGAGTCCTGCCGGGGGGCCTCCAAAGGAGAGGGCCGGTAGGCCCTCTTGAAAGGGAAGGTAGGGAGAGAGAGTACAAAAAGGGGTGGGGAGTGCTGTTTAAAATTCATGCCTGGGCTGGGCGGGGTCGCTCACACCCTGTAATCCTAGCACTTTGGGAGGCCAAGGCGGGTGGATCACGAGGTCAGGAGATGGAGACCATCCTGGCTAACACGGTGAAATCCCATCTCTACTAAAAAGTAAAAAAAAAAAAAATTTAGCCAGGTGTGGTGGCGGGCTCGTGTAGTCCCAGCTACTCGGTAGGCTGAGGCAGGAGAAAGGGGTGAACTCAGAAAGCGCAGCTTGCAGTGAGTCGAGATTGCGCCACTGAACTCCAGCTTGGGTAACAGAGTAAGACTCCATCTCAAAAAAAAAAAAAAAAAAAAATTCATGCCTGGACCCATAAACTTGTTGAGTTTAAGGATCCTGTCTTATTTATATTTCATACAGCCATTCCAGTTACTACACTGTGCATCTAAATCTCTCACTCCGTTGATTAAGGTTCCAATGGGCAGATTAAGACTCCAGACTAATGCTGTAGGGGCCAGTTATCATTGAAAAGAGGAACATTTTTTTCAAAGTCCAAGGCTTGCACTATTGAAGCCTGGCCAACTGTTTGCCAAAGGGTGGGTGACCTACATCTCTAGGAGTAACAGACCAACCAGAGAGCAGATGAAATGGTGAACCATCTATTCTACTAGCAAAACATTTCAAAGAAAACACTGCCATTTCCCCATCTTCTGACCATATCATAGTGCACTATAACGTGGTTTCCACCCCCACCATGCTTCTGAGAGTCCTGCAATGCTGCCAGTGACCATCTGACCAAGCTGCTTGGTTTTTAGGAGTTCCTTTCTTGACGTTTCACGGAACTCCACAAGTAACCATCCCCTCCTAATTAAAACTCATTTCTTCCTTGTTTCTCTGGTCTATTTAGTTTTACTGCTTCTTGTTTCATGACCTGCCCCTTAAACGTAGGTATATTACTCAGGGGCTGGGTGCGGTGGCTCATGCCCGTAATCTCAGCACTTTGGGAGGCCAAGGCAGGTGGATCACTTGAGGTCAGGAGTTTGAGACCAGCCTGGCCAAAATGGTGAAACCCTGTCTCTACTAAAAATACAAAACATTAGCTGGGCATGGTGGTGTGCACCTGTAATCCCAGTTACTCAGGAGGCTGAGGCATGAGAATCGCCCGAACCTGGGAGGCAGAGGTTCCGTGAGCTGAGATGGTGCCACTGCACTCCAGCCTCGGTGACAGAGCGAGATCTATCTCAAAAAGAAAAAAAAATATGTAGGTATATTACTTAGGGCTGTATTTCAGGTATCTCTAGTTTCTCCCAGTTGTTTTGATTCATCATTGTGGTTCAACCTCCATATTCATACCTCAGCTTATACCTGTTCCTGAGCTTTAGACCTATAGCTCCCCACAAAACATTCACACCTGAGTTTCAGCAAACCCCCTCAAATGCCTTGTTGTTCTAGGTCCAAGGTCATTTTCCCCTCTAAAGACACTCTTCCTCCTCCTGGGTTCAGTTCCAGTTAATAGCCTCCTCCCTAACCCTCAGGAAGTTGTTTCAATTCCATCTTGACTTTCTTGCCCCAACTTCCAGATCCAGTCTTCCAATCCCACCATTTCCACTTCTACAAAGTATTCTCAGGTCTGTTCCGCCTTCCTAGTCTCACCGCCTCTCTGCCTTTCTATTCTTCTGTTGTCATTGTATGCTTCCTCCTAATTTTTCAGGTCACTGTTGCAATAACTGCACTTCTTCTCTCAGGGGCGCTCTATTCCAATCCATTCTCTCACTTATACCCAAGGTAGCTGTTAAAAACACAGCTATGATCATATTTCTCTCTATGGAAACTCACCAGTGGCTCTTCTTTGTTTATAAGATGAACTCTAAAATAATACAATTAGCAGGTCCTTTATAGGCTGCACCCAAAACACATGAGTGGCTTGTTGCCACCCATCATGCCTTTACATCCCAGCCATAACAGTCTTCCTACCATCCTCCAAGAAGGTAGGATTTTATTTCTCAAAATAAAATCCCCCAAGCTGGTCCTTCCCATTTACATTCCCCAGACATTCTAATGCTGTTTTGTCTGCTTAAGAATCTTTTCTTCCCTGCCAGACAACATCTTACTCACGTTTTAGTATCAAGATTAAATATCTCTTCCTCTGGAAAGGCTTTCTAGCACTTCTTACACCGGACAGTGCTCCCCTCCACCAGGACAAATATCTCTGCAGAGTCCCCATGACTCATGAATGTACTCAATTATAAACTGTTAGTAACTAGGTTATAATTTTTGCTTGGAGATTGAATCAACTTTTGTAGATGATAAATTCCTTAAAGATAAAGATCATTTTCACTTAGTTATCTATGTCCCTGAATGCCTGGAACAGTCCCTGGCGGAGTAAATACTTCATATTTGATAAGTAAATGCCTAACAATTGGTGATTATTAGAAGGGCTGATAATCCATGCTAAGGGCACAAATGAAGAACAGTAAACCTGCAGTGTTTCATTCATTATTGGGATATGAACCATCTGTGACACAGTGATGATTTAGTAACCTGCTGTTTCATTGCTTTAAACTCACCCCCGTAACATTGCACTCAGCACCCTATCCAATGCTTTCACCTACCCACATGTGGCATATGCTTCTACAGGCCATGATCAGGTCAATTTGTCTGTAATTAGCAAAGTGATCATTGTCCCTATGACTGCACAATGAGCATGAATGAAATCATCATTCATTCTCACTAAAAGCATACATATTATAAGAAGGAATTATACAGTCCTGTAACAAATAATACCTGCAAGATAAAGAAGTATCTTTCACATTTTGTTTTTTGTGATGAACCTCAGTAAAGAAAATAAAATTTATTACATCCTTACAACTGGCCAAGATTATTTAAATAAAATAATTATTCTCTTGATTGAGAACTTTTCTAAAAGTCTAACTGGGTTTTACAAAAACAAAAACAGAAAAAAGACTGGATTTTGTAAGAATGGTTTTTTAGCAGACATTTTGTCTCCTAGGCAAGAATACCTGGCGCTTGTTTTCCAGAAGAGCTGCTTCCCAAGTCCATGTGTCATACAGCACAGCAAATCTGTCCACACCTGCATGGGCCCATCCCCAGTCCTGGCCACTCTTTGGCTGGCTGCCCACTTTGTGACCTGGGAGAAAAGAGGGTGAGAATGTTTAGAGACAGGTCTTCCAAGAAACCTGTTCCAATTAGAAATGTGCGCCTTGGATTATCAGCTCCACCTCAGAAACAGAAATGCTGAACCAGTCTCTGGGACGAAGCCTGAGTTCATACTTGTTACTTCTAAGTCAACAGGAGCTTTTGTTTTTGTTTTTAAAATTCAATTTTAAAGACTAATCTTAGAAATAAAATAAAAAATTTAGTTAACAAGAAATCTATGCTAAAATGTCTTCAAACCCACAATTTAAAGGCAAGGTATACATTTCTCCTTCTCTAAAAACAAATCCCTGTGGTTTAACAACAAACTCAGTTTGACTTGCTATTTCCATCATTGCGAAACGTTTCCAAGATATTCTTTAATTATGTTAATTACTAACTTAAATCAATGAAGGTAATTTTCATTATGCAGCTGATTTTTTTAACTTTGTTAATGCTACTTTTCACTACTAGTATTATTGTTACTTTAAAATTTTAACTATTGTATTTCAGAATTAAATATTCAAAGATAAGATACTTTCATGTGCTGAAATTTGAGTTCAATAATTATCACATATCTGATGGGTACTAAACAAGAGAAAGATGATCAAGAACTTCCATAGCAACAGTTGGGAAATCATTCCACAATAGATGACTATACATTTACCAGCTCAATTGAAAGAAAGATGCCATGTGGTTAAAGTGTCAGTGTAGACACTACTGACTAAGTGTCTCAGTCCAATTAAATTTTTAGCAGCTAGAAATAGTTCATGCTATTATAAATTAATATGGACCAAATGGTGCATTAGTATGTAGGATAACCAGTAAAGATAAAAGCTAAGAGCTGAAATTAAATACCCTGGAATGTTGGATGCCATCATTGTGTCCTATGATTCAGATACCAATGGCAAAGATAGGACAATTAATTCAATCCTACATCAAATTAATTCTGTCTGGGATCTGAAAAGTTAGTTGTCAGACTTTCTTTGGGCAGCATTTTGTAACAATATGAATGTGAATTATCTTTAATTACAGTCTACACATATTACAAAATAGCACAAACCCTGATTAAGTTTCCCTTTAGGTATTGCAATGTGTCTAGAAATTCTAAGCTCTTCGCAGATGTAATTCCAATGCTGTCATAGTATCCCAAAAGAATATTCTTACATCATCTATTTCTAAAATTGAATCAATTTGAGTGATGCCAAAAGGAAGAGAAAATACAGGTTATGGGTTACTTGATTACCCTGAGTAACGATTTCTTCCTCTGGGGCTTGTCTGGCATTTTCCTAGCCAGATGTTCCTGTATCCTGATGGTTTCCTGTTAGGAACCCAGGGCTGTCTCTGCTGCTAAATGCAGTTTCCTCAAGGTCTACCACTTAGAAAAGTCATTTGTTTCACTTGCTTATTTTCCTTTCTTCAAGGTCCTGCACCTCATCCCCTCCACCCAGTGGGTGACTTGGAAATGCTCCTAGGAGTAAAATCCCAAATCTTGGCTTAAGCCTGTTTTAGTCAGAGACCACCCAATTTAGCGTGCAGGTCATCAGAGTGGGTAGAGGGTCAGAGGTCAGGTCTTCGGCCCTGAGAAGTGAAAATGCAGGGGCCGTGCTGTCCCTTGTACCTCAGGAGAGCAAGGAAGAAACTGGGCCTTCCCTTGCAGGGCTTCCTGCTCCTTGACGTTTCTGTCTCCCCTGGGCTTTCCCAGAAGGCTGCACCCTGCTACTCAATCGGAGCACCTGCCTCCCACCCCTCCTGCCCCTCAAGCTCACGATCTGCCTCTGAGTGTTACACTAGGATTTTTATTGCTTAAAGTGTCTTAATTCTTTGTCCCCTGGCACACAAGCCCTCTAGTTATCGAAGGGGAGATCATGAGAAACCTTCTGGGGAACCAGAGCACAGAATGACTGTTAGTTGTTTTTTTAAGTCTATGTAAACATTTCAACAGATCATAAAGAAAACATTTATCTCTTTGGTCCTTGCAAGAGAAGTCAAAGGAATTTTTGTTTCGTATCAAGAGCCTGGACATCTCTGTCTGTTGCGACTGGAAAGAGCCTGTTGTACTGAAATCCTGTCATCATGGTAGATTTGATCTTCACTGGCCAAACATGAAGAATTAAAAGCATAATTCTTGACTGAACTGGTGGGTGGGTTGAACTTCAGGAGTACAGGGGTGGCCATTCCTGGCGCGCATATCAGTGTGACATGAGCTCTGGAGCGGGTCGTCCCTCTCAGCCCTGCTGCTTACTGCCTCCTGGGGCCCAGTGACTGAGGCCCTATGCTAGAACTGTGTATCATCAAATTCGCCATTATAAAGGAAACTTCCTGCTGCAACAACAACAACAAAAAAGAAAGAAAGAAAAGGAAAGAAATGCCCCTGCTCAACAAGCAGAGTCTGAACCACAGCAAGAATTACAATCCAGCCCTGAAACAGTAGTTACCATCTCTATCAGAAGCGGGGCTTGAGCTGGAAACAACTGTTTCTCTTCTCAAGTGAATGCATTTTAGGGGTGGGGGTAGTGTGTGCTTATTGCAGTTTCAGATACTATTGGATATGTGTTTATATTTTGGGGTGGAGAGCATTAAAAAGAAGCCCTTGGTGTTTTTTGCTTATTTGGGCAGTTGATTTTTTTTTTTTTTTAATCTGACTTCTCACCCCTTTCTTTCTCAATGTAATGGCTAGCCACAAGCAGCAACTCTGCCTCTAGTTCCTTGAGATCACTCAAGGCTTCCTCATACATGACATGCACCCCTTGCTGGTCCTGGGTGTGGATACAGCCAGCTTCTGTGCTGTAGTAGTCATCCTGGTTCTCCACTTCCGAGAACTCCATGAATTGGATGCCGTGGACCTGGAGAAAGAAAGCCAAGCCCAGATGTTACTGGAAAAGGGAGAGCTATATTTTGCCATCCCACATGGACAAGCAGCAGGTTTCTGCTCCCACACAGTGGGCTGCCAGTATGAAGCTGTAAATATTCTGAATGTATAAAAAGCTGTATGCAGAAAACATATATTAACAAAGAAAGTTGGCAGGAAGAGGTAGTTCCTGAGGTGGATAACTAGCTGATTAGTTTGTTTTTCTGATAAATTCAGTAGCAACTGGAGAAAGGTAGGGAATAGAGCCTAGAGTGATCTCTGGAGTCAGAATGCCTGGGTTCAGGTTCTGGTTCTGCCAGGATCTCATCCTGGGCAGGTCATTCAGCTATTCCCAGCCTCCGTTTCCTCATCCGTAACATGGAGACTGTGGACACACTACAGACTACGTTAGCTGTCAGGAGTATGTGACTCTGTAAGTGTAAGGCACTTGGAATCCTTAAACGTTAGGTTAAAAATATTTTTAATTCTGTAAGTACTTCTAAACTGTATTAGCACAGTTTCGTGGCTTAGTAATGTACTAAGTCAAATAGTGTCCCCCAAAATTCATGTCTACCTGGAACCTGTGAATGAGAACTTACTTGAAAATAGGGTCTTTGCAGATGTAATCAAGTTAAGATGAGGTCATACTGGATTAGGGTGGGCCCTACTTCAAGACTGGGATCCTTATGAAATTTGGAGACAGACACATGGGGGAGAAGGTCATGTGAAGATGGAGGTAGAGACTAGGGTGAGTCAAGGAATGCCAAGGATTGCCAAGGGTTGCCAGCAACTACCAGGAGCTGAAAGAGGCAAGGAAGTATTGCCTCTAGAACCTTCAGAGAAAGCACGGTCCTGCTGACACCTGGATTTTAGATCAGCAGGACCGTGCTTTCTCTGAAGGTTCAAGGTCTGTGGCTCCAGACTGTGAGAGAATAAATTTCTGTCATTGTGAGCCATGCAGTTTGTGGTACTTTGTTTTGACAATCCTAGGAATCTAATACAAGTAAGAAGTGTTTCAATTATAATGTTATTTTTCTTAGAAAACTGAGTATCTGCTGTTCCCTGAGAATCATTATTTTAATAATAATTTTCTCGGCCGGGTGCGGTGGCTCAAGCCTGTAATCCCAGCACTTTGGGAGGCCGAGATGGGCGGATCACGAGGTCAGGAGATCGAGACCATCCTGGCTAACACGGTGAAACCCCGTCTCTACTAAAAAAAAAATACAAAAAACTAGCCGGGCGAGGTGGCAGGCGCCTGTAGTCCCAGCTACTCGGGAGGCTGAGGCAGGAGAATGGCGTGAACCTGGGAGGCGGAGCTTGCAGTGAGCTGAGATCTGGCCACTGCACTCCAGCCTGGGCCACAGAGCGAGACTCCATCTCAAAAATAATAATAATAATTTTCTCACAATTTCAAACTTTTCCACACTCCTCAAGCCTCGGAACTCCCTCCCTCACAGGCGTAGTCTCCTCTTACTCCCAACAGGAGCTTCTCCGTGCACTTCTCCTGGCCGCCCCCGACCAGGGCTCACACCTCTCCCCTCCTGCTTCCTCTGCACAGTGGAGGACAGTGTTGCCCCCCTTCTCTAGGACCACTGCCTCCCACCTCAGCACATCCCTGCTCCTTCGTGGATATCCCACTCCTCTCCTCTGGACTCTCGACACTGAAATGTGCGCACGTCCCTCTCATTGTGAAACTTCCTCACACCCTTCCCAGGTTCCACTGTGTGGCTCTCCTCCCCCTCACTGTCCAGTCTCCCAAGATGTTATCTACACTCTCCATTTCCATTTCTTCACCTCCCACTCTTCAACCCATTGCCATCTGGCCCTTGGCTCCACCAAGCCACCCAAACCACCCTCGCTAAGACCAACAATGACCATTGCTCTACATGCAACAAACTTTCTTTCATCATCTTATGTAATCTCTCAGGAGCATCTGATACAATTTAGCGCTTCCTGATTCTTGACTCACTCTCTTCTCTGGGCATCTGGGACTCCACGTTTTCCCTAATTTTGCCTAGTTTCCGGTCATTCTGTCTGACACTGTGAAGTGTATTTATTTTTCTCTACCAAGTCATTAAATGATGGCCACTCTCAAGCCACCTCCTGGGACCTCCTCTTTTCCTCCTCTGTTCCTTCCCTAGGAGGTGGCAGACACTTTCATAGCTGAGATTACCACCTTTAGACCATTTGCTCCCCCAGTTTATGCCTCCAATCCAGACCCCCTAGAGCTCCAGACCTGCACATCCAATTACCTATTTGGAAACTGCTCCTGAGCATCTCAAAGCCCACTCAATTTTAACAATGATCAAATCATTAAATCTTCTTCCCGCAAACCCAAGCTATCTGTAGCCGATTTTACTAAATAGCACTACCACCCATCCACTTCCTCTAGCATGAATCATTCATGACATCTCTTTCTGCTTCACCCTACTTGTCCAATCTATCACCAAGTTCTGTTAGTTTTACTTCCTGTCTCTCAAATTCATCCACTTCTGATATAGGAGGTGGGGCAGGGAAGTGCTGAGTAGAGAAGGGTGAGGGCTCCACCCTTGGGCCTATGCCCTCAGACCTAAGTGAGAACAGGTACTCCTGTTTTTGTGCCCGAATGTTGCATTTCGAAGACCACTCTGGCCCACTATCCTTTGCCCATATAAACCTGAGACCTTAGCGGGCACACACACAAGAAGCTGAATGTTGTGTGTGTGCCCAGGAGCAGAGAACAGAGCAGTAGAGAGAGGCAGAGAGCGATGCAGAGCAGCAGAGAGCAGCAGGGCAGCACGACAGAGAAGGAGGGAAGAGGCCTCTGAATGTCCAGAGGAGTTCTGCTGAAAACAGCTGAACTCCAGGGGAAAATTATCTCCCCCACCCCTCCACCTTCTGGCTCCCCATCCATGTCACTGAGAGCCACCTCCACCACTCAGTAAAACCTTGCACTCATCCTTTGAGGCCGCATGAGATCCGATTCTTCTGGGACACTGGGCAAGAGCTTGGGATACAGAAGGCTGTCACACTTGCCCCCTGCCCTTGTGAAAAGGCAGAGGGTTCATTGAGCTGATTAGCACTCAAGCCATCTGCAGACAGCAAAGCTGAAAGGGCTTTGTAACACTGGGGTTGCCGGCACCCACTGCTAGACACTACGTGGGGCTGAGAGCACAAAGCACTTGCCCTGGCCTCTGCACCTGCCCGTCTGCATGCTACTCCTTGGCGTTTGAGCTGCAGGGCCATTGAACAGGTGAGCCACATCCCTGCTGCACATTCTACAAGGGGAAATCAGGGAACTTTCCCATTTCACTTCTTCCCATCTCCACTACCCACTACTCTAGTCCAAGCTATTATATGTCATGAGGACTAGCCTAGGAGCTTCTAAACTGGCCTAGCCTCTTAAATGGTCTATGCGTGACTCCTCTGGCCTGGGCTTTCCCTCCTCTCCATTTTACTCACTGCTGGCTGGGGAACTTTTACAAATGCAATTCTGATTGTGTCATTCCCCCTTCCCCCTTTTATATCCCTAAGAGGCTTCCCATGGGCCACAGAATAGAGCAAAACTCCTTAACAGGGCCATATAATCTGGCCCATGTGTATCTCTCTAGTCCAGTGTTTTTCAGCTGAGAGTGATTTTGCCCCCCAGAGGACATTTGGCCGTGTCTGGAGATACTTCTGGTTGTCATGACTTAGTGGGAGGCACTGCTGGCATCTGGGTAGAGGCCAGGGATGCTGCTAAATATCCTATAATGGACAGGAGAGCTTCTCACAGCAAAGAATTATCAGGCCCCAAATATCAGTAGTGCCAAGACTGAGAAACTCAGAGTTAAGTTCCATTGTGCATCACCTTCCACCTTGTGTCTGTGCCCCAACTACTCCTGTCTTTTGGTTTCTTATGGGTGCTATGCTCCTTCTGGCCACAGGTCCTTTGCACAGGCTGTCCCCACTCTGTGGAAAGGTCTCCCTCTCCTTTTTACCTAATTAAAGACTTTCCATTTTCCAACCTCAGCTCAATCATCACTTCCTTGGAAACCCTCCTGCCCAGCCTCCCTATAGTACCAAGGAGCTCTCAGTCTCTCTTTTGAGGAAATTGATGTCCCTGTTTTACATTATTTGTGTGATTTTTGACCAATATTTGTCTCACCCACTGGGTTGCAAAGTACTGTAAGGGTAAGGAACATGTCTATTTTTGGTCACCACCTAGTACAGGGCCTAATACATAGTAGGTGTCTATCTGTTAAATAAAAGAATGTATGAATGGTTTTTATATTTGTGCATATAGGTTTCTTTGACTCTATGATTTGTAATCTCTACTTGTGTTTTTAACATATGCCCGTCAAAAATCCTGTGTTTTGCCTTCGTAGATTCTGATCTCATGTCACCACAGCCTAATACATACATTCTATGTGGGGGGATAATACTCAGGTGGAAAGTTGTTCTTGGAGGACAAAAATCATCTTATTCTTTATATATATAAAGCACAGATACACACATTGCACATAAGCAAATCTATGGCATATCTCTGGTGTTAACATTTCTTCGTAAGAGGAGAGTAGGGAAAAACAGTTGAAAAAGGCTATTTGTTGGGGAAGCCGTCATGGAAAAGAGGTTAAAAAACACTGGCCTAGATATCTATCATCTCTCTCTCTCTCTCTCTCTACTATCTATAGATCTATCTATCTATTCTTATTATTGTAAAATACACATAACATAAAATTTACCATCTTATTTTTTCATGTACAATTTAGTGACATTAAGTACATTCACGTTGTTGTGCAACCATCACTACGCATCTCCAGAATTATTTTCATCTTGCAAAACTAAAAATCTGTACCAGACAAGAATTCCCCATTTTCCCATCCTCCGAGCCCCTGGCAACCACCGTTCTACTTTCTGTCTCAGAATTTGACTACTCCAGGTATCTCATGTAATGTCCTTTTGTGACTGGCCTATTTTACTTAGCATAATCCCATCAAGATTCATACATATTACAGCATGTGGCAGAATTTCCTTCCGGTTTCAGGCTGAATTATATTCCATAATAACTATGAAACTACCATATCTTGTTTCATCTGTTGATAGACACTTGAGTTGCTTCCACATTTTGGCTATTATGGGTAATGCTGCTATAAATATAGGTGTACAAATATCATTTTGAACCCCTGCTTCCAATTATTTTGAGTATATAGCCAGAAGTAAAATTTCTGGATAATACAGTAATTCTGTTTTAAATGTTTGAGGAATCTGCATACTGTTTTTCATAGTACTTACACCACTTAACATTTCTACCAACAGTGCAAAAGGGTTCCAGTTTTTCCACATCCTCACCAACATTTGTTATTTTCTGGGGGTTTTTTTTTTTTGTTGTTGTTAGATGAGTCTTGCTCTGTCACCAGGCTGGAGTGCAGTTGCGCAATCTCGGCTGCTGCAACTTCTAACTCCCTGGTTCAAGCGATTCTCCTGCCTCAGCCTTTAGAGTAGCTGGGACCACAGGACACATGCCACTATGCCCAGCTAATTTTTGTCTTTTTTGTAGAGATGGGGTTTCACCATGTTGGCCACGCTGGTCTCGAACTCCTGACCTCAGGTGATCTGCCCGCCTCAGCCTCCCAAAGTGCTGGGATTACAGGTGTGAGCCACAGCGCCTGGCCTATTTTCTGTTTTTAAATATATATGTAGTATATTTTTATATTTTAAGAAAAACAATCTGGTTTTCTTAGTTGTTACTCATGAGTCATTTAAGCTTTGAAATCACTGGCTCCTAATCTTTCATCTTACATCTATTAACTCTTATAAAAACTTTGCTAAGTAATCAGTTGTATAGAATCCATTTAGCTATAAATTTTAAAAAATCATATCCTGGCTCTCCAAAGACCTATCAATTGTTTTGTGTATGTGGCATTGCCTATAGTACAACTACAGGAACACTCCTGGAATCTTAACAAACAGGATAGATTATCGTCTGCTTAGATGGTTAATTGCCAATATTAGAAAGGTAGATGGGGCCGCTCTTCGGGTCCCTTCACTTCTGTGACTGTATAATTAGTTTTTATGTGCTGTTTCTTAACCATTCAAGCAGAAACATAGAAACCTTCTAATAAGTAAATGTGAACATTTCTAAATAATAGTTATAGTTCATAATATTTCATCAAAAGGATACTTAATAGTTCATCATTCCTCTAGCAGCGTTTTTCATTTTGCTTTGATTTTGCTATGCTTTAAACACACAATTTTGTTTTTTTGTTGTTGTTGTTTGTTTGTTTTTGAGTCGGAGTCTCACTCTGTCACCAGGCTGGAGGGCTGTGGCACAATCTCGACTCACAACAACCTCCGCCTCCTGGGTTCAAGCAATTCTCCTGCCTCAGCCTCCCAAGTAGCTGGCACGCGGCACCACCAGGCACGCGGCACCACCATGCCCAGCTAATTACAGGCATGCGGCATTACAGGCACACGGCACCACCATGCCCAGCTAATCTTTGTATTTTTAGTAGAGGCGGGGTTTCACCATGTTGGCCAGGATGGTCTCGATCTCCTGACCTCATGATCCGCCCGCCTCGGCCTCCCAAAGTGCTGGGATTACAGGCGTGAGTCATCGCGCCTGGCACAACTTTTTAATAATTAATAGCTTCCTTTGACTAGAATTCCAAAAATGAAATTATCATCTTCTTTTTTTTTTTTTAAATGGAGTCTCATTCTGTTACCCAGGCTGGAGTGCAGAGGTGCAACCTTGGCTCACTGCAATCTCCGTCTCCTGGGTTCAAGCTATTCTGCCTCAGCCTTCTGAATAACTAGTATTACAGGCATGCGCCACCATGCCTGCTTAATTTTTTGTAGTTTTGGTAGAGACAGAGTTTCACCATGTTGGTCAGGCTGGTCATGAACTCCTGACCTCAAGTGATCCACCTGCCTCAGTCTCCCAAAGTGCTGAGATTACAAGCGTAAGCCACTGCATCCAACCTGAAATTATGATTTCTTACAAAATGATTGGTATCAGTGGAAAATAGAAAACATGCTGAGAAAATGACATGTTCCATAAAAAAATTAAACAGCTAAGATATATAAATTACCATGTTGGCTTCTATTAGCATTTAACTTCTGTCTCTTGTTATGTAAAATGAGCTTGCTTTTGAGGAAAAAAGAAACAACTTAACATGTTAGACTTCATTCACTTTGTTGGAAAAGACCTTTCCCAAAGTTCTTGTACAGAAGAATTTTATAAGACTTTCAGGCAATGGCAATTGGATTAAGTTCTGAAGCTGATGAAAAGCAATAGTATTGTCAAGATGCCAACTTTAATGCTATCATCTATATTAGCAGACATTTTTCCACTCTTCTCATCTACATCCCATTGTCCCAACCCTTTATATAGGCATACATATTCTTTCTCTTTCTGCCATAATTCGCTCTCTTCCTCCCTTAGTTCTGTGTCTCTGAAATACATACTTGTGCCACAGGAGATACACTTTAAAGACCAGATGACCAAATTGCCTCATGCAGGGTTATGGCTCAGTTACTATAATGTTCTTTATTTCCTGTTTATTTTCATTTTTTCCACAGTCATGTGGAAGACCCTCCCTCTAATGGTTTTGTGGTTTAGAGAGTCGATGCTTCAATATTATGTTTGGAGGAGTGGCAGAAGGAAGAGGGCAATAATTATCTGTTTGGGTAAGAAATAATATGACCTTTGCAATGATTCATATGTTTTTAGTTTGAAAATTAACTGATGCCAAGATAACTATTTGCTGAATATAGTAACTATAGGAAAATTGGTGGTCCATCATTCATTCCTTTCACCCTAGTGGCTTCTGCCATCACTTGTTAATGTGAATTTTAGAACTTTTGGCAATATAGACAATACTTCTCTGACTAGTTTACCTTTTTCTAAATCATCTTGCATTAATTTTGGATAATAATAGTTCAGCCTAAGAATCCCATCAAAATTTGTTGGGTGAATGACTCAATCTATTGGCTATAATCTTTTAAAAAGAAAATCAAATATATTTTCTACTCTACCTTTCTTTCTAGTCTGTAGAATATATTATTATTATCACAGCTAATTGTTCTGCGTTTCAACATGATAACTTTGCAAAGCACTTTCATGTACATGGTCTTTTTGTAAGCATCCTACCATTCTGTTACAGGCAGAACTTTTCTTTTATCAAATAAACACTTGATACCTGCAATGTGAAAGATATATATCCAGCTCTCTACTACCTTTTGCCACCTGAACATCTTGTTAAGCATCTCAAACTTTCCATGTACTGTACTGAGATCTGGATCTTCCCAACAAATCTGCTTCAACCAAATCTCAGTTGATGGCAACTCTAAACTTCCAAATGGAAAGGCCAAAGCTTTGGAATCAAATTTGACTTCTCTATCTGGAAATCATGCTAGCTGCACCTTTAAAATACATCCAGATTTGTTCTGGAAGTCTATGGAAGCTTTGGTGCTAAATCATTGAACGTTCTATATACGTTACTTATTTATTTAATGTCTGTATTTCTTCATGAAATAAGTCTCATGATGGCAGGATTTGTGCCCATTTTGTTCACTGCTAAATCCCCAGTGCCTGGAACAGTGCCTAGTATATTTATTGGTCAGAATATTTGTGGAATGAATAGATGAGTGATGGGCTCACAGCCTGTGGGAACAAACAGGCCAACAGTCAAGCACAGCAATGTGCTCAGTGCTATAATGGAAGTAGACAAAGTCATGGCGAGAAGCACTTAGCTCTGCATTGAGATGTCAAGGAAGGCCCAGAGAGGTGATACTTGAGCAGACTCTGGATAAGAGTACACATTTACCAAGGAAAGAGGAGGTGAGGGACAGAGGAGCCCAGAGGTAAGGATAGCTCTGTCCATTCAGGGGAGATCTAGGCCCAGCTCCCTAAGGGCAGACATATAGGCACAATGAAGAGAAATGAGGTCTGAGAGGTTAGCAGCAGCCAGACTGTGCCCAACATTGTCAGCTTTACCAAGGAGCCTGGACTTTGTCTTGTGACAAACAGGAAACTCACGAAGGACTACAACCAAGGGAATAAATGTGATTATATATGCGCAAAGATCCTCTGGAAATTTACAAGCCAATGAAAAGAGCCATTCTCCCATTTAAAAGAATTCTCTGGGCTGGGCATGGTGGCTCATGCCTGCAATCACAGCACTTTGGGAGGCCAAGGCAGGCGGATCACTTTAGGTCAGGAATTCTAGACCAGCTTGGCCAAGATGATAAAACTCCATCCCTACTGAAAGTACAAAAATTAGCCAGGCATGGTGTGTAGTCTCAGCTACTTGGCAGGCTGAGGCACGAGAATCGCTTGAACACAGGAAGTGGAGGTTGCAGTGAGCTGAGATCATGCCACTGCACTCCAGCCTGGGTGACAGAGTGAGACTCTGTCTCAAGAAAAAAAAAAATTCTCGGTTCCCCTACCAACCTTGGAATTAGTCCCCCATCCTAAGGAGAGCCTAACCCTTCATGATCGGGCCCACTTTTCTGCCACCTTATCTCCCACCACTTCCTCACAACAGCCTCTGCTACCAGCACGTCAAGTCCTGGCAGATCCTGAACGTGCCACAGGGTATCAGGCCTCCATGCCTGAGAAGACATAATCAAGGTCCCCAGCCCGCTAAAGGCTGCTGGCTCTCATTCTGAGGCTCTTTCGCTCTGCCACATGCCTTTAAGTAGGCTCACAGAATGGCAAAGTGTCCAAGACAGATGGTAGGTGCCTTTGTTTTCTGGCATTCTTGTTGAGTGAACATTCGTTAATACTAGCCTAAGACTTTCGGCATGGGATCAAATTCACTGGGCCCAAGAAAAGGGGTCTCCATTTTAGGAGCCTTCCTGAGGTCTGGTAAGCCCAGTGGTTTGCTCTCAGCAGCCTCAACCCTGGGCCTGGTGAGTTCAATCCAACATATTAACATCTGTGCCTCCCATCCCCTCTGTGGGAAAGAATCACACTGTCCAGAGCTGGATATCCTGGTGTAAATACTGACAAGGCCACACCCATGGGGTGCAGCTAAACCACGTGGTCCCATTAAAGACAGACAGAAGGCCACTTCCTTGAGTGCCTCATATGGAAGTAATAGCAGCTGGGAGCTGTTAAGAACAAAAATAGGCACTGTTTTTCTTGTATTTATGAGAGCATAGGAAAGAAATATTGCATGAAGGCCAGGCACAGTGGCTCACACTTGTAATCCCAGCACTTTGGGAGGCCAAGGTGGGCGGATCACCTGAGGTCGGGTATTCAAGAGCAGCCTGTCAACATGGTGAAACCCTGTCTCTACTAAAAATACAAAAATTAGCTGGGTGTGGGGGTGGGCGCCCGTAATCCCAGCTACTCAGGAGGCTGAGGCAGGAGAATCGCTGGAACACAGGAGTCGGAGGTTGCAGTGAGCTGAGACTGCGCCACTGCACTCCAGCCTGGGCAACAAGAGTGAAATTCCATCTCAAAAAATATATATAAATAAAATGCATTACCCTGAGAAGTTCCTCCTATAATGAGTATGGCAGGACAGTATTTGCCTGTCTTCTCCTCCTTTATTTCTATATCCTACCCAAACCCAGAAGAGAGAGACTGAGAGAGGCCTCTTTGGTAAGAACATTTTCAAAAATATCCATTAGCATAATAACATACCACAGCTGTGGCTGGATCAATATTAGTAAGAGAAAGATGTGTTTGTTTTGTAGCATGTTGGTATTAAAAATATCTTAACTCACCTCTCTAGTTCCACTGAGGACCAAACTAATTGGGCTTGATGAGTTACAACCCAAGCAGGAGGACAGAGGGGTAAGGGAAGACCTGAGAGGAAGTCTGTGTGTCATGCGGGAGTAGGAGTTGGTGGGTGCTTGTTAGGGCAGGAGACCCAAAGGAGAAGGGTGTCCTGAAGATTGAGTGAAGGTAGGACTCTAAGCCACTGGGACAGGAAAATAAAAAAAAAATTCCCAATATCTGAAGCTGAATTGTTCAGTACATGTGGCCTCTAGCCAACAGCTGTTAAGCCCTTGAAATGTGGCTTGTCTGAGTTAACATGTGCTATCTGTATATAAAATATACACCAGATTTTAAAGACTTAGTACAAAAAATGTATGATCACTCAATGATTTATTAATATTGATTATATGTAGAAATAATATAGACATTGGGCTAAACAGATTATATTATTTAAAATTTCATGTTTCTTTGTACTTTTTAAAATGTAGCTACTAGAACATTTTAAATAATGTATGTGGCTTGCATTATATTTCTGCTGGCCAGTGCTGCTCTAGACTGTGTGCATATGAACAACACTTAACAGTAAGATTTCACACTTATAGACACAACAGGCATAAGTCAGAGGTCACACTAGCTTAGAAAATGACTTGTTTTGGAGCTAAGTAGATTTTATTTTTCACCTTTGTCAATCTAGCATTTTTAAGAAGATAAAATTCATATTAAACTCTATCTTCAGGAATAAACTCTCTAGAAATTGAGATTAAAATATTACAAGAGTGTCTACAATAGTCCAATAAAATGTAAGCATTCTCAACTTTATTCCCAAAGAAAGGGAGTTAATATGAATTTTGTCTTATTGGCCTTTTGTTAGGCAGGATTGAAATTTTATAGACTTCGTAGAAAAAACTGTTCTAGAAACACCAAAAGCACTAAGTGGCAAGCAGGTGTTTAGAGGGATAAAATATTTCTTTATTGTTCAGTTCTGTCTGATGTTTTTCTACCTCTGTTTTCAGTCTTTTTTTTTTTTTTTTTTTTTTTTTTGTTTTTGAAAACAGAAAAGAGGCAAAAAAGGTAAAAAAAGGTATTTTGGGGGGGGGGGGGGGGGGGGGGGGGGGGTCTTCTAAGAGTGTCTCTGTAAGGATGTAAAGTTCTCAGGCCAGGGTAACAGAAGGGCCTCTCATGCTCTATTTCTTCCTTCCCAGTGTGGCCTCCAAGCTGCTTTAGGGCACTCTCTGCCTGTGAATTGCTCTTAAGCAGACCTTGTGTTTTATTATGATTAAAAGGCCTCTTCCCTAAGAACCCCCCATCTGTTACTACATCATGTTAACTGATTCCAGGTCTTATCTAGAGGGTGGCTTTGGGAGGCAGGATAATCAAGGAAGAAAAAACCTCAGCACAACAGCTCACCTTGTGCTCAGCAGGCGTCTCATGGACACAGTGGTGAGCGCCCAGGCCCTGCAAGGTGCCCAGACCTCCTTTTGCCATATTTACCCAGGAACTATCTTCCATGGTGGGGACCAGTTTCCCTGAAACCAAAGTAAGGCCCCAAGTGTTGATTGTCAGGGTTCGCTCAACAGATCTGAAATAATTCAGAATTCCTAAGCAGATGGGCTGAAACAAAGAAAGAACAGAGTCAGGTCCCTGCCCTTCGCCTAGTTCACCCTACAGAATACAACTTGATGTCAGGTCAACCCTACTGTGGAGAAAGGAACACACCACCCTGGAAAGGGGCTGATTCCAAGTTAAAAAAAAAAAAAAAAAGGAACAAAGGGCAAAAGCATAAAATGGCATTTGCTATTGGAATAGCAGAAAATCCTCTTTGCTAGACAACCAGGCATTTCTGATGCCTGCCATCCACATACCTTCAGTTCTCTGATTCGAAGGTGGCGCAGATACAGAAAAGACAAGTAGGCCCCTCTCATCAGGACGGGATTCCTATCACTGGGCTCAGTGCCGTCATCCAAGCCCAGCAGTTGTAGGGTCATTGCATAGTTGTACCTTTAGCAGGCAGGAGAGATATCATAAATCCATTTCACCTCGAAGTGATGCCAAAAATTACATGCACAAAACTAAAGTCATTTTATTTAATTTAAGGGTGTTTCATGATAGCTTCATTTTATAAATGTACTGAGGGGAAATAATTACTCCCTATATATATATGTAAAGACAAGTTTCTCTTAGAAATTACTCTCATTAAAAACACAGTCATAGGGTGAAGCATTAGTTTAGTTGTCTGACCTGTTTTAAAAGTCTTGCTTTCATTCTGACTTCATATTTCATTCTGACTTTTTGAGTTAACATGTAAACTACATATTAATCAGTCACTCTGTTTCCCGCACAGTGTTTTAATCCACTTTTTTGAGTCACTAATAATATGATTTACTTTACCCTGTCTCTTGTATCTGCTTGAGAGGCCCATTAGCATGTTGGCTGAGATTTACTTCTGATAGATCATTTCCATTTTGTTTCATGGAGAGGTCATCATCCTTCATATTTTTATTCTATCAAAAAATTAGCATTAATCAAATTACATAAACATTTGCATTATTATTAACAAAATCACAGTCAGGTCATTGCAAAAGAAAACCTCATAATCCAAAGCATATTTAGATAAGTAAGTAGAAGAGCGGCTTGATCTACTTCAAGCTGACATATTCAACCTGACATCTAAATTTCTATAATAAATTAGGGAGGTCATTGTTTTTACTAAACTAATCTTTGTTTCATGAAAGTAGTCACAGCTTTTAAATAATAGCCATCTACCTCCCTGTCTTTTATGTAATTCACTTTATAAAAAATTGATACAAGCATGTATACATTTGGCACCTCTGAGCCTCTCTAATCTAGTCTTATTCTGTACTGAGAGCTCAATGGATAAAGCCTCTTTCTACGTATTAGCTATATGGTTCAGTCATTTACAGTCATGAGCCTGTTTCCACATTTGTACAATGGCATGATAATGGAAAATGATAAGGTGTTGTGAGAGTTAAATGACAGAATGTACATAAAACCTCCAGCTTAGTGCCCGGCACCTAATAGGTGCTCAAGATGCCAGTTCTCTCCTGTTATGAACTTCAGTAGTCCTGTAGGATCTCTCACAGTATTCAAGGTTTACACTTATTTCCACAGTCATCTTCCTTGATGCTGAGAGGGATGTGGTCATGCACCCCAGCCCCAAGTAACGCTGTGAGGAAGGTAATGCTGGTCTAACATCCTGCCCCTCACCCTCTGGGAAGCCTCTTCTTAGCTGCCATCTCTGCCTGTCCCTGGGCATACACCCCAATCTCATAAAGTGTGCACTTTCATAGTGGCACCAATCCCCACAAAAGTACTGAGTGGTAATGACTGAGCTTGGAAATCCCCTTTCAGGGTTATATTCTAATAGTTGGTTCTTGGAATTCCAACGGACCCTTATCACAGAAACTGCTAGTTGTTCCCCAATAGCCATTTTCCTCTTTTTCTAGTTATTGAATATTTATCTTGCCACCTGACCACCCAGATAAAGACAACATTTCCAAGCCTCTCTTGCAGCTAGGTGTAGCTACATGACAATGGACTGGGAGTAAAGGGCCATGTTGCAGCTTCCAAGAATTTCTAGTAGAGGCAGCTTCTTCATCCCTTCTCCATCCTGCTACTTAGAGCATGAATGTGACAGATGGAGTTCTGTCTCAGGCTGGGTGTTGATCTCAAATGTAGAGCCATATTTGTTAGAACTCCAAGACAGACAGGGCTGAGAGCCCTGAGGGTTCCATGGTGCAAAGCTATCACACCAGCTCTGTACATCCTGCCCTGAAACGTTCATATGAGGGACAGAGAGCAAAATTTCCACCTCCTTTAATCCTCTGTCATATGATTTTACCATCACCAACAGCCAAACTTAATTTTACCTAATACAGTCCCCAAGACTCTAAAGATAGACTACCAGGCTTTTGACAGGAAGTGGGGAAGGAAAATGTTGACAGGAATATTAGGAAAAGTGGGTGAGATAGAAAGTTGTCCAATTGAGTAGCGTTAAGTGATTGTCCATTCCGCCTGTAGGTAGACTTGGCTTCCAGCTTAGTGTACACATCTGTGTATTTCTAGGTAAACATCCCACAACCCTAGGACTGGAAAAGACCCTGTGAGGTGACATGGTGCATTCCTGTTCGTTAAAACGGAAAGATCGTCATTCCAAAGTAAAGAACATCTCTGTTATGTTTTTAAAAATCTATAGGAAAGCATATACTCTGAGGGTAGCTGAATTTTGACCATTCCTATGAATTTGGGGTGAGAGGGGTTCAGTGGAGCCTTTTGCCTCCTGGCCTATAGTGCTCTCAGGTTGCCATTCAGCACTGCTTGATGTGGTCCCAGAAGGAAGGCTATGAGCCACATCCTTTCTCTGATGGGATTGTGATACTTTCAGCTGCTTCTAAAATTACCCAGAATTACATAGGACAGGACAGAAAGTGACATCAAGTTACAGTGGAAGATGTTTGAAGGACCGACTGAACAAACCACAAAAGTACTGCTGGACCTGCAGGTGGCCTGGAAAAAAAGGAAGGGAGCACAGATCAGCTGGAGCAGGAAAAGGAGAGCACCCAGCATCCTCCAGGAAAAGGGACCAACAACATCCCACAAAAGGAAACTGCTTAAGATATATCAAGTCCAGAAGCATAGACCCTAAGCGTACTGGAGACAGTACATGCAGGTAAGCAGCAGGGCAACCCCGTCTGCATTCATTCTCCTGGCCTGGGTGTGGAAATCTGCTGACCTTTACTGCCTGTGGCTCTTTGTCAGCATGACCAAGTTCATGCGCTTAGACAGTTCTGAGATTTCCACTGATTGCAAATCTCATTTTCTTCTGGGAAGTTCGCAGGGGAAATGGAGTGGAAGGTAGGTAGGAAAAGTAAGTCTGTGCAGTATTCCCCACACCCAGAACATCTCTGCTGCTTACATGGGTTTATCCACTGAAACAAAGACTAGAAGGATATATACCAAATATTAATAATACTGTTGTTATTCTGGATGGTACAATAAGGGGTGATTTTAGTTTTCTTTCTTGTATTTTTCTATGTTTCCCAAGTTGTCCATGTTAAACACATGCCACTATTGTCATCAGAAATTTTTTTAAGTAAACGTTTTATTGAATTTGATGAGAAGAACCAGGAAAAGGGTGTTTTGTGTTTTGCTGAATGTGTTGCACATCGGAGCTACTGTCTACACCACCGTTTCTGTGCGAGCACACCTTCTTCTCACTATATCACATTACCTCTGGAAATGCAGGGGAGCAGTAGCAGACAGAAAAACATGATGGCTCTTTCCTTCCCTCCTTGGTGTGGTCAGTGGGAAGAGGCAAAGGAAGGGCTCTAACACTGCCCCCTGACACTGCAACCTGGATGTGGTGTTTTCTGTTGCTTTACTACTCCATGAGGTTAAAAAAACAGTGATCAATTTAAACTGTATTTTTGAAAATACAATTGTCAATAGTAGTGTGTAATGTCTATACACAGCCATTTTAATAAACGTGCTTTTTTTGTGAACATGAGTAACTTGATCTAACAATTACAGGTTCCAGAGGATCTACAAAGGCCTAGCTGGGGTGTAATCTGTAGGATACAATAAAATACAACTCAGCCATTGAAAAGAACAGCAGATCTCCAAGACATATTGTTGGGTGAAAAAAGCACGTTGCAGAAAGATATTCATATAGTATGATATATCATTTATATAAAAACCTCAAGTGCAAACTTATCCTATATATATTTTACAGGGACATATGTATGGATGTAAATGCATTGAAAAGGCTCAAAGCAGTAACAGTGTTTGCCTCTAAGGAGGTGGAATGGGGAGCAGGATAGGCAGCACGGATTAGTTAAAAGAGAATTTAAATTTTCAGTAATGTTTCAACTTTTTACAAGGAGAAGACTTTTTTTATTATTTCTATGATTTAAACTTATTTTTTTAAAACTCCTTAAAGAAAAAAATGGTAACCTGGCAATCACCACTAGCTTAACCAAGTGAGCTAGTTTAACATCAGCCGTGATGTCATATTGATATCATGTTCCCTGAATAGGATGTGGTGAGGACAGTTAGCCTCTGTGATATTCTTCTTCCTCTAAACCCATAACCCCAGTGTAACCATGAGAAAATATCAGACAAACTCAAATCAGGCAAAGGTCTACAGATTGCGGGGCTAGTACTCCTAAAGACTGTCAATGTCATGATAAACAAGGAAAGACTGAGGAACTGTCACAGAGCGGAGGAGGCGGGGGAGGTGCGATGATTAAATGTAATGTGGTACCCTGGATAGGATCCTGGGGCAGAAAGAGAACATTAATGGAAAAGCTGGTGAAATCCAGGGGAAGCCTAGTTAACAGCATGTACCAATGCTGGTTCCTTGGTATGACAAATGTATCACTACAATGTAAACGTCAATAATGTAAGAAACTGAGTGGGGTTATATGGGAACTCTTTGTGCTGTGTTTGCAGCTTTTCTATAAATCTCAAACTATTTCAAAATAAATTAAAAAGACAAAAACTCCCTAAAGGAAAGTGGGGCCAGGCATAACGGCTCATGTCTGTAATCCCAGCACTTTGGGAGGCTGAGGCAGGTGGATTGCTTCGAGATCAGCCTGGGCAACATCGTGAAACCCTGTCTCTACAGAAAAAAAATATATAGCTGGTAGTGATGGTGTGTGCCCACCCACCCGTAGTCCTAGCTATTCTGGGGATTGAGTCAGGAGGAGCACTTGAACCCAGGAGGCAAATGCTGCAATGAGCTGAAATCACACCACTGCACTTCAGCCTGGGCAACAGAGTAAGACCCTGTCAAAAACAAAAAACAAAACAAAACAAAACAAAATGGAAAAGTTACTGGTGAATGGCATTCAGTGAGAACTGATCAGAAACTGTTCTGAAGTTGTGCTACAATTAGTGATTATATTCATTCTCTCAGAGATGCCAAAATGGACAGACAGTCATCCTATGAAGTTTGTTTTTCTTTATGCAGAAGGCCCTTAAGAAACTTTTCTGTCACAAGGTATTGGTTGTCGCTTGCCAGATTCAGAATCAAGATGCTGACCAGCATACAGATGCTAAAATCCACACTTGACTGCTACATGTTTGCAAAACAGTAACACAGCTTTAAAATTCATACTCACATTCCCGTAACTCCTCCTAGCTGCCACATTTTTACTTAATTCTAATCTGATTTGATTAGCATTTAACATCCAGAATGGCTCTGTGCTACCAGTAGGGCCCTGATACAGTATAAAGTGGCTCTTGACCAAAGCAGAAATACTTGAGGAGGTCACAAAGTTACACCCATGGGAAAATGTGAAGAAAACTAGAAAATATTGGCCATTGCCTTGGAATTTCTATTCTTAAACCTAGTGCTATTTTCTGTTCTCTGCTTTGGAATAGAAAATAGCACTGGTTTTAAGAAAGGGAAAAAAGGGAAGGGAAGGGAAGGGGAGGGGAGGGGAGGGGAGGGAAGGGGAGGGAAGGGAAGGGGAAGGAAGGGAAAGGGAAGGGAACAGAAAGGGAAGGGGAGGGGAGGAGAGGGGAGGAGAGGGGAGGGAAGGGGAGGGGAGAGGAAAGGAAATTCTTCTCTTCTCCAGGCTCCTTGCATGGCTGCCTCCTTCTCATTCATTAAATTCAACTCAATCCTCCCACCCGAAGATTTGGCTGGCCTCTGTCAGAGGGTGCTCCTCTCCACTTATTGTTCTCTGCCCATTGTTTTCTTCATGGCACTCACAAGTTAGAGATGTAAGTTTACTTCTTTGTTCACTTGTTTATTATATGTTGCTCTCAGGGCAGGGACTGGGTCTATTTCATCCCCTAACCCAAGTACAGTTTCTGACACAAAGGCAATATCCATATAATAATCATGGAATGAATGAATGAATGAATGAATGAATGAATGAATGAATGAATGAGAAAATGGAAAACTTCATGATCCTAATTTGTAGAGTGATTTGTGTGTGTGTGTTGTATGTCTCCCCTCATGTCCCATCTGTGGAATCTGAAGATCTACAGGTATTATTAGCCTCTTTTATGGTCTATTTACCATAAGTCAACTTGAAAACACAGTGCTGATATTTTTCTCCCTTTGGGGAATTCCAAGATTCCAAGAACAACATTTATATGTCAGTAAATAGCTGGAGGAAGTGGTTTTCTTTTCTCTTCTTTTTATTATTTGGGCAATTGCATTCAAAACAGACTTTGGTGAAAGCACAGACTGCATCCTATCAGTACCTGAATTTCCATCCCCTCTGCAAGTGGAAGAAAGTAGTAAGAGCAAAAAGTGTTAGTTGTCCCCTCCACTACACGGCTGGGAAAAGAGAAGCAGGAGTTTCCCTACTTCTGTTTCCACCAGTTTCTTACACTGTTGCCCTAGCTTGGTGTTTTCTACTACTCAACACTTACCTGAGCCACTATCTCCTGCTCTCACTATTAACCTTCTGCTTTTCACTGGCACAGTGGTCCTACAGAAGTAAACCCCCTTTGTCCCCTAAGTGCCTGTGGGCAGTGCTACAACTCAGCTTCCCAGTGGTCAGGCCACCCCTAGACCTTACTGTTTCTCCATAATTTCAGACATGAAGCTCTTTATCTCTGACTCCCTCCTCCTTTGATTCCGACCTCTCCTCATTCTTTTTTTTTTTTTTTTTAAGACGGAGTCTCACTCTGTCGCCTAGGCTGGAGTGCAATAGCACGGTCTCGGCTCACTTCAACCTCCGCCTCCTGTGTTCAAGCAATTCTCCTGCCTCAGCTTCCCGAGTAGCTGGGACTACAGGCGCCCACCACCATGCCCAGCTAATTTTTTATATTTTTAGTAGAGACGGGGTTTTACCATGTTAGCCAGGATGGTCTCCATCTCCTGACCTCGTGATCCGCCCGTCTTGGCCTCCCAAAGTGCTGGGATTACAGGCGTGAGCCACGGCGCCTGGCCCTCTCCTCATTGTTATTCATCTCCTCTCATCCCTTTATGAACCCCCGGAATCTAATTCCCCTTATTCTCTCACTCAAGGAGGAAAACAGATGTGTGTTGAAGGCCCTCAGATGTTAATACCATAACTCCCCAGGTAAAGGATGATTATTACATCTGCATCAAGAGGTAAACTGTCCAAGGTTGGGCATGATGGCTCATGCCTGTTATACCAGCACTTTGGGAGGCTGAAATGGGTGGATCACTTGAGGTCAGGAGTTCGAGACCAGCCTGGCCAACATGGAGAAACCCCATCTCCACTGAAAATATGAAAATTAGCCAGAGGTGGTGGTGCATGCCTGTGGTCCCATCTACTCATGTGGCTGAGGCATGAGAATTGCTTGAACCTGGGAGGCAGAGGTTGCAGTGAGCCGAGATCGTACCACTGCACTCCATTCTGGGTGACAGAGTGAGACTCTGTCTCAGAAAAAAAAAAAAAAGGTAAAAATAAAAATAAAAAGAGGTAAACTGTCTAGGATCTTAGAAGCAAAGACATGGTTCCGAGACACTGGGATAGACTCTGCCTTCTCACTCCTTTCTCCCCTACCCTGTAGTCTCTATGTTTGGTTCAGGAACAAGAGAGTCAAATTTTTTTTAATGTCTCCTTGTTCGTGTAAGATCTTCCTGAATGGTGATACAAACTTCAGTTGTAAAATGGCAATGAGATATGAAAACTGTGGCTATTTTTTCAACTCTGGCAGGATGCTAGCCAAGGAGTGTGTCACTGGTAGTTGTATACTCTGTCAGGAAATTCAGGGGCCAGGGAGATCCATGCTGATATGTTGCCTCTGCTCCTGATCTGTGTGGCCAACCCATTTCTCATTTGATCTCTAGATCCTTGCTCAAACAAATGGTACAATTATAAAAGGTGTGTGTGTGTGTGAGCTCCCAACTAATCCATAACTCACAGGATACCTTGAGGTCTCACTTTCCCCCATATCCAGCCTGGGATAATGAACTGTGACAGTGCTTCTTTCTCCAGCATTCTACCCAACTTCCCCACAACTTTGACTTTATGCAATTTTCAGGTACTCTACAATCATTTTAGGGGTGAAAGTAATAGAATTTATACAAAAGGGGCTCACTACAAATTCATAGCATTGTGTTTTACCAGGGGCCTCTTGACTATGCAGTCATTCGTGTATTTTCCTCTCACTGATGGTCCTGTGGCCTTTATCATAGCCATGCACTCCCTCACATGTAGCTCTTGCAGTTCGCTTCCCTAATGCAGATGACCTCTGCCTCCTCCCTCTCTATGAGACAGCCAGGGCCAGTCAGGAGCACCCACATCTTACCTTTCTGCACCTAAAAATTCTGTGTATCCCATTCACCTCAAGGGAAGTGATGTCATTCTTGATTTCTCAAAATTACTCTTCCATCTGGTTTCCTCATCCCATCCCCTCCTCTTCCCCAGGGTCATCTGTTTCTCACATTTCCCTTTTCATATCTTCTGTCTCCTCTTCTCTACTGCTTCCTCACCTTAGACTATAAACATATTTGGGTCTTCCCAACTTAAATAGACAAATGACATAAAACTCTTCTTTTAGAGTGAAAAATAATAGCAGATGAAAGCTTCAAAAATGTTATGGTATCATTGTAAGGACAAGTATACACTAGCTTTGTGAACTTCTTTTCACTTCCAAACCTCATGCCTATCCTGTGCAGCAGCTACCTAACTGACTTCCTTGCCTCTAAACTCTCCCTCTTTCAGTCCAACTAACAATTTGCTGCCACATTAATTTCCTTAAAAATATGCCTTTGTATGAAATATTTTCCTTATAGGAAAAAGCACAGATTCCTTTGCCTGGAATGCATGAGCATTCACAACTAGCACCTCCCCTGACAAACAAACAAACAAACAGCCTTTCTTTTCACTATATTTCCACATGAATCTTCCACTCAGCTAAGCTGGCTCTGACTATATCACATCCAGTTATCTCCTCAGCATGCTCTTCATGCTGTACCTCCTAGAATGCACTCGCTACTTTCTTCCCCACCACTTCCCTAAGTCCTATGCCTCCTTCAAATCCAGCCCAATTTCCTCTCCTTCAAGAGGCTTTCCTCAATAGAATCTACCCTTTGGGGACCACTTTCTAAATACGGTATTTAATAACTGTCCAGCTCATTGGGTGCTTAGCCCTTGGATGTACAGCTTTGCATTGGTATTTATTGGTTTAAGTATCTGTCCTCATAGGAACAACATCTCATGTTATACCTCTTTATATCTTTCTTTTTAATTAGCACTTAATCTTTCTTATAATGAAAATAAACCTGGCTAGATTATAGAGATTTTGGTGGGGAGGGTTTCAGAAAAACTACCAAAGTAAATGTCTAAGGGCTACACACAGGTTGCAAGTTGAATAAAAAGGCATTTTGGTTATTTCTTCCTGTAGTACCTGACAGAGGTTGATGTTGCTGTAAATATTCTCCCAGACTTGGTCATAGTCGCACTGATGCAAACCCTGGGAAGCCACAAAAGATGGATGATGTGGAGCCAGCATGACTGTCTTTGCAGCATGATCTTGGAGCACTTGCATTACTCGCTCAGGGTTGGAAATCTCAGGTAGAATAGAGAAGAGAAGGAATGGTTATGAGAAGTATGTTCCCTTTTTCTCAGCAAGACTTTGGTCACATACACGTGAACAAGGAAGAAAGTCTAGGTGGGACTTTATTCAATTAAAAAAATAAAATTAAAGTCCAGCATCATGATTCCCCAAATATGTTTGTCCATTCAGCACTATAAGTATTCAAATATACATAGTAGCTCATTTAAAAATTCTGTGACAATCCCCTAAAGACAATAGCAGGTGGTATTCCCACAAGTGTTGTGGCATCAGTGAAAAGATAAACACCCATCAGCATTGGGTGCAAACTCTGTCAACTGTTAGGAAGCTTCTGGGCAATGGAGGAGGGGGCAGAAGTGTAGCACAAGAAGAGCACAAGCTTTATAAAGACACAGACCTGGGCTTGTATCTCTGCAGGAATCCTGGCTTTTCCATGCAGAGCAGGCCAAGTCAACCTAACAAAAATGCTAATGATGTCTCTACCCAGAGTGCTGCAATAATGCCTACCATGTAGGAGGACCTCAATAAATGTCCCTTCTTCTCTTCTGGAGGTAAAGAATTGAATAATAATCCCAGAACTGAATTGCTACTTAAGTGATACATATATACTATATCACTTTAATATCACAAAGAACCTCAAAGATCATTTACTTCGATCTCTATCAAAATCCCAAAGACATTTCTTGCAGATATAGAAAAATTCATCCTACAATTTATATGAAATCTCAAGGGACCCCAAATAGCTAAACAATTTTCCAAAAGAACAAAGTTGAAGAACTTACACTCCCTGAATTCAAAAACTATTATAAAGATATAGTAATCAAAACAGTATGGTACTGGCATAAAGAGAGACATGTAGACCAATGGAATACAGTAGAAAGCCTAGAAGTAAACCCTCACATATATGGTTAAGGGTGCCAAGACCACTCAATGGGGAAAGGACAACATCTACAATATATGGTGTTGGGAAAACTGAATATCCACATGCAAAATAATAAAGTTTTATCCTTATATTATACCACATACAAATATTACTCAAAATAGATTAAAGATCTAAATGTAAGACCTAAAATTATGAAACTCTTAGAAGGAAACATAGGGGAAATGCTTCATGATATTAAATTTGGCAACCATTTCTTGCATATAACACCAAAAGTCCAAGCAACAAAAGCAAAAATAGACAAATAGGATGACACCAAACTTAACAACTTTTAGTGCAGCAAAGGATGCAAATCAATTGAAATGAAGAGTCAACCTACATAATGAGAGAAAAGATTTGCAAATTATATATCCAATATGTGACTAATAGCCAGAATACATAAAGAACTCCAGGCTGGGTGCAATGGTTCACACCTGTAATCCCAGCACTTTGGGAAGCCAAGGCAGGTGGATTGCTTGAGCCCAGGAGTTCAAGACCAGCCTGGGAAACATGGCAAAACCCCATCTCTACAAAAAAATACCAAAAAATTAGCCTGGTATAGTGGTGTGCCCCTGTAATCCCAGCTACTTGAGAGGCTAACATGGGAGGATCACTTGAGCCCAGGAGGAGGAGGTTGCAGTGAGCCAAGGTCACACCACTGCACTTCATCCTGGGTGACAGAGTGAGACCCTGTCTCAAAAAGAACTAGAACTCAACAAGAAAAAAATGAAATAAACTGATTTAAAAATAGGTAGTCAATTACAAAAAAAAAAAAAAAAGAAAGACGAAAGAAAAAATAAGCAAAGGATTTGAATAGATATTTATCTAAAGATGATATACAAATGGCTAAGAAGCATATAAAAGATGCTCAACATCACTAATCATCAGAGAAACTCAAATCAAAACCACAGTAAGATTTCACCTCACACCCATTAGAATGGCTGCTATTAAAAATCATAAAATAACCAGTGTTGGTGAAGATGTGGCAAAATTGGAACCTTTGTGCACTGTTGGTGGGACTGTAAAATGGTGCAAATGCTAAGGAAAACAGTATGGTGTTTCCAAATAAAATAAAATAAAATAAAATTACCATGAGATCCAGCAATTATACTTCTGGATATATATTCAAAAGAACTGAAAGCAAGATCTTAAAGAGGTATTTGCACATCCATGTTTATAGCAACATCATTGACAATATCCAAAAGGTGGAGGCAACCCAAATCCTCATATCAGATGAATAGATTTTTTTAATGTGGTATATACTTACAAGGGAATGTTATTCAGCCTTAAAAAAAAAGGAAGGAAATTCTGACACACACTACAACATGAATGAACCTTGAGGACATTATACTAAGTAAAATAAACCAAAAAGACAAATATTGCATGATTTCACTTATATGAGGTATCTAAAGTAGCCAAACATATAGAAAAAGAAAGTAGAATGGTGGTTGCCAGGAGCTGGGAGGAAGGAAAAATGAGAGTTGTTGTGTGATGGGTATGGAGTTTTAGTTTTGCAAGATGAAGACATCCTGGAGATATATTGTGAAACACTATGAATGTATTCAATGCCACAATTACCATGTTCTTTTGGAGGTGTCATGTTTCCTTGCTTTTTTGCTTCTTGTATTCTTTTTCTTTTTTTGAGATGGAGCTTCTGTCTTGTTGCCCAGGCTGGAGTGCAATGGCACGATCTCAGCTCACTACAACCTCTGCTTCCCAGGTTCATGCAATTCTCCTGCCTTAGTCTCCCAAGTAGCTGGGATTACAGGCATGCACCACCTTGCCCAGCTAATTTTGTATTTTTAGTAGAGACATGGTTTCTCTATGTTGGTCAGGCTGGCCTTGAACTCCAACCTCAGGTCATCTGCCTATCTCGGCCTCCCAAAGTGTTGGGATTACAGGCGTGAGCCACCGCGCCCAGACGCTTCTTGTATTCTTACATTGATATCTGTGTATCTGGTGGAATGGGTGCCTCTTCCAATTTTATGGAGTAGCTTTTATAGGGATACATTTTCTGTATCCCTGAATTATATACAGTAAATATTCATTTAATGTCATCAATAGGTTCTTGGAAACCACAACTTTAAGCAAAACAATATAGAACAGGTCCTCAAATAACATCATTTTATTCAATATCATTTTATTGTAATGTTGATGAGAAAAAATGCTGAGTTTTCTTATACATTGTTTGGTTTAAAGTTGCAGTTTCCAAGAATCTATCAATGGTGTTCAGTGAGGACATACTGTACTTAAAGATGGTTATGGTAAATTTTATGTTACTTTTTTTTTTTAACCAAAATAAAAGTATCATTTAGGTTCAGGCTCCCCAGGGACCAATGACCGGCCCACCTGGTGCCTACGACTGCCAGCAAACCCATCTCCTCCAGTGGCAGAGCCACCATGTACTATACCAGTATCCCAGGACCAACATCCAGCCTGACTGGTGCCTGCAACACCAACCCTGCAACCAGCAGAGATGCCATGCCCAGTGTGTGCCCTCCAGAACCTGAGAATTGGCCCTCTTGGTGGCCCTTATCCCAAGCAAAGCCATACCACTACTGCCTTCACAAATACCCAGAGCCTAGGCCGGTGACGTACTTGCAGACACCACTGACACTGAATACAGCCAAAGATATCACACAGAGACTACACTATTGTACCCGTCCAGAACCAAAACTAAAGCATCCTTACATAACCAACACTATAGGACACATCTATGGGGAAAATGTAGCCCTATAAAAGCTACCCCATAAAATTGGAAGAGGTACCCATTCCACCAACATGCAGATATCAGTATAATAATACAAGAAGCAAAAAAGTAAGGAAACTTGATCCCTCCAAAGGAAAATGGTAATTATCTAGCAACAGACCCCAAAGAAAAGGCAATCTATAAAATGCCTGGATAGGAATTCAAAATAATGATTTTAAGAAAACTCAGTGAGATACAAGAGAAAACAGACAGACAACTCAATAAAATCAGAAAAATAATTCATGATCTAAATGAAAAATCTGGCCAGGCATGGTGGCTTTTACCAGTAATCCCAGCACTTTGGGAGGCTGAGGTGGAAGGATTGCTTGAGCCAGGTGTTTAAGACCAGCTTGGGCAACATAGCAAGCTCTTGTCTCTACTAAAAATTTTTAAAAATTAGCTAGGTGTGGTAGTGAATGCCTGTAGTCCTAGCTACTTGGGAGGCTGAGGTGGGAGGATCATTTGAGCCCAGAAGTTCAAGGCTGTAGTGAGAGTTCTAATTGTGCCACTACACTCTAGCTTAAGTGACGAAGCGACTCTGTCTCAAAAACAAACAACTAATAAATAAATAAATAAGATATTCAATAGAGATCAATATAAAAAAGACCCAAACAGAAATCTTGGAGTTAAAGAATTCAGTGAATAACATAAGAAATACAACTAAGAAATTCAACAATAGACTAGATCAAGCAGAAGAAAAGTTTTCTGAACTTGAAGGTCTTTTGAAATAATCCAGCCAACCAAAAAAGAAAAAAATGAAGAAAGCTTAAAGGATTTATATAACACCATTAAGTAAACAAATATTCATTTTATGGGAATTCCAGAAGGAGAAGAGCAGGAACAAGGCATAGAAAACCTATATAATAAAATAATCACTGAAATCTTCCCAAGTCTTAGGAGAAATATGTATATTCATACCTAGTAAGCTCAAAGGTTCCCAAATTCAACCCAAAAAGCCCTCTCTGAGGCACATTATAGTTAAACTGTCAAAAGTCAAAGACAAAGGAGAAAATTCTAAAAAAAGCAAGAGAAAAGTGTCAAGTTACATATCATGGAATCTCCATCAGACTAACAGAGATTTCTCAGCAAAACCTTATGGGCCGAAGAGAATAGGATGATATATTTAAAGTGCTGAAAGAATAGAAAAACTGCCAGTCAAGAGTACTATTCCTAGCAAAGTTAAACTTCAGAAATGAAGGCAAAATAAAGTTTTTCCCAGACAAGGAGAAAATGGGGAATTTATCACCACTAGACTGGCTTAACAAGAAATATAGAAGTCCTGCATCTGGAAGTGAAAGGACAATAACTACCCTCATGAAAACAGACAAAAGTATAAAAATCACTGATAGAGCAGATACACATAAGAAAGAGAAAGAAATCAAATCTTTTTGCTACAGAAAACCACCAAACTGAAAATATAAACAAAAAGAAAGAAGAAAGGAACAAAGACTATATGAAACAACCAGGAAAACACGAACAAAATGACAGGAGTAAGCCTTCACCTATCAACAATAACCTTGAATGTAAACAGTTTAAATTCCCCAATTAAAAGACATAGACTGTCTGAATTGATTTTTTTAAATGATCCAACTACATGCTGCCTACAAGAAACTCACTTCATCTGTAAAGATATATAAACTAAAAAAAAAAAAAAGGGATGGAAAAAAACATTCCATGCAAATGGAAGCCAAATGTGAGCAGGTGTAGCTATACTTACATCAGATAAAATAGATTTTAAGTCAAAAACAGTAAAAAGAGATAAAGGTCATTACATAATGATAAAGGGATCAATGAAAAGCAAGAGTATATAGTAATTATAAATATATATACACCCAACACCAGAGCACCCAGATATTTAAGCAAATATTATTAGATCTAAAGAGAGAGATAGACTCCAATACCATAATAGTTGATGCCTTCAACACCCCACACTCAGCATTGGAGAGATCATTTAGATGGAAATTCAACAAAGAAATACCAATCTTAAATTGCACTACAAACAAATGGACCTAATAGACATTTACAGAGCATTTTAACCAACAGTCACAAAATACACATTATTCTCATCTGCACCTGGAACATTCTCTAACATAAGAAAACAGTAGTAAACCAAATCCAACAGTATCTCTAGGATAGACCATACGTTAGGCCACAAAACAAGACTCAAAAAATTTTTAAAAATAAAAATTATATTAAGTATCTTTTCAGACCTCAATGGGATAAAACTAGAAATCAATAACAAGAGAAACTTTGGGAACGGCATAAACTCATGGAAATTAAACAACATACTCCTGAATGACCAATGGGTCAATAAAGAAATTAAAAAGCAAATTTTTAAAAATTTATTGAAACTAATGAAAATAGAAACACAACATGCTGGCCAGGTGTGGTGGCTCACACCTGTGATCTCAGCACTTTGGGAGGCCGAGGCCGGTGGATCACCTGAGGTCGGGAGTTCAAGACCAGCCTGGCCAACATGCAGAAACCTCGTCTCTACTAAAAATACAAATTTAGCCAGGTATGGAGGCAGGCACCTGTAACCCCAGTAACTCAGAAGGCTGAGGCAGGAGAATTGCTTGAACCTGGGAGGTGGAGATTACAGTGAGCCAGGATCACGCCACTGCCCTCCAGCCTGGGTGACAGAGTGAGACTCCATCTGAAGAAAAGAAAAGAAAAGAAACATAACATACCAAAACCTATAGGATACAGCAAAAGCAGTATAAGAGGGAAGTTTATAGCAATAAACACCTATGCCAAAAAGTAGTAAATTTTGAAATTAACAACCTACTGATGCACCTCAAGGAACTAAAGAAGCAAGAACAAACCAAATCCGATATAACTAGAAGGGAATACATAATAAAGATCAGGGCAGAAATAAATTAAAAACTAAAAACAATACAAAAGATCAATGAAACACAAAGCTGACTTTTTAAAAAGATAAAATTGGAAAACCATTAGCTAGACTACCTAACAAACAAAGATCTGAATAAATCAAATTAAAAATGAAAGAGGAGACATTAAAACTGATACCACAGAAATACAAGAATCAGGTTGGGTGTGGTGGCTCACACCTGTAATCCCAGCACTTTGGAAGGCTGAGGCGGGTGGATCAACTGAGGTCGAGAATTCGAGGGCAGCCTAACCAACATGGAGAAACTCCATCTCCACTAAAAATACAAAATTAGCTGGGCATGGTGGTGGGTGCCTGTAATCCCAGCTACTTGGGAGGCTGAGGCAGGAGAATCACTTGAACCCAGGAGGCAGAGGTTGTGGAGAACCGAGATTGTGCCATTGCACTCCAACCTGGGCAACAAGAGGGAAACTCCGTCTCAAAAAAAAAAAAAAAAAAAAAAACAAGAACCATTAAAGACTACTATAAACAACTCTATGCCAACAAATTGGAAAACCTAGAGGAAATGGGTAAACTCCTGGACACATGCAACCTATCAAGATTGAACCAGGAAGAAGTAGAAAACCTCAACAGACCAATAACAAGGAACACAACTGCATCAGTAACAAAAAGTCTCTCAACAAAGAAAAACCAAGAACTGGATGACTTCATTGCCAAATCTACCAAACTTTTAAAGAATTAATGTGGATTCTTCTCATACTGTTCCAAAAACATGAAAAGGAGGGAATTCTTCCAAATTCATTCTACAAGGCCAATATTACCCTAATAAAAAATACAGACAAGGACAGAACAAAAAAAAAAAAAAAAAGAAAGAAAACTACAGGCTAATATTCCTGATGAACATAGATGCAAAAATCTTCAACAAAACAGTAGTAAACCAAATCCAACAGTACACCAAAAAGATTAATACACCATGATCAAGTGAGATTTATCCCAGGGATCCAAGGGTGATTCAATATACACAAATCAATAAACATGATACATCCACAAAGAGAATAAAGAACAAAAATACATGATCATTTCAATAGGCACAGAAAAAGCATTTGATAAAATTCAACATCCTTCATGATAAAAACTCTCAACAAATTAAGCATAGAAGAAATTTACCTCAGCACTATAAAGTCTGCATACGACAAACCTACAGCTAACATTATGAGGAAAAGTTGAAAGCTTTTCCTCTAATAGCTGGAACGATATAAAGGTGCCTACTTTCCCCACTACAATTTGACACTGTCCTAGAAGTCCTGGCCAGAGCAACTAGGCAAAATTAAAAACACAGGGCATTCAAATTGGAAAAAAAGGAAGTCAAATTGTCTTTTTGAAGACAATGTGATCTTATCTGTGGAAAAACCTAAAGACTCTGCCAAAAACTCTTACAACTGACAGACAAATTCAGTTAAATTTCAGGATACGAAATCAACATACAAAAATTATTAGCATTTCTATACACCAATAACAAACTAGCTGAAAAAGAAACCAAGAAAGCAATTACATTTTCAATAGCTATAAAAAATATTACGTAGGAATAAAACTAACCAAGAAGGTGAAAGATCTCCACAATAAAAACTATGAAGTACCAATGAAAGAAATGGAAGAAGACACAAAAAAAAAATGGAAAGAAATATCATGTTCATGGATTGAAAAGATTAATATAGTTAAAAAAGACCATACCCAAATTGATCCACAGATTCAAAGCAATCCCTATCAAAACACCACTGATGTTCTTCACAGAAATAGAAAAAATAATCCTAAAATGTGTATGGAACCACAAAAGACCCAAACAAACAAAGTAATCCTGACTAAAAAGGACAAAGCTGGTGGCATCACATTATCTGACTTCAAAATACACTGTAAATATACTGTAACTAAAGCAGCATGGTACTGGCATAAACACAGGTACATGGATCAATGAAACAGAATAGAGAACCCAGAAATAAATCCACATATTTATAGCCAACTGATTTTTAACAAAGGCACCAAAAACATACATTGGGGAAAGAACAGTCTCTTCAATAAATGGTGCTGGATAAACTGGATATCTGGATATGCAGAAAAATGAAACAAGACCCTTATCTCTCACCATATACAAAATTCAATTCAAAATGGACTAAAGATTTAAATATAAGACTCTGAACTATAAAACTATTAGAAGAAACTAAAAGGAGAAACACTTCAGGACATTGGTCTGGGAAAAGATTTTAAGGATATAATCTCCAAAGCATAGATAACAAAAGCAAAAATAGACAAGTGGGATTATATCAAACTAAATACACACACACACACACAAATAATCTGATTTAAAGATGGGAAAATGATCCTGAATGGATATTTCTCAAAATAAAGCATTCAAATGACCAAGAAGTATATGAAAAAATGCTCAACATTACTAATCATCAAATGCATATCAAAAACCACAGTATGATATAATCTCATTCCAGTTAGAATGGCTATTAACAAAAAGACAAAAAAAAAAAAAAAATCAAATGCTGGCCAAGATGCAGAGAAAAGACAACTCTTATACACTGTTGGACTTATAAATTACCATAGCCATTATTGAAAAAAGTATGGAGGTCCCTCTAAAACCTATAACTAGAACTACCACATGATCTAGCAATCTCACTATGGGGTATAAATTTTTAAAAAAGGAAATCAGTATGTCGAACAGATATCTGTACTCCCATGTTTATTGCAGCCCTATTCACAATAACCAAGATAAAAGTATCCATTAACAGATGAATGGATAAAGAAAATGTGTTATATATACCCAATGGAATACTATTTGGCCATAAAAAGAATGAGATCTTGACATTTGCAACAACACTGATGAGCTTGGAGGACTTTATGTTAAGTGAAATAAGCCAGGCACTGAAAGGTAAATACATGTTCTTACTCATCTTCTTCACATGTTCTTACTCATTTTCAGAAGCTAAAAAAGTTGATTTCATAGAAATAGAAAGTAGAATAGCGATTATTAAGGCTCAGAGGGTGGGGGTGGGATAGGGAGAGATTGTTTAAAGGATAGAAAATTATCAGTAGACGGGGAAAATAAGTTATTGTGTTCCATAGCACTGCGAGGTGACTATAGTTAACAATAATTTATTGTATATTTTCAAATAGCTAGAAAAGGGGATTTTGAATGTTCCCAGGGCAAATAAATAATAGATGTTTGAGAAGATGGATATACTAGTTACCTTGACTTGATAATTATATATTATATGTATCAAAATATCACTCTGTACCCCATAATTATGTACAATTTTTGTCAATTAAAATATTTTAAAAGATAATTTAGTTTAATATTTTGTTTCACAAATAAAGAAGCTAAGGCTAAAGGAGGTTACCTGACTAGACAAATATCACACAGAGAGTTGGTGTTAAAACTGGACTAAAATCCAGTTTTTTGGGTTTTGTTTTTGTTGTTGTTGTTTTGTTGTTGTTGTTGTTGTTTAAGACAGAGTCTTACCCAGGCTGGAGTCTCACCCAGGCTGGAGTGCAGTGATGCAATCATAGCTCATTGCAACCTTGACCTCCTGAGCTCAAGCAATCCTCCACCTCAGCCTCCCGAGTAGCTGGGACTACAGGTGTATTTCACCACATCTGGCTAATTTTTAAAAAAAAGAATTTGTAGAGACAGTCTCTTTTTGTTGCCTACGCTGGTCTTGAACTCCTGGGCTCAAACAATCCTCCTGCCTTGGCCTCCCAAAGTGCTGGGATTACAGACATGAGTCACTGTACCTGGCCCTAAAGTCCAGCTTTTTGACAATCTTTTATTCTCTACTGAAAGCTAACAAGATTTTGAAAGTGTGGCAATTAGATTAGAAAGTTTCAAATAAGGCCAGGTGCAGTGGCTCACACCTGTAATCTTACAATTTTGGGAGGCCGAGGTGGGCGGATCACTTGAGGTCAGGAGTTCGAGACCAGCCTAGCCAACATGGTGAAACCCCTGTCTCTACTAAAAACACAAAAATTAGCTGGGCATGGTGGTGCATGCCTGTAATCCCAGCTGCTAGGGAGGCTGAGGCAGGAGAATTGCTTGAACCTGGGAGGCAGAGGTTGCAGTGAGCCGAGATCATGCTACTGCACTCCAGCCTGGGTGACAGAGCAAGACTCTGTCTCAAAAAAAAAAAAAAAAAAAAAAAGAGAAAGTTTCAAATAAAGTTGTTGTAGTGAATCCATGCCAACATTTTTTAAAAGGGAAAGAAAATTCCATATTTTGTGAATGATTTTAGCAAAAATCTTATCTACAAGGAAACATAGTTATTTTCTCACCTTCAAAAATTTTGCTTGGAGTTGCAATAATGCATCTGTTCTTCTCCGTTCTTTTAATTTAGTCAAAAGCTTCCTTTGCCACGGATCACATTTTGGCTTGATCTAGTGGACAAACACGTTCACACAAAGTTACAACATAACAGAATGATTCTCAATAAAAGTTGCAAGCAAAGAGATTCAAGGACCTTCTGAAATGGTGTCTGGCTTTGGTGCTAGGTTGGCTAGGACAAGTGAGCTTTTGGAAAGGGTCTTCATGGGTTCACAGATCCATTGAAGGAGACAGCAGCACCAGTTCCTGTTGGTGCCTGGCCTATAAGATGCAGTAGATCCATCTGGGATGACACCATAACATCCACAAGCAGCAGGAACCCTAAATCCATCAGAGTTGGTCATTGCACTTTATTTACAGGGCAAAAGAAGTTCACCCACAGACTCCTTGTGACTCCACATTTAAAACATCTTTCATATTAATAAACTGTATTTCAAAAGTAAGTTCTGTTGCTGTAAATACCATTAACACTCAAATTTATATCTCAGCCCTAAACTACAGCCTATTATATCCAACTACTCCTTTGATATCTATTCTTGGATATCAAGTGTAAACATCTAAAACAGAAAGTCCAGCTTCCCTTACATGGACTACCTTGTTCCTCAAGCACTAAATGGACTTAGGAGCAATCTTTGATTTCTCTCAGTCCATCTTTATTTACTCCTATGGTCTGAATGTGTTCTTCTAAAATTTAAATGTTGAAACCTAACCCCCAAGGTAATAGAATTTGGGGATGTGATTAGATCATGATGGTAGAGCCCTCATGAGCAGTATTCACGCCCTTACAAAAGAGGCCTGAGGGACTTTGGCTTTTTTCTTCCACCGTGTGAGGATATGGGGAGAAGTCAGAAGTCTATAGCCTGGAAGAGGACCTTCCAGAACTTGACTATGCTGGCCCCCGATCTTGGACTTCCCAGTCTCCAGAACTGTGAGAAATACATTTCTGTTCTTTATAAGCTACCCAGTTTATGGTATTTTGTTAAAGCAGCCTGAATAGACTAAAACAATCATACAAGATTTATTTTATTTTTTGAGATGGAGCCTCACTCTGTCGCTAGGCTGGAGTGCAGTGGCACAATCTCGGCACACCGCAACCTCCACCTCCCGGGTTCAAGTGATTCTCCTGCCTCCTGCCTGTAGCTGGGACTACAGGCATGCACCACCACACACCCAGCTAATTTTTTTTTTTTTTTTTTTTAGTAGAGAGGGTGTTTTACCATGTTGGCCAGGATGGTCTCAATCTCTTGACCTCATGATCCGCCCACATTGGCCTCCCAAAGTGCTGGGATTACAGGCATGAGCCACCGCGCCTGGCCCAGATTTTTCTTTTCTTCATAATACAATCAATCCTTGTTATTTGTGGATTCCACATTTGTGATTTTGCCTACTATCTAACATTTTTTGTGACCCAAAAGTCAATACTAGTGGAGCTTTCATAGTCACTCATAGGAGTGTGCAGGGTAGTGAAAATTTGTGTCACCCTATGGGCATATTCTCAACTCAATTTGAACAAGGCAACACTCTGTCTTCTTGTTTCTGCTTGCATATTACAAACAAGGATCCTTTTCGTGGTCCGTTTAGTGCCACATTCTTCACATTTTTGTGCTTTTTGGTGGTTATTTTACTGTTGAAAATGGTCTCTCCATGGGTAGTGCCAAAGTAATGTCTAATGTTTCTAAGCACATGAAGGCTGTGTGAGGTGCCTTTTGGAAAAACTACATGTGTTAGATAAGCTTCATTCAGGCATGAATTATAGTGCTGTTAGTCATTAGTTCAATGTTAATGAATCAACAATATATTTTAAATAAGATGTCATTAAACAGAAACACACGTAAAACAGTTATGTATTGATGAGTGTTCCGATGAGAGGTCCACAGGAACTAACTCTATTTCCCCTAGGGGTGATTCAATGTTTGCTAACTCAGTGTTCATGATGACTTTCCAGAGCAAAACTACCTTGAATAACAGGAACTGACCATAGTTAGCACTACCTAAAATCATCTTATTTAGTGTGCTTACTTGCATATTGTTTGTGAATTGTGTATCTCCAGCATGAAAGGCCATACTTGATATACAATATGTACCAAATAAATAGTTTTTGACTCAACGGTTGGATTTACACAAGTCAATCACACCCTTGGATAGTAAGCTTAGCTCTTGCCAAGTATCTGAGATTATTAGTAATAAGCAGGGAGTTTGGGTCCATTAGAGTGGGGTACAGGCATCTGGAAAACCTTCAGGGAAGGCAGATCAGCATAGCAAACTTCGACATAGAACCAAGGCAGTCAAAGAGCTGGAAGAGTGTGGCACATAAGGCCAGGTTCTCTGAGTTGCCTCAACTGAGGACACGGAAGCGTCTCCCCTAGTCAAAGAGGACAGTTTGCTGAGGGCACTAAGGAGAGAGGACAACAGGGACCACATAAACCTGGTGCTGCCAGGTTGCCTAGCCTGCTTAGATGACACTGTGACACTGCTGACATCACTGATAGATGACTATCACCATGAGTCTCCTTACCTTTATGAAGGAAATCCAGTTGGCTCTCTTTTTCAGGGTCATTCTGGGTCCTGCCAAACCCAAATTATCTGCTTTAGCTATTCCAGCTTCATAGTCTGGAAACATTCGCAATCTTTGTTGCTCCATGAAGATGCTTTGAAATTTTTGGGAAACCTAAACAGGATGAAGTGAGAAGTGGAACCCAGAAAAAAAAGTCTCAGAGAGTGGGCAATTTCAAAAACAGCTACTGATTGTCTTTGAAATAGCCTTGGAATCAAACTAATTTATAAAACATGACTCTGTGACAGTGACAAGACCTTAAATGGGCATACCTGTGTGGCACATGTTCTCAGTCAGCTCATTACCATAATTGTGTGTATTACCTGTTCTGAATGTCTGCTCCAGCAATTGGAAATATATTAATGCATTTATTTATATATATTTTGAACTGGAACCTAAATATAAGTGAGAAGTAAACTGTCTACCTTTGGAAATGCATTCACTTTTTCCGACCACCCAATTAACTATTATAGACTATCTAAGGATTAAATAAATCCTGCTCTCAGAGGCCTGACAAGGATGTGGCTAGAGAGGAGTCCAGATGCTAGAACCTGTTAAACTCTTTTTTTTTTTTACTTTTTTTTTTTTTTTTTTTTTTTGAGACGGAGTCTTGCTCTGTCGCCCGGGCTGGAGTGCAGTGGTGGGATCTCAGCTCACTGCAAGCTCCGCCTCCGGGTTCACGCCATTCTCCTGCCTCAGCCTCCTGAGTAGCTGGGACTACAGGCGCCCGCCACCTCGCCCGGCTAGATTTTTGTATTTTTTAGTAGAGATGGGGTTTCATTGTGTTAACCAGGATGGTCTCGATCTCCTGACCTCGTGATCCGCCTGTCTCGGCCTCCCAAAGTGCTGGGATTACAGGCTTGAGCCACCGTGCCCGGCCAAACCTGTTAAACTCTTTAAGGCATCTCAACCTATTCCTTTCATAGCTTACTTTCAGACTGAGGCTACAAGTGCTTTCTACGACATCGATTCCTACTGTCAAAATGCTGAACATTCCTTCTTCCCCCTCCAGGGTGGGCCCCTGTGGTGGCACCTTTATCATTGTACTTGCCATGTTGTGTCAGGATTTCCTCACTACATGGTGAGCCCTATTCAGGGTATAGACTACGAATGTCAAGAATTCACCACAAGGTGGTGGCCACACAACAACGTGAGTGTACTTAATGCCACTGAACTGAACACTTACAATGGCTAAAATGGTAAATTTTGTTATGTTATTTTACCACTCATGCGTGCACATGTACACACACAGTAAGAACCTACCACAGTGCTGACACATAGTAGGGTGTCAACAAAGGTTTCTGGAATGAGTGAGCAAATTTATGAGTCACAGAGCTGAAGATTCTTCTAGTAATAACGCTGCTACCTCTGAGGTTGTGCTATCCAATGCTGTTGCCCCTAGCCACATGTGGCTGTTTAACATTATTAATTAATTAGAATTAAATAAAATTTGAAATCTTGTTCTTCAGTTGCGCTAACCACATTCCAAGTGCTCAGATAACTATTAGTGTATGTGACTAGTGGTTAACATGGGACAGTGCAAAGGCAGAACACATCCATGGCTTCTGTAAGTTCAGTGAGACAGTGCTGGCCTATGACTGGGCCGGCAAACTTCTTAAAGGGCCAGATCGTAGGTATTTTAGCCTTTACTGACCACAAGGTCTCTGTCACAGCTACTCAAGTCTGCTGTAGTAGTGTGAAAGCAGCCATAGAAAATACATATATGAATAGGCATGGCTGTTGCTAGGGTCTAAATGTTTGTGTCCCCACAAGATTCATGTGTTGAAATCCTAAACCCAAAGTGATGGTATCAGGAGATGGGAATTTGGGGAGGTGATTGGGTCATGAAGGTTAAGTCTTCACAAATAGGATTAGTGCCCTTATAAAAGAAGCCTGAGAGACTCTTGCCTTCTACCATGTGCGGACACAGCAAGAAGGCACCACCTATGAGCCAGAAAGTGGACTCTCGCCAGACATCAGACTACCTTGATCTTGAACTTTCCAGCCTCCAGAACTGTAAGAAATACATTTCTGTTGTTTAGAAGCCACTCTGTTTATGGTATTTTGCTAGACCAGCCTGAATGAACCTAAGACCACTGTATTCCAAAACAACTTTATTTTAAGAAAACAGGCGAGGGCTGTAGTTTGCTGACCCTGCTCTCAGGCATTAGAGTATCAGAATAAACAGCACCTAAACATAGGAACTCTTCCTAGGCAAAAAAGTTGATGTAATGTGATTGGTTATCTTGGAACACAGTTAGTATTTCACCTAATACTGTCGTAAGAAAATTAAAAGTGGAAATTATCACCATAAAAAGGAGACAAGCTGCTTTTTGGGAACAACATGGCTTTGTTGGAGTGCTCCGCCAGGCTTGTGTTCTCTCGTTTATCATTAATAACAGTCTCCTGGGCTATAATTAACCTTTATTTTTTTTGGTTCTTCTTAAACACCATCATATTCTGATTCTGTGTTTTGCCTATCATAATCCTTGATGATAATAAGGGTGAGGACACTGCCACAGAAACACTCTGCTGGAGATAGTGCTGCTGGTGGCATGAAAAGAAAGGCAAAAGCTAAACATCATCACCTTCAAGGAAACAAGAGGACATGTGATACCACTGGTTCCAGTGAGCTTAAAGAGGCTGTCTGTGTTACATACTAATAAAAATAATCCTGGGCCAGGAGCGGTGGCTCATGCCTGTAATCCCAGCTCTTTGGGAGGCCGAGGCGGGAGGATCACTTGAGGTCTGGAGTTCAAGGCCAGCCTGGCCAATGTAGTAAAACCCTGTCTCTACTAAAAATACAAAAATTAGCTGGGCGTGGTGGCACATGCCTGTAATCCCAGATACTCGGGAGGCTGAGGCAGGAGAATTGCTTGAACCTGGAAGGTGGAGGTTGCAGTGAGCTGAGATTGCGCCACTGTACTCCAGCCTAGGTGACAGATTGAGACTCTGCCTAAAAACAAAACAAAACAAAACACCCCCCTCTACACACACACACACACAAAATCCTGGTAAAATTATGCTGGAACAAATGGAAATGCAAGTGAAATTTCAAACTCAAGCAAATGGTGATAGCGCAGACAGTAGCTTACTTCTTACATAAAGAGCATTCAAAACTATTCAGATCTTATTTTTACCTGTTTGGATCCATCAGTTTCTTATTTTTACCTAGCAAATATGTATACTTGCAAATAATATACAGCTAGAGCTAGAAAAATCTTTACTGTTGAAATTTTTGTTATTATAAATCTGAAGCTTGGCCAGGTGCAGTGGCTCATGCCAGTAATCCCAGCACTTTGGGAGGCCAAGGCGGGCAGATCACCTGAGGCCAGTAGTTCAAGACCAGCCTGGCCAATATGGCAACCCCATCTTTACCAAAAATACAAAAATTAGCCGGGCATGGCTGAGGCAGGAGAATCTCTTGGACCCAGGAGGCAGAGATTGCATTGAGCCGAGATTGCACCACTGCACTCCAGCCTGGGTGACAGAACAAGACTCCATCTCAAGAAAATATTTTTTAAAATCTGAAGCTATCTACCCATAGTCCTATTCTTCTCTTTGAAACAAGTTTTGTTTGTTTGTTTCTTTGTTTGTTTGAGACAGGTTTTCACTATGCTGCCCATCCTGGGCTCAAGTGATCCCCTGCTTCAGCTTCCCAAAGTGCTGGGATTACAGACATGAACTACCATGCCCAGCCCCCTTTGAAACAAGTTTTAACATGGCTTTTGATAATATGAGTTGTCTTCATTTCAGGAAGTACAACACTGTGTTATAGCAGAGAAGACTGCATGACTTTAAACATCACTACACAAGGTACCCTCTATTAAATATAAAACATTTTGTCAATAAGGAAAGCTATTGCAATACATTTTGAGAATTGGAGGGCTTTTTTGCCCTCCAATTGACAACCTGCCAAGCAAATTTGCCAAATATTTACATCATCTACTATAGACTGTACACTACTTTTGCTTTAAGTTCTGCAGAAAAACAAGTCCTGAAATCCTTCTGGGTTCACTATTTGAGTCCCATTACTCTTACAGAGGAAACTTTTCCTAACTGCTAATCAAAATTGCACCTATTACTACTTTATATGATCACTCTCGAAACAATTGTTGGTAGTAAAAGGTGCAACTCTGTGGCAAATAGCAGTCCTTTCTTTCATGAACACCTATATTTGTATTAAGAAAGAGTATATCAAATACCAAGGAAAAAAGTTCCATTTCCTTAGCAGAGTCCCATAGCTCTTCCACGTCATATGGGATATCGAAATGGGAGAGCAGGAGCTTCAGCTGAGGTTTCAGTTCTCTTGCTTCTGTTGTGTGTTGGGGGAGGACAAAAGCAGCTTCTGTTCTCATTGGCCCTGAGGAAAACCAAAATCAAGAGCATTAAGACCGATGAATACTGTCAGGGAAAGAAAATGGAGAGTCCTTTGAGACAGCTAGAAGTAGGAGCTCCTCTACTGACGGGATGCCCATTCTGCTCCTTTGTCAACATTTTCTGCCACAATTTACAGTCTGCACCCTACTTAGCCAGGTGGATCTGACAAATTCTTGGAGCTGGGCTTTTGTAGGAGGCAGCAAGGACTCCTTGCCATCTCACAGCCTACAGGAGAAACCCAACAGACCTTTTGGGGAATGACTTGGAGCAGAATTGTCTATTTTGTGGTAAATGAAGAACATTATTTATAAATTTATCCAACAAATTAGAAGAAGGCGAGAGCCTTCAGCTGCTTTCACATAGCTAGCTCCCCCTCATCTCTAAGGACCCAGTTTGAACTCCTCTCCTTCAAGAAGCCTTCTCAGATGCCCCACAGCTGGGGTTGGCTACCTCTCCCAGGCACTCCCGGGATACTCTGTGCATCCAAGCAAGAATGTCACTCAGAGTAGAAATTTTATCAAGTTTCTTAGTCATCTATAACACAAGGTAAGGGCAGGAAAACTGCATTAATTTTATTCAGATGAAGAAATTATTTTAGATTTGTGTAATATGAAAACTGGAAGGAGCCTTAGAGATCACTGATTCTGAAAGGTGTATTATGGAGATGACCAAATTGAGGGCCAAGGAGATGAAATTCAGGCCCACAGTGAGGCCAGGACAGGAACAAGCCTAGAGCCCAGTATTGCTGACTTTAAGTCCATTTTTTTTCTCTCACTCTTAACTTGCTAATTATAAAGACAGAGATTAAAACATGTCTTAAAAAGTGTTTGTTATTTTTTCTCATCTGAAAATATTAAATTAAGACTTGTCTATTAAGAAGATAAAACTTTTGGAATATAGAACAATTTTTAGCAAGATCACGGGACAACCAGCATAAGTCTAAAATTACAATCTTCTTTGCTCCACATTACCCGAGGGGAAAGAAGACTAATTTCTTACCAGAAATGCTGGTATCCACAGGGTCAGGAGACGCAGAACCCTGAATGTCAGGGTCAATGTCATTGACACAGACCTTTTCATTTTTCTGACCAACTTCAGCGACTTGATTGACAGCTACACTTAGCACTTTGGAGATGGGCAAATACTGAAGGGCCTACAGAAGGGCAAGACCAAGAGGCCAAACATCAACACAATTCTCACAGAAGCTTCCAGACTCAGGTTCAGGAACAGCCCTTTGCTTTGGGAGAGAAGAACAGAAGTAGAGGTGGAGCCTCAGTAACCTGCCCAATGATGAGGGGCTACATTTGGAGCTCGGAGACCTAGTACTGTTACTGACTCTGAGTGGCCTTAACCTCCAAACAGGTCTACTTTGATCAAGGATCCAAAATGGACAAGGCACTTGTGAGGTGCTAGGGATACAAAGAGGAATAAGACAGGATACAACCTCAAAGAGCTCATGGTTTACTAGAAGACCCAGACTTACAAGCAGATCATTATAACACCATGTGACTGGTGAGAAATGTATCAGAGGCAGAGACCATAGTGGCTGGCTGGGTGTGGGGAAAGGATGAAGCCAGGTTTCTGATTTGGGCAATTCCGTGGATGATGGTGTCTCTGAGCTAAGGCAAAGAGAAGTAGGGAAAGATGTGTGTAGAGAAACAATAATCTTTCCAAAATGGAAATGTGATCATGTTACTCCTTTCTGACGCCTCTAGCCTGACTTAGGGCCTCTCTTGACTCTCTTTACCCTATGCTTATTATACTTATCCTATGCTTTGTTACCCCATTGTATTTCAGTTGAATATTTACTTACCCATCTTCCTACCAGCTGAGGACCCAGTTACTTTTCAGCAAAGGCCGTTTCTTTGCTGCATGCCTAGGACAAGTACCTGGCACATATTAGACCCTCATTAAACATTACCTAATATTTAAAAAGTGGATCTAAATCAGAGAGCATAAATCCTGAACAAGATGATGAAGACAAGAACTTACAGATTGAATATGAAATAGTACAACAGAGACATCTTTGAGAAAGCTAAATTAATTATTTCAGTAGAATAAAGTTACAAAAGAGAAAGATGTCTAAGGTTTCAAAGAGAAATCCAGTGACCCATTATGTTTCTGTCATTTGTAGGGCAGGTGGAGTCCTGAAACAGTGACAATCTAAAACTAAGTGACAGATGTGAGAAAACAATGTACTGATCATCCCTGGAAGGGTGCCATGTCATCACATCTCTGTGCTTCACATACCTGCAGGTACTGGTGAACGGTCCTGAGAGACTGCAGGTGGCACACTAACCACTTTGTGTAAATAGTCAGATCTTCCTGTGTCACTAAGTTAGGAGGATTGTTTTTTCCCATGAGGAAGTTTTCTCGAGCAACAGACAATCTTTCAGCTCTCTGAAGGGCATCATTGTACTCTTGCATAATGTAGCCAACTTGTTTCTGTTTAAGAGAGACACAAAGATAGAACTCGATTATTTGCAAACCTTATGCTCTGTATCATTTGCTTCCAAGCATAGGGTAATGTTGTTTTGGGTCTAAATAAAGGGGTTCTTTGAATCCCAAAGTTCTTCCATATTCTGAATTTGACTTATAAGGGCAGTGGTCATATTCTTAGGACTTTGAAGGAGACAGACTCTAAGCAAAGAGTCAGTGCATAGGGATACTTATAAGTGGAGTCAGCTTCTGAACTTTTTACCTAAAGCTGAGGAAGCTAAGTCTGTGAAGAAAAATACATTTCCTCTCATATAAAACTTCCTTCAAATTTTATTCTTAAGAACAGTTTACCTTTACCATTACCTTCTGCCATTGGTAGAATAGGCGAGAAGGCACATCCGTTAGTTTCTTTTCTATCTTTAGCTGTGACTTCTAAAAAACTGACAAGCTTATTGGCCATTTTGTTTCAACATAAAAAATAGCCCAGAGGTTCTGTTCATAGACTTCCTACCTTGTAAAGAGGATAAAGTTGCTCCATGATCTTACTGTGTTGGCAAAACCTCTTCCACCTAAGCATGTGTAAATATTTACTCTGGGCCAGCTGGGTAATTCTTTCTGTGTAATACTTTAACAACAAGAAAAACAAGCACTTAGAGAAGGAAGATTGAATAAGTCTTAATAACACTAACAAGAGGAAAATCGGTCTCTGGTTGTTTTGGAAAGATGTATTTTTCTATATGAAGACCATAACATTAAGAAGTCTGGCTCGGCCGGGTGTGGTAGCTCACGCCTGTAACCCCAGCACTTTGGGAGGCCAACGTGGGTGGATTACCTGAGGTCAGGTGTTTGAGACCAGCCTGTCCAACATAGTGAAACCCTGTCTCTACTAAAAATACAAAAAATTAGCTGGGCATGGTGGCAGGTGCCTGTAATCTCAGCTGCTCGGGAGGCTGAGGCTGGAGAATTGTTTGAACCCGGGAGGCAGAGGTTGCAGTGAGCCGAGATCACGCCATTGCACTCCAGCCTGGGCAACAAGAGTGGAACTCCATCTCAAAAAAAAAAAAAAAAAAAAGAAGTCTGGCTCCAGATAGTATTCAAATTGAAATAAAGTTAGTAGACATTTCTAAGTCTCTATGATCTGTTGCCAAGTCAATAGATGTAAGCTAATTTCTCAGTTACCAAACAATTTTAGCAGTGACATAAAAGTCTGTCAAGTTATCTAAAGCTGAGCCTAAAATTTTTTATTAAAAACTGAAATTATGAGTCAAAAATACAGAGTACATTACAGGTAGGATTATAGCTTTTAACCTCAGATCAGAAATTTTATTTATACCTAAAAATGTTTAATTTTTTAAAGATTTTCTTTCGGATAATAAAAATAATACTGACTATGATGGAATAACCAGAACCAGACTTACCCTTTTATCATAAACAACTAGAAAATTGGACACAATATATAAGGCAACTGTTTTCTGACACTGGACAACAGGCAGTGCAGGACTCTGGTCCCTGCGAGAAGGACACAAATCATGTAGGCCCTGCAATCACCTTGGTTTCCTACCTGAAGGCAGTTTCTGAGCCATGGAGCAAGAAAGGGAATCCTAAGCAGAGTAGATGATCTCTCTGAGTTAAAGAAAGAGAAACTGAAATTTGGAAAATTGAGTCAGCTGAAGTTTGCAGGAGACAAGGAAGCCATGCAAAGAAAGGATTCTAGAAATCTGCATCAAGATCCCTTTCAGTCTGTTGCTGAATACTAAGCCAAGCATGTAGAAGGTGAAACTCCAGGAAGTTGTCCAAAGAATAACTGACTAGGGAATTGTAAACTGAACAGTTCCGAGTTCATATGAGGCTGAGAGATGTTCAAGTCCAACCAGCTAGAGTGAGGGCTTTTCACTGAATATCTGGGACATTCAGTAAAGACATCAAAAGCTTTAGTGAAAGGATAAACTATGCCTAGAGTAATGATTCTAAACCTGCTCCAACAATCCCTAAGCCTTGAAAGGATTAAGCTGATCTGTAAGTAACTTAACTGCCTACCAGAATAAAGTCCAACAAGCTCTAAATAATACAAAAAATCTGGTACTTAATAATGAAAAATTTACAATTTTCAGCATTCAAAAAAATTACTAGACATGCAAAGAAAGAGGAAAGCATGATTCAAAAACAAAAGAAAAATTAGGGATGAGAAACAGTCCCAGAAATGACAGAGATGATGAAAGTTACCAACAAGAACTTTTAAAGAACTATTGTAAATATGCTCAGCATGCTCAAGGATTGAAAGGAAAATGTGAACACAGGCTGATCACGGTGGCTTATGCCTGTAATCCCAGCACTTTCGGAGGCTGAGGTGGGCAGATCACTTGAGGGCAGGAATTTGAGATGAGCCTAGCCAACATAGTGAAACCCTGTCTCTACTAAAAATACAAAAATTAGCCAGGTGTGGTGGTGTGTGCCTGTAATCCCAGCTCGGGAGGCTGAGGCACAAGAATCACTTGAACCCAAGAGGCAGAGGTTGCAGTGAGCTGAAATAAAGCCACTGCACTCCAGCTTGGGCAATAGAGTGAGACTCTGTCTCAAAAAAAATTACAAAAAGAACAAGAAAAGAAAATGTGAACATAACGAGGAAAGAAATGGAAAATATCGAAACAAATCAGATGGGAACTTCCAGAAATGAAAAATACAATATCTGAATAAAAAATTGACTGGATGTGATTAAAAGCAGATTAGACAGTGCATAAGAAAAGGCTGATAAATCTGAAGACATAGCAACAGGAACTATGCAAAATGAAGCACTGAGGGGGAAAAAGACTGAAGAAAATTAGTAGTCTTAATGACCTATGAAACAATATGAAGTATTTAACAAATGTGTAATTGGATTCTCAGAAGAAGAAGTGCAGGCAGAAAATATATTTGAAAAAATAATGGTTGAAGTTTTTCAAAAACTGATGAAAACAATAAACACACAATCCAAGAAGCTCAACCAACCCCAAGCAAGAGAAACACAAAGAAAAGTTCAACACACATCATAATAAAATATCTAAAAACCATTAAGAAAAAATCTTAAAAGCAGCCAGAGAATAAAATGATACACTATGATCAGAAATGAAAACTATGTATATCCATGAAAACGAATGAAATCATGTCCTTTGCAGCAACATGGATGCAATTAGAGGCCATTAGCCTAAGTGAATTAATGCAAAAATAGAAACCCAAATATCGCATGTTCTCACTTATAAGCGGGAGCTAAATTTTGGGTACACATGGACATAAAGATGGGAACAATAGAAACTGGGAACTACTAGAGAGGGGAGGGAGTGAAGGGGAGTAGGGGTTGAAAAACTACCTATTGCATACTATGCTCACTATCTGGGTGACGGGATCAATTGTACCTCAATCCTCAGCATTACACAATATGCCCAGGTACTTTCATTATTAAGTACCAGATTTTTTGTGTTATTTGGAGCTTGTTGGACTTTATTCTGGTAGGCAGTTAAGTTAACAAACCTGCATATGTACCCCCTGAATCTAAAATAAAAGTTGAAATTATTTAAAAAAGAATAAAATATCAAAAAAAGAAAGTTACTTGGGATTTTGTTGATAATTTAGATTTTAACGTGTCTGTGAAATGCAAAGACTTTTGCTGGTCAATGCCAGTGACCGAGATGAACCATGGAAACATTACGTATTAGTCAGCTCTCACAATGCTAATAAAGATATACACAAGACTGCATAATTTATAAAGAAAAAGAGGTTTAATGGACTCACAGTTCTACATGGCTGGGGAGGCCTCACAATCAAGACAGACGGCAAAACATAGTGGCAGGCAAGAGGACATGTGCAGGGGAATACCCCTTTATAAAACCATCAGATCTCATGAGACTTATTCATTATCATGAGAACAGCATGGGAAAGACCCACCCCCATGATTCAGTTACCTCCCACTGTGTCCCTCCCATGACACGTGGGAATTATGGGAGCTATAATTCAAGATGAGATGTGGCTGAGGATATGAGCCAAACCATATCATTCAGCCCCTGGTGCCTCCCAAATCTCATGTCCTCACAATTCAAAACCAATCATGCCTTCCCAACAGTCCCCCAAAGTCTTAACTCATTTCAGCATTAACTGAAAAGTCCACAGTCCAAAGTCTCATCTGAGACAAGGCAAGTCCCTTCTGCCTATGAGCCTGTAAAATCAAAAGCAAGTTAATTACTTCCCAGATACAATGGAGGCACAGGCATTGGGTAAATATCCCCATTCCAAATGGAGGAATTGACCAAAACAAAGGGGTTACAAGTTCTATGCACATCTTAAATCCAGCAGGGCAGTCAAATCTTAAAGCTCCAAAATGATCTCTTTGACTCCATGACCCACATCCAGGTCATGATGATGCCAGACGTGCATTCTCATGGTCTTGAGCAGCTTTGCCCCTGTGGCTTTGCAAGGTACAGTCCCCACTCCTGGCTGCTTTCATGGGGTGGCGTTGAGTGTCTGCAGTTTTTCCAGGTGCACGGTGAAAGCTGTCAGTGGATCTACCATTCTGGGGTCTGGAGGATGGTGGTCCTCTTCTCACAGCTCCACTAGGCAGTGCCCCAGTGGGGACTCTGTGTAGGGGCTCCCACCTCACATTTCCCTTCCTCACTGCCCTAGCAGAGGTTCTCCATGAGGGCTCTGCCCCTGCAGCAAACTTTTGCCTGGACATCCAGGCATTTCCACACATCATCTGAAATCTATGTGGAGGTTCCCAAACCTCAATTCTTGACTTCTGTGCACCTGCAGGCTCAACACCATGGGGAAGCTGCTAAGCCTTGGGGCTTGCACCCTCTGAAATAATGGCCTGAGCTCTACATTGATCCCTTTTAGCCACGACTGGTTCTCAGGACACCAAGTCCTGAGACTGCACAAAGCAGCAAGGCCCTGGGCCCAGCCCAGGAAACCATTTTTTCCTCCTAGGCCTCCAGGACTGTGATGGGAGGGGCTGCCATGAAGACTTCTGATATGCCCCAAAGACATTTTCCCCATTGTCTTGCTGATTAACATTTGGTTCCTTGTTATTTATACAAATTTCTGAAGCCAGCTTGAATTTCTCCCAGAAAATGGGTTTTTCTTTTCTACCACATCAGGCTGCAAATTTTCTGAACTTTTATGCTCTGCTTCCCTTTTAAACATAAGTTCCAATTCCAAACCATAACTTTGTGCATCCATAAAACTGAATGCTTTTGACGGCACCCCCAATTCTCCTCTTGAATGCTTCACTGCTTACAGATTTCTTTGGTCAGATGCCCCAGATCATCTCTCTCAAGTTCAAAGTTCCACAAATCTCTAGGGCAAGGGCAAAATGCCACCAGTCTCTTTGCTAAAACATAGCAAGAGTCACCTTTGCTCCAGTTCCCAATAAGCTCCTCATCTCTATCTAAGACCACCTCAGCCTGGACTTTATTGTCCACATCACTATCAGCATTTTGGTCAAAGCCATTCAACAAGTCTCTGGGAAGTTTCTAACTTTCCCACATCTTCCTGTCTTCTTCTGAGCCCTCCAAACTGTACAAACCTGTGCCTGTTACCCAGTTCCAAAGTTGCTTCCACATTTTCAGGTATCTTTACAGCAGTACCCCATTCTAAAAGCACAAATTTACTGTATTAGTCCATTCTCATGCTGCTAATAAAGACACACATGTGACTGGGTCATTTATAAAGGAAAGAGGTTTAATTGACTCACAGTTCCACATGGCTGTGGAGGCTTCACAATTATGGCAGAAGACGAAGGAAGAGCACAGGGATGCCTTACATGGTGGCAGGCAAGAGGACATGTGCAGGGGAACACTCCTTTATAAAACCATCAGATCTTGTGAGACTTATTATCACAAGAACAGCAAGGGAAAGACCTCCCCCCACCATGATTCCATTACCTCCCACCGAGTCCCTCTTATGACACATGGGAATTATAGGAGCTACAATTCAAGAGGAGATTTGGGTGGGGACACAGCAAAACCACATCACATTAGTTCAAGTAAGCAAATGGTTAGAGGTTGACAGAAAAAAAAAAATAACTTAAATAGTGAAGTGCTCTTTCCTGTTATGATATATATTTGAGTTTCCTTTTAGCTTATGAATAAACATGTGTACTTACATATAGTAGTGATAAAAATTCAAACTATTCCACAGTTCTATTTTAAAATGGCATGTTTTTTTTTTGTATAATTAATCTTAATTGCAAAAACGTGTATACTTAATCTCAGTGAAAATAAAGCTGTCACCTAAGAAAGAAAGAAGGAAGGAAGGAAGGAAGGAAGGAAGGAAAGAAAGAAAGAAAGAAAGAAAGAAAGAAAGAAAGAAAGAAAGAA